>NC_089251.1:214130299-214440946 GCF_963930625.1 Muntiacus reevesi
TACCTGCCGGGAAGGGACTCCGGCTGATAAGTCCTGACCAGGGGGCCCAAAGAATTATTTACCTGGGATGTGAGTGTCTCCACAGGTACCTAGAGACTCGATTTGCAAACCCAGCTTTTCATCACTTAAGGTGATTTTTTCTGGTTCAGATGTCTAGAGCTAAAACCGAGAATATATTTTTGTGGTTGCAGGAGCATCCCTTTTCACAATTTGACTAGGGGAAGGCTCTTATGAGAGGTAATTGGCATACAGACTGCTAGTATGTGATAATAATGCCATGAAAACACGGAAGCAACTGCTTCCCTTTCAAATGGCTGTATGATCGGGTAACAAAGGAAAATTTGAGGGCTCGGGGATGGTGGGCAAAATATGTGCAGCTTTGAAAAAATAAATCTAAATTAATTTTGGAAAGTTCACATTTCTGTATTTGTAATCAACATCCAACTCTGCTCAGACCAAAATATGCAGTAGCTGTCCAACAGCAGGGTGCCCACGCAGTGCTGAGATGTTGCATTAAGTGGGATAAAAAAAACGGAGACTGAACAGAAGGAATGCTTTAAAAACACTGAAGTGGCTTCCTCAATGAGTCACCCAGCTGTGGACTGCTTGGAAACAGCAGGCTTACCCAGACAAGGCTGGCTTTCAGCCCGGAGGTCAAGGGATAATGCGTACAACCTCATGTGCACCCTGAATAAGTGTCGCTGGCTCATCCACACAGCCAGGAGCCGTCTCAGTGGGGTCAGGAGGCCACTGGGCTTGGCTTGCCTCACCATCAACAGAGCTCACACTTAGGCTTTCAGCATTCCCCCCAAGTGAGGTGATCCAGGCTATCTCAGAGATTCGTGACAGGGCTGGAAAAAAATAGGTTGCAACATATGAAACATATGTCCCATTACCTATGCCACAGTGCTTCTAGGATATGATGAACTAATATATTTAATCAATAAGGCAAAATATATTGGTTCATTTATTAATTTATTGGATGTCTGTACTCTTGAGGCCTTCTCTGGTGGCTCAGTGTTAAAGAGACTGCCTGCAATGCAGGAGACCCAGGTTCAATCCCTGGGTCAGGAAAATCCCCCTGGACTTGGAAATAGCAACCCTCTCCAGTATTCTTGCTTGGAAAATCCTATGGACAGAGCAGCCTGACAGGCTACAGTCCATGGGGTCGCAATGAGTCAAGCCCGACCAAACATGCGTGCACTCTGTGACTGTTCAAGCTCTTAGATGCATACTTAAGTCAGGGTGTTACTTGCAGAGACCAAGTTTACCGTTCACTTCAGCCTTATCAGTGGCCTCCCACTGCTCCTAGGAGAACATCTAGTGTCTAGAAGCTGCCCTGTCTCTTCAGGTTCATTTCCTGTTGGCCTTCCTACTCTTGTTTTGTTCCAGCTGCATTGGTTATCTTTCAGTATTTTTTGCCATGCTGTCTCTCTGTCTTAGACTTTGCATGTGCTGTTCCTCCCTGAAACCTTCTCCTTCCCCTCATGGATGGTTGCTATTTCCTTTTAATCCCAACTGAAGGGCTATGAGGATCCCCTGAACATTCCCAGCTCCCAGACCAGCTTCCACCCTTTATTACCAGGTACATGGCATATTCTATTATCACCACCCTAATGTTCCTGGAATTACTTATTCAATTATGTGTCTCCCCTGGAAGAGTTTAAGTTCTGTGAGGGCAGGAACTTTTCTGTCTTGTTCAAACTGCGCTGTCACCCTGTACTTTGTTCAACTAATTGTTGCATGAAAAACCCTATGATCACAGGTTTTTCTTCATTTTTTCTCTACTTCTTTGAAAGTGCTTAGTGGTTATCTTTGAATGGGAAAGGAATTGAATTCTCTGTGTTTTTATACATGTGACCACATAAAAATTGGCTGCTGCTGCTGCTGCTGCTAACGCGCTTCAGTCGTATCCGACCCCATAGACAGCAGCCCACCAGGCTCCCCCTGTCCCTGGGATTCTCCAGGCAAGAACACTGGAGTGGGGTGCCATTACCTTCTCCAATGCATGAAAGTGATAAGTGAAGGGGAAGTCGCTCAGCTGTGTCCGAGTCTTCTCCACCCCATGGACTGCAGCCTACCAGGCTCCTCCATCCATGGGATTTTCCAGGCATGGGTACTGGAGTGGGTTGCCATTGCCTTCTCCAAAAAATTGGCTAAGAGGTAGGTAATTTAGTAAACTGTGTCCTTGTGGACATGCCAATCTCAACATAGTGCTGTGGATACTTCATAGTCATAAAACGGAACCGTGGCACAGAAAAAGAATATTAATACCTCAGGGGAATATGCTCTTCAGTGATGTAGGTTAGACTTTGTGAAGGAGCACAAATTTTCATTGAGTCTGTCTATTATAGCTTTTGAACATGTTAAAAGATTCGATTGAGAACACCATTTAAGCCAGGGGTTACTGACGGCAGGACCCACAAGGACCAGTCATTAAGGTGAACGAATAGAACTGGGTGGGGGCTGAAGTAAACTGGGATTCTGCTGCAGGTTACTATTTCGTTCTAGAATTGTCAGCTCAGCACTGGTGAGTTTCCTGATTTTTTCAAGACAGAATCAGAAAACTCAAAGGTTTGTGGTGAAGTCTTTAATTTTTAAAAATGTTAGTAAATACTTTCAATTTTCTAAAGATGCCTTGCTTACTAGATGAAACATTTCTACTGGGACAGAATGCTTCATAAACTATGAATTTCAAACTTAATCATTAGGTTGAAATCAGAATTATTGAAACAAACAGTTTGTTTGCTGACGTATAAATAAGTGATGCATGGAAATTTAACCGAAGGATCACTGATACATAAGTAGTAAATCAAAGAGTTTTAGAATGAGAAGGGAGATTAAGATCATTTTATGAACACCTCCCTTCCTATTATAAATATGAATCTCACATTTGTGAAAATTAAAAAACTAGGGCTTGAACTTAGATGCACAAAATTAAGTAACATGGACTTGAATCTAAGTGTCTTTTAAAAAATATTTTGTTTATTATTAATTTTTGGCTGTGCTGGGTCTTCGTGACTGTGCATGGGCTTTCTCTAGTTGTGCAAGAGGGGGCTACTCTCTAGTTCTGGTGCATGGACTTCAGTAGTTGCAGCCCATGGGCTCTAGAGCTTAGAGGTTCAGTAGTTGTGACACGTGTGCTTGGTTGCCCCAAGGTATGAGGAATCTTCCCAGAGCAGGGGTTAAACCCATGTCCCCTGCATTGGCAGCTGGATTCTTAACCTGTGGACCACCAGGAAAACCCTTGAACCCAGGTGTCTTGACACTTGGCTTTTCTCACAACGCTGAGCAACCTTGTGCATGCATGTGAGTGCTATAATTAAGTGGAATGAAATATGGTGGCCTGTGCCAGCGCTCCTCAAATTTTACTGTGCATGTGAATCAATTGGAGAACCTCATAAAAATGCAAATTCTGACTCAGTAGGTCTGGGATGGGGCCCAAGTTTCTGCATTTCCAAAAGCTCTCAGGTAATGCCAATATAGAACCAAACTCTGTGTAGAAAGACCTATCCTCCACCACGGTTCTGGTTGCCTGGGCTGCCATAGACTTCCCAGAATAGAATGTGTGCTTTGTTTTATTCTTTGCCAGCCACCCCTGGTGCTAACATTGCCTCTCTTTCATTCTCAATTTTTGGCAAGTAAAATATACTATATTAAATGCTAAATCCACTCAACAAAGACAGTAGATAAGTAAACTACTGGAAACAAGGGATGGTGAGGGAAATCAACAAACAATACACTATATGAATCAATCTCTGTGATGCCAAATGCATGAATTTTCTCATGTCTTATTTAGTAGGTAGATAAATAGTTATGGTTAGTTTCTGGGAAACTCTTGGGTCATTTTGTAACTAGTAGTCATGGAAAATGACATTCCAGAAAATAAAGGGAAGTGATATCTCAGACTATAAGAGCAAACAATCCACAAGATGGCAGTAAGTTCCTATGCTTTACATTTTTCTTAGCTTGAACCTTTTACTAAGTATACATTTCATCAGTGGAAATTTTTCTGAGAAATACATTATATATATATACAATGTATTTCTCAGAAAAATAAATATATTTGTTTGAAGGAAGAAATGGCAACCCACTCCAGTATTCTTGCCTGGAGAATTCCATGGACAGAGGAGCCTTCAGGCTACAGTCCACGGGGTCACAAAAAGCTGGACATGACTGAGTACTTCCACACACATATTTGTTAATGAAAGAACTAAACTGAAGAGAAGCTATATATTTTTCTTAGACCAAGGACTAATGCTTATATTTTGTCATACTTTCTGCTTTGTATTGGTATGACATACTAATGTCATCGATTTAGCTTGAATTTACTCTATCTGATTCCCATTTAAAGCTTTCTAAATACAGTACTATTTCTTGAATATTAAAGTGCATGAAACAATAGATTAATGATTATATTCAAAGTTTTAAACACATTGTCCAACTCTTAACTCTGGTCATTTCATTATTTTCATCTAAAGAATCTCTTTAAGATTCAACCCACTGATTAAGACAGAAAAAAACCATAAAAGTGAATTCTTCATTGTGTTATCAAATTAAGACTAGTGGTGATTATATTTTAATACACATTGCATTCTATGACTATAAACATTAAATAAATCACATTTCTAAGACTTGTTTATAAGCTCTGTATTCTCTCTAATATAGTCTCAGGAGATGAAAGAGGAATGAATTAGGAAAAAGAACATACAAAATACAGTAACAGGTTTTGTTGTTGTTGTTGTACGAACAAGAAAAAATGGGTAGTTTATTGACCCACAGATATTTATTGTGCATAGATACTATGTTGAACCCTGCAGCAATGCTGGCCAAATTAGGTGTTATCCTGTTTTCATTACCAAATTTGTATATGACCTGGGCCAACCCATTTAATGGTTGTGGGGTGCAGTTTCATCTGGTATGCTCTCTTGGCGCTTGCTCAGTCTGATTTTTTGCAACCCCATGGACTGTAGCCCACCAGCATCCTCTGTCCTTGGAATTTCCCAGGCAAGAGTAATGGAGTGGGTTGCCATTTCCTCCTTCAGGAGATCTTCTCGACCCAGGGATTGAACCTGTGTCTCTTGAGCCTCCTGCCTTGGAGGCAGATTCTTACCACTATACCACCTGGGAAACCCTGGTGTTAAATAAGGCATATAGATTAGTTGATTTCCTTTTCCAACTCCTTTAACAATTTATCCTTCTAAGGAAAAATATAATTAAGATGAGCATAAACTTTGAAGAAAGACCATGGTGACTGGAGGTTTCAGCAGTCTTTAGCATATCCTGCCTGTTAGCCTTTTTCCTTTATGTATTCTAGATTGTTCACAGAATTCCCGAGCTCTATTTATTAGAAAATGATTTAGAAAGAGGCTGGCAGGGCAGAGTGCCGGATCAACACTGAGAGGGGAGTGTATGTGGCTGTTATCTGCGTTCCTGAAATAACTTTATTATGGATCCCTTTTCTTCCCCCATAATTTTCATTTCATTAGGCACTTAAAATAATAAAGGGAAGAGTTGACAACTAGAAAAATGATTTGCACTTAGCAGATAGTTCAGGGATATTAGAGGGAACTTGGAACACAGAAACAGCTGAGTAAGTTGTGAAACTGTGATGCCAATTGACGACTCTGCCCCCTCCCTTGGCAGTACTGGCTTCCTCCTTTGCCTGCCTTCCTCTCCTGCTTGTCCCCTTTCACCTGTTCTCTCTATGCGCTTTCTGTTCTCTTCTCTTCCTCACCTTTCTGGTCTCCAAGCCCAAGTTTCCCAGGCCCATCCCATTTCAAACACAACCCCTTTGACTGTGGGCCACATGTAGACCTGGTCACACAGAGCATCTCATTGTATGCTACTCCTTCTGGCCAAGGTGTTGCTTTATTTCACATGGATCACTCCAATCCTTTCCTTTGAGATTAATTTTTATTGGAGCATAGTTGCTTTACAGTGTTGTGATAGTTTCTACTGGACAGTAAAGTGAATCAGCTGTATGTTTATATATGCATGAGTGATAAGCCACTTCAGTTGTGTCTGATTCTTTGAGACCCTATGGACTGTAGCCTGCCACACTCCTCTGTCCATGGGATTCTCCAGGCAAGAATACTGGAGTGGGTTGCCATGCCCTCCTCCAGGAGATCTTTCTGATCCAGGGATGGAACCTGCATCTCCTGCAGCTTCTACTGGAGGATTCTTTATCACTGAGCCATGGGGGAAGCCCATATGTTTATATATATCCTCTGTTTTTTGGATTTCCTTCCCATTTAGGTCAACACAGATCACTCAGTTGAGTTACCTGTGTTATACAGTAAGTTCTCATTAGTTTTCTATTTTATACAAAGTATCAATAGTGTATTTGTCAGTCCCAATCTCCCAGTCCATCCCACCCTCCCCTTCCCCCCACCTTGGTATTCATACTACATCTGTATCACTCCATTTTCTAACTCAGCTGAGGATAAACTATTTTACTGTTTTCTCCCTAATCAAGCAGAGATTCCTTCCTTTCTTCCAATTGAGTTTCTGTTAGGCATTGACTAAAAGCACCATTTCTTTAGATGAAGCCACTTAAACTCATTATGTTTATAAGCATTTGCCACTTGGTAGGGAGCATACATGCTAAATGTTTGGGTTTCACTTGAATGTTTGCTGACCCAACTCCAGTGCTAACATTTTCTTCATATGCCTTCCATATATACACTCATATTTATGACTCCAGGTGGTTTATACATATGAAGGCTAAACTACGGAGAAACAAACTCAGTTTTCTCTCAGGATCTCAATTTTTAGACTGACAGACTCTTCCAAATGTGTGCCCAAGGATCTATATGATGTAATTTAACCTTGGGTTTTTATTTCTATTATTTTAATTTTCACTTTTTGGCCATGCAGTGTGGCATGTGGTATCTTAGTTCCTTGACTAGAGATCAAACCTGCACCCCCTGAGTCACTTAGCACTGGCTTAACATCTAGGCCTAAGAAAAGGTTACAAGGTTAAATTAGGCAGATTATAATTGATTTGGCCTTTACTTTCCAGTTTAATTCTCAACCAATTGTATCCATATCTCGTCTCTCTTTTGAATAGTAAAAATTACATTCAACTCAATGAGTCAAACTGGAAAAATGTAAAACAGGAAAAGATTGTGTTGAGGATTCCTCAGTTCTCGCCCTCAGAGCTTCCATATCTACTTTCTGTACCAGTTCCAGCCTCCCTGTGCTGCCACGGTGGCCTGCTTTCTCTAGGATCCTACCAGCAATTCAAACAGGATGATGGATGCTGAATTATTTGTCCTAGCCTGATAGCGATTTTTTTCACCCCTCTGAATTCTTGTCAAGTTTAAGTAATGGGGCCTGGGAGCTGAGCCCAGAGCATGAGATAAGAGAGAGGCATGCTGACTGAGATCAAGTGGACCATTCTGTCTTTACTGCATTTTGGGGTGAATCCTGACAATTTAGTTACTTGTAGGATAATCTCCCAGCAATAGACTGGAAATATTTTCAGTTTAGTAACTAGTCAGTTCAGATTGGGGATAATTAGATGAACTCATCAGGACTTCCTGGGTGGTTCACTGGTAAAAGAATCTGCCTGCCAATGTTGGAGATGCAGGAGACACAAGTTCAATCCCTGAATCGGGAGGATCCCTTGGAGAAGGAAATGGCAACCCACACCAGTATTCTTGCCTGGAGAGTCCTATGGCCAGAGGAGCCTGGGGGGCTATAGTTCATGGGGTTGCAAAGAGTCAGAGGCCTGAACAACTGAGCATGCATACATGCAAGATGAACTCATCAACAATCATACAATTGCCTTCTTCTCAAACAATCACATTTATGGCTAATTGCTTAAGGGATACCTTGGACTGCAAGGAGATCCAACCAGTCCATCCTAAAGGAGATCAGTCCTGGGTGTTCATTGGAAGGACTGATGCTGAAGATGAAACTCCAATACTTTGGCTACCTCATGCGAAGAATTGACTCATTGGAAAAGACCCTGATGCTGGGAGGGATTGGGGGCAGGAGGAGAAGGGGACAACAGAGGATGAGATGGCTGGATGGCATCACCGACTCGATGGACATGAGTTTGAGTAAACTCCGGGAGTTGGTGATGGACAGGGAGGCCTGGCGTGCTACGATTCATGGGGTTGCAAAGAGTCGGACATGACTGAGCAACTGAACTGAACTGAACTGATACAAAGATGCATTTTCTGCCTTTCAGGAGCTGATGGAGTATGAGAGGCACTGATTTTACCGATGGTACAATAGCAGCCACAGAACATGACAGTGTTTAAAATAAGTGGCAATAGAAGTGGAACTGCCATGTGGCCCAATGGTCCCACTCCTGGGCCTATACCCAGAGAAAACCATGATTTGGGGGGATGTGTACACCTCAGTGTTTGTTGCAGCACTGTTTGCAATGGCCAGAATGTGGAAGCAGCCTGAATGTCTGTTGGTAGAAGAATGGATAGGGAAGGTGGAATGCATATATGCAGTGGTGTATTGCTCATAGAGGGAAACAAGACTATGCCATTTATAGAGATGGTGGACCTGGAGTCAGTCATGTGGAATGGGCTGGGTCAGACAGAGAGAGTGAGAGACAGAGATCATGTATTAATGCATATATGTGGAATCTAGAAAAATGATGAACTATTTGCAGAGAAAAGTTATGACCAACCTAGACACTGTATTAAAAAGCAGAGACATTGCTTTGCCAGCAAAAGTCCATCTAGTCAAAGCTATGGTTTTTCCAGTAGTCATGCATGGAAGTGAGAGTTGTTCTATAAAGAAAACTGAGTGCTGGAGAATTGATGCTTTTGAGCTGTGGTGTTGGAGAAGGCTCTTCAGAGCCCCTTGGACTGCATGGAGATCCAACCAGTCCATCCTAAAGGAAATCAGTCTTGAATATTCATTGGAAATACTTATGCTGAAGCTGAAACTCCAATACTTTGGCCACCTGATCCGAAGAACTGACTCATTTGAAAAGACCCTGATGCTGGGAAAGATTGATGGTGGGAGGAGAAGGGAACAACAGAGGATGAGATGGTTGGATGGCATCACCGACTCGATGGACATGAGTTTGACTAAACTCTGGGAGTTGGTGTTGGATAGGGAGGCTAGCGTGCTGCAGTCCATGGGTCTCAAAGAGTCGGACATGACTAAGCAACTGAACTGAACTGAACTGAACTGATTTTCAGGGCAGGAATAGAGACACAAGCATAGAGAAAAAAAGTATATTCACAAGTTATTAATATATCCATACCAAGGGGGGAAGGGTAGTGGGATGAATTGGGGGATTGAGATTGACATGTTTACACTACTGTGTATAAAATAGGCAGTTAATGAGAACAGGCTGTATAGCACGGGGAACTGGACTCAGTGCTCTGCAGTGACCTAAATGGGGAAGAAATTCAAGGAAGAGGGGATTTATGTACATGTGTGGCTGATTCACTTTGCTCTGCAGTAGAAACTAACACAACAGGTAAAGCAGCTGTATTCCAATAAAGATTAGTAAAAAAAAATCCAAATTCTTTCGTACCAATAAAAAATTTTTAAAAAGTGGCAAAAAGAAGTTCAGGATTGAATGGAGTTTGGGAAGAATAGCTTTATTTCATTTATATTCAGATAAACCTATAAGATATGTCATGGTGAGCATTAGTTAATCTGATTGCTATCTATTTCATTATTAATTATGAAGTGACACTCCACGTTATGGAATCTTACACGTATTCATTCGTTCAGAAACAACTTTACTCATTGAACAGACACATATTGTGAATTTGATATTTATGAGGCATGATGCCTTGATTAGACTAAGGATGAATTAAAATATCTGAGGTACATTAACTGTTGAACCAAGAAAAGTTAAAATCATGTTTGTTTGGTTTTTTCCTAAATGGAACAAATATAAAAGATCTTATGTAATATACAGTGGATTTAGTCCAACTCCTTTATTTTCCAAGTTCAAGATGTGGGGGTTAAATTCTATTCCCAAAGACATACAGACATTCAGACTTAATTTTGCAACTGAAACCTGCATAACTCTGTTCCCTTTCCAGTTTACTTTGTATTATTTCACACTGACATTATTTTCATTGATCCTGGTTTTAAACCTTGGGCTTTTGGCTCCCACTTGGGCTCATTTTATAAGGCCACCCTGAGTGCCAACCTGTGCTCTCAACTCCTTTCCTAAGAAGTAGCCAGTTTATACATCTCCAGTCTTCTGTCATGGCATATACACTAACACACAGGTAACTAAGACTCCACCGTTTTCTTTCCTGAGGAAATCAGGAGAATCATACTGTGTAGATCTGAGGTTGGAGTTAGAAGCTTGTTAGAATTCAGTTCTGTCCCAGGTGACCTTGCTTGCCCAAGTCATGGCAACTTACTTAATTGACTTTTCATTGATTTCATCTACCATTTTCCTGTTAGGAAGCCACAGTCTAATAGATACTCAGGAACTGACCACTGAACTATTTCCTAGCTCAAAAGTTTTCTAAGGGTATTTGAAGATGTGGCATATTTTCTGCCAATTATTCTACTTTAATAAACTCTACTATTACTTTGGCATAAACTGTCAACTCAAACAAGTAGCTTTACCACTTGGCTGAATCCAGATAAATGGTTAATTGCAATTCTTATTGAAATTTACAGACTCTTATATGAGATGGAAAATGTACCTTCATGCATATGTTTGTTTTTTTTAGCATAGCAGAAGGTATTTAATTCTCATAAAAGTCTCAGAATCACTGTGTTTGGTGTTTCTCAAAACATTTATCTTTTGATGGAAAATGTCATTGTCAAAATTCAAAGTTATAATAAGATTCTGCACAAAACACTCTACAGTTCTGAGAATAACAGGAGAAAGAAAGTAATATTCAGTAATGCAATGCAAAGCACTAATTGCAATATTTCAAAGAAAACCTTTCTTTTTTTCAAAACCTGTAAGTCTATTAATCCTAGAATTATGATTCATTCCAAGGATATTTTAGCACAAGCTCAAGAATATAATGTAATATTCTGCAATATAATTAGTAATCCAATAAAATATTTTGCTCTAAATTACTTAATAAATGTACTATGTGAGTAATATTATTCCGAAAATGAATTCCAGGACAATTCTTCAGTTTCTTCTTTCAGGATAATTACATATAAGTCTAAGAAATATATTGGAGATCAAAATACTGCAGGCTTTATTTTTTTGAATTAGACAGAGCACAGGCTAGTGATAGTCCATAATGAAACTGCTAGGTGTTGAGGCAGAAAATGATGAAGGACTCTACTAAAAGCTTCCAGAAATTCAGCTGAGTGAAAATTCTTACATTGTGCTGTTTAGCCTCTGTTTTACCACAACTAATAGAGAAGCAATAGAATCTGATTTCTTTTTCCTCCCATCACTATCAAGCTGCCAGTCCAATCCATCATTAAATAGATAAACATGTTTCTAAGCTTAAAAGGCAAAGTCCCATCAAAAATTGATACCCTATTCAGTAATAGGAATCTATTAATGTTTCTAAGAAGCCTTTATTTTTCCAGTGATTTATTTTGTCTGTTTATCCTCTGAGCTCAATATGGGAGAGATGTTAGCTTTCCTATCTGAAAATCCTCAAAGAGGGGGAAAAAGCAAAGCTCCATGTCATTATGATGAGAGTCAGTGGGTGTCCTCCTACATAATAGAGAATGTAGGCACATTCATTTTCTTTCACTTCATAGCTCCAGAGAATTATCTGCTTTGTTTCATGAGACACCACTACTTATGCATTATAAAAAAGGGATGCGGTTTGAGGAATTTAGCATAAATACTGGTCAGCTTTTTTCTGGTGACATTTTAGTGCTCATCTTTTAGACATTCCTTTTAATGCTGTCAATATTTACAACGGAACATCACAAGCATAATTTCACCACTGAAAGTCAATTTCATGTAAATGCCATTCTCTCCAAGTGCTGGTGATGAAAGACCCTCCTCCAGAGTCTCTCTCCTTGCCTATTACTCTGTTTCCCTCTGCACTTTATTATCTATGCCTTCAGCCACACAGACACTTGAGAGAATGAGAGGATGATCTGGTGTGCCAATTAGCTTCAGACAACCCTTTCTTTAAAATTGCTTATTGATGTTGGGAATGATCATATTTAAGAGATTCCTAACACAGACTGAGTTTTTCACTGCAATTCTCATATGGTCATGCAAAATGTGATGTTGTTCAAGCTCATGCGACCTTATGCTTCTATCTAGTCAAAATTTTCCTTTTATTCTACATCATACATGTTCTGTTCCTAGCTGACCACTCCCCTGACCCTGGGACATGCAATGCTGACCCCATGTTTTTCCTCCTTTCTTTGCTCTTTCTGTTCCTCTCAAGTAAATTTCCCTTCTTTGACAACTAGGATGAACATAACCATTGGCCAGCTCTGCTTTATTCTCCTTTGTGAAACCCTCCCAGATCACCCTGAAAGATTGTCTTATGTTTATCTCTAATGCAAAGTCAATACATAGGTGGCCTTATGTAAAAGTGAAATAGATTCCAGAGCTTTTACTACCTGTAGGGCAGGATCTGATTATCAATAATGATTTTATGCCAGAGTGCTGACTATGAATATCAGCCTACAATTTTAAGATATGGGAAAAGTACGACTTTCTTCATTACTTACAACTAGTGAATTTCCATTTTGACCATCTCACTGGGCTGGTCAACACACCATCCCAAGTGAGGAGTTATACTACAGGACATGATGCCAAAGCCTTGGGAAGATACTTCTGGTTGAGCCAAAGTATGTTCTCCATCCTGTGCTCTTGCATCATGAAGAGGGAAGAAATCCTGGAGAGACTGTGGAAGGTCCTGTCTGCCTATGCATCACAGCTGGAGGCCGTTCATCACCATGTCTTTATCTGGGAAGGAGTCTGGTGTCTAACTGAGAAGTGAGTTACAAGTCTTTTGCTTCCTGATTCCATAAGCCTTCCTAATATTTTGCTATTTTTCCTGCATGATGTAGGATCCTTTTCCTTGGGATGCATCAATATTTATGCCTTTGTCAGGATCCCCTCCTGTCACTTTCTCCTTGTCCTAGTCCTGGGACTCTATTCTAACCTGAATAGATGAGAGTTGGGAGCAGTTCCGGTTTCCTCTTAACTCTGATGTTTTTGCAAAATCTTTTGTCTGTGTAGGAATCTTTTGCAAAAACAAACAAACAAACAACAAAAAAAAAAATCAAGAAACTAGGAAGAGGGACTTCCCTGATGGGACAGTGGAAAAGAATCCTTCTGCCAGTGCAGCGGATAGGGGTTCCATCCCTGATCCAGGAACATTCCACAATCTGCGGAGCAGCCAAGCCTGTGCCACACCCGCTGAGCCCGTGCTCTGGAGCCCACACCCTGCAGCTACTGAGCTCACGTGCTGCAACTACGTAAGCCCTTGAGCCTGGAGCCTGTGCTCCACAACAAAAGAAGCCACCGCAATGAGAAGCCCGTGCAACTCAGCGAAAAGCAGCCCCTGCTCGCCGGAACTAGAGAAAGTCCTTGCATGCCAACAAAGACCTAGTGCAACCAAAAAATAAAATAAATCAATGGATAAATTATTTTTTAAAAAGACTAGGAAGAAATGTATTTTTTCACCTTAATGCTGGCATAAATAATCTTATATGTTAAGTGAAAAATCATAAACACATATGCCTTGTTAAATATTTAAATAGGGAGGGCAAGGTTGGGAAGAAAAGAGAAATGGTGGGAAATAAGTATAAAAACACTCCCCCCTTATGTTAAAAACCTCTCTGACTTAGTGTGCCAAAATATCCTGGTACATTACCTTTTACTCTCATAATAAGGGGCAGTTGAATGCCCTGTAAAGCCTAAGATCATGGTACATTTATGTAAGTGATTTGTTAAAAATTCTTGCTGAATGATTGACAGACACTTGTGATTCAATCAATACAGCTCATGGATAAATTACTAGAAGAATGTAAACGTTGTAATAGGACTTACTTATCTTCTGTTGTTTAGTCTTTCAGTCATGTCTGACTCTTTTGCATCGTCAGGGATAGTAGCCCTCCAGGCTCCTCTGTCCATGAGATTTCCCAGCAAGAATACTGGTGTGGGCTGCCATTTCCTCCTCCAGGGGATCTTCCTGACAAGTCTTCTGCACTGACAGACAAGTTTTTTTTTTTTTTTTACCGTTGAACCACCAGGGAAACCTAGTGGTTTTTAGCATCACAAAAGGTTATGCAGAGCTAAATAGCAAGCCAAGTTCACTGAACTTGTTTGCTATTTGGGGAAATGTATAAGCTTCTGAAATATGTATTCTGCTTGCCATGTGCAGTGAAATTGAACTTAAGAAATTTGCATGCAGAAGCCATTTCTTTAACCAAGAAAACTGAGGGATCTGAAAGGAAATGAAAGATTAAAAAAATTGAGTAATCTTGGTTGTGATAAAGTCACAAGATGTGCTCAGGACTTAGGTGCAAATTTTGCATAAGTGAACTCCCAACATTTTGAATACAGATGTTAAACAACTTTTCCTAGATTTGGGGAACTTCCTTCACAGTTATCAAAAGAAATTTGTTGCATAGAATCATCATGGAGATAATGTTCTCCCCAATCCTGAAATCAGACATATTCACACCTCAGATAATTAGGCAAGATGAAAATAAATTTTTTATGCCTTCAGCAATTTTGAATATCACTTTTTTTTGCAATCATGATGTAGTGATTAGGCAGACTTTAATGAGAGGAATGCCTCTGACATTAGCTGAAAATCACCCCTAATGTTAGTCCCTGTTTAATTACTTGACAGCATGGTGGCCTCTGCTGTGAGTAGCTATTTAATAAAGATGTTGGATTTTAATACATAACATACTTTTCATAGACTTCTTTGATTATATTGGCTGCTTATTTTAGTTATGTCAATTTTACTACCAAGGTAGGACTCAAATGCGGGTTTGATCTCTGCCTTGACCATTTAGGTAAACTTTGTTCCGTAGCCATAGGGCATGCCGTTTAACACAGATAACCAGCTCAGTAGCATAAAGATGGAGAATACAGGCAGCTCCAGGGTATCCATGTTCCTATCACTGGAAAAAAATCCTAGATGCATGTGTGGGTGTGGTGGGCTTCTAGAACCTTCGGACAGGAAAGATAATCTATGTTTATATTAAATGATTGTAAGGCGCTGGTGTGTGCATGCAGTAGCTCTAAGTCACTAATACAGGACACTCAGAAATGCTTCACATTTGCACCAAACCATCAATTTCCAAAAGTGGCTGCTGAGAGTCTTTATGCTGCAGAGATGATCCTTTATAAGAGGTGTTCATATTTATGCTATTCCCTTGTGACATAACTCATTGTGTTCTACATTGTGTACATTCTGTTGTTTTACTCCCTATGGCTTGGGCAAATTTAGCATTCTCTGTGTTTATCCTCCACAAGAAGATCTACAATTTGAAAGTGTAATAATGCTGCCTAACGTATATCCAGGCTATCACAGGAAAAATATATATGCCTTTTCATAAGCAGCTATGCATTTAAGAAAACAAACACGAGTAAGCATAGGAATACAAACATGATTCCTGAATCCCCAGTCCTGCGCTAGGAGTTCAGAGGAGTTTAGGGAGCACAGTGTCTTCCTGTGTTTTCAGAGAATCTGGGAAGAGTTTATGAAGGTGTCTCAAAGAAAAGGACATTTGGTGCTACATCTGTAATAACAATAACTGCCTTTTGGTCTTGCCCTTTAGATTAAATAAGCTGATGCACATGAAGGGTGGAGCTTGTGTTCTACCCTTGAGTTACCCTCCAAATGCTAGTGTTTTGTCTTCCTTTCCCTTTTCTTCTCATTCTTTGGGACAGCTCTCTTTTTCTCTCTAGTTTGCCTACCTGTGTTTCCTGCCTTTGTCATCCTGGTTTGGATGACTCTACTTCTTTCCCCAGAAATCACTGTCTTCTCCCTTGGTTCGTGTCAAAGGTGATGGATTTTATAGTCTAAGTGGAAGGAGTTCTAATCTCACAGTACTGCAGAACACTCCCACCCACCCTCTTCTTGGAATGACTTGAGCTCTGAGCGTTTGTTCCCCTTTGGGTCACTAAAAAATGGTATAGCTCTTTAGCAATTTATCCAATTAGAGGACATAAACCAAAAATGGTTCTTTGTTCTTGGCTATGCTGGTAACTCTCCTCTTCTTTTCCTGATTTTCTTAGAATAAAGAATAGATTCACTGATTCTCCTTTGACTTAGTACTTAGTGCAGTGGTTCTCAAACTAGTTTTAAGACCTCTTTCAACTCTTAAACATTATTGAGGACTACAAAGAGATTTTTTTTTTAAATGTGATTATACTTAAGGACATTTGCAATGTTAGAAGTTAAAGCTAAAAGGAATTCTAAAGCATTTCTTTATTACTCTATTTAACAAGAGTAATAAACAAGTATTTATACTTGTATTTATAAACAAGTAATAAACAAGAATTTTAAAAGAGTAACTTTATTACTTCTATTTAAAAATAACAAGCCTATTATGTATTAGTTGGAGAAGGAAATAGCAACCCACTCCAGTATTCTTGCCTGGGAAATCCCGTGGACAGAGCCTGAGAGGCTACAGTCCATGAGCTCACAAAAGAGTCAGATATGACTTAGTGACTAAACAATACCAAATTATGTATTAGTATAACATTTTTAGGAAAAATTAACTATATTGTTAAAAAATAGTGAGAAGAATGACAAATTTTGCATATTTCAAATTTGTTTAATGACTGGTTTAATAGAAGACAATTGGATTTGCATATTTGCTTCTACATTCAACCCTTTTAAATCTGTTATTTGGATAAAGAATATAAAGAAAATTTGGTCTCATCCATCTGTATATTTGAAAAGGAGAAATATTTTATGTTCTTTCAGATAATTATAGACATTCTTCTTTCATATGGCACTAAAACTCCACAAGTGGTAATTTCTTGTAGGCTAATTGAAATGTGGAATCAAAATGCTAAAATTGGACTTTTCATTCTCTGTTACATCATGATTCACTGGTCTGTCTTGCACTATAGCTGGATCAGGTATCCATGCATTACTTCATAGTATCATTTCGTGCAAACACTGACACATTTCATTACATGATATCCAAAACATATTTCTTAATACTACCTCTGATCTTATCAGAAAATTCTCTAAGGGAGGTTGTCAGGTTTACAGTGTGGATATACATTTTCCAAAATTCTAACATTTGCTTGAAAATTTTTTCATCAGAAGTTGTTTTTCCTGATGTGAAAGTCTTAACTTCATTCATTTTCATTGCCAAGTGCCCAAATATTGAATAACCGTACTGGTCTGTCAATTGTCCTTTCAAGGAGAAATAATTTTACATGCAATAATCAACTGGAACAGCCCACAATTTAATCATTCTAGGGCTTTTATTTGAGATAAACTTTGGTAAGCAGCCTAAGTGTCTTATGTGAACTTCTCATTTCATTTTACAAAATATCAAAAAATATTTATTCAAAAGTTCAAGCATCAGAATTTAAAGAAATTAATTGTTACTTCTTGATGAAGAACATTCTTCAGTGAAGCTAATATATGTATTAGTATAAATATCATGTTTATATATGGTGCTGGTGGTTTAGTTGCTAAGTTATGTCCAATTTTGTGACCCCATAGACTATAGCCTACCAGGCTCCCTCTGTCCATGGAATTTCCCATGCAAAAATACTGGAGTGGTTTGCCATTTCTTTCTCCAAGCAATCTTCCCGACCCAGGGATTGAAACTGTGTCTCCTGCATTGCAGGTGATCTCCTGCTTTGTAAATGACTTCTTTACCGCTGAGCCAGCAGGGAGCCCATATTTATGTACAGAGGGAAGGAATACCATTAACTACTAGTACAGCTTGGTACCATTTCTGACTTCATCCTGAGAAGGTCTGCAGCAATTTTACACACTCTTGCTTTTTTACCATCAATGCACAGTCAACACAATGAAAAGGCACATAACTTCTTAGTATTATTATTACAATAGTTTTAATCTCATTAATACATCCCAGAAGGATCTTGGGAACTCCCAGGAGTCCATAGACCAGACTTTGACTCCTTGCTTTCACGTATTTTGGTTTCCCAGATTCTTTAATTAATTGCTGGGTGTCTGCATCCTAATGTAAAGACTATTTGAGATATTAAATGATTCAACACTAATTCTCTTAAAATGTAGAGGAATGGAAGACAATTGCAGTCTCAGTCTGACTGAAAAAAAAAGTGCTTGTATGAATTTGACCTTCACATAATTTCAAGATTTGAATTGTGTCAAAAGCTGTGGGCACCTTTATTAGTTTGACACTTCCTACATCATGGTGTTTTCTGTTTATTATTCAAGAACACTGGAAAATGCAATTCTAGCAGTGGCTTCAGGTAGTATCCTTCTGGGTAGGATTTATGCTCCTGGGTACAGTGGATGTCAAGGAAACCATGGTTCAGAGGTGGGGAGGAAAGACTCTGAGCCTCCCATTTAATCTGCAAAAGGGGCTTCCCAGCAGGTTCTGGGTTTCCCAGGTGGCTCAGTGGTAAAGAATCCACCAGCCAATGCAGGAGATGTGCGTTCGATCCCTGGGTCGGCAAGATCCCTTGGAGGAGGAAATGGCAACCCACTCCAATATTCCTGCTGGGAAAATTCCATGGACAGAGGAGCCTGCAACCCACAGTCCGTGGGGTCACAAAGAGTCAGACACACAACGGAGCGCCTGAGTACGCAGGCAGCAGGGTCTAGCCCTTTCTCATTTTCTCCATCTTGCTGTGGGTGTCACTCCCAGGATCAGTTTTATTATTCACTTTTTACTTAGGCTGAAGATCTACTTATTTGGAAAGTTTCTTCCTTGTGTTTTACATTCTTGCTGGCACGGTTTAACACATCCCCTTTTTATAGATTTGTCACCTTATCTCCTACAGATAGTGACACATGATGACAGGAGCTTGGCTCAGTGAGAAACCTCCCTGACAGGGACAGACAGTGTCCAGCGTGTCACACTGCTCCTGCTGCCCTCCCTGCTCTCTGGGATCCTGGCTTAGCTTCTGTGTTCCGATCTATAGATCTGATAACTCATGCAGGGAGTGCAGACCTACATTAACTGCTGTGTTGGTTACAGAAAGCTGGATCAGATACATACCTAAACATTTACAGACACCACCTCTAAGAAGGCATGAGTCAGAAATATTATCCACAGCAACTTCCAGAAAGAAGGAATTCAGTTTTTTTCTCTCTCTGAGCTCAGTGATCCATGATTTGGGAAAACACCAGTCTTGAGCACTGTTAGTGAATTATCTGGGGACAAGTATTCTCCATAATTTCTGGAGTCTGAACGGATTTTGCAGTTCTTGTCCCCATAATCAATCTATCAATCCAAATAAAAATGTATCAAATCCAATTTTCTGTATCATCTAATATGTATGAAGTAATGAGCTGAGACTAGCTCATGTCTGGTCTAAAACCTATATTTGAAGCTATGAACAATTTCCTATCCAGTCCTCCCTCGATATCTGTGGGGGTTTGGTTCTAGGACCCCGTGCAGATATCAAAATCCGTGGATGCTTAAGTCCCTTATGTAAATTATGTATTTGCTTATAACCTACACACATCTTCCCATGTACTTTAAGTCATCTCTCGTTTACTTATAATATCTAAGGTGACATAAATTCTATATGTATCAGTGTAAGCATAATGTAATTTAATTTTTGGTTTTCAGAACTTCTGAAAATTTTTTCGTAAGTATTTTTGATTTGTGGTTGGTTGAATCCACAGATCACAGGGAACCCATGGATATGGAGGGCTGGCTTGATTTCTCTCCTGCTCAAAGAAATCATAATTGTAATTAACCAGTCACAACTTAAATATTAGAGTATTTTCTTAGAAGATAAGCTCTAAGAGATGATGTCTATGTAGTTTATTAATAGAGAACAGCTTAAAAACTGAATTTAGTATCTGCTCTAACCCTGAGTATTCATTGAAAGGACTAAGGCTGATGCGAAGAGCTGACTCATTGGAAGAGACCCTGACTCTGGGAAAGATTGAAGGCCAAAGGAGAATGGGGCAGTAGAGAATGAGATGATATCACCGACTCAATGGACATGAGTTTGAGCAAACTCTGGGTGATAGTGAAGGACAAGAAAACATGGCATGCTGCAGTCCACGGGGTTACAAAGAGTTGGACATGACTTAGTGACTAAATAGCAACAATGAAGAGTGTTTGCTAGGGGGCAACAGAATCCACTTTGATAGGCTTGTTTTATCCATACCTCACTTCAATTAGAGTCTATGCTCAGATCTACATACCTGAAGCTGTAGACTGGCCTCTGCTCCAGACCCTGGAGACATGGGGCAAGCTTGCAGAGTGGCATGAGCAGATGTTGCTTGACTTCTGTGCTCTCCAGGTAGCCGCATCTCCTTAATAAGAAGCTTTAACATTCCATGGGAGCCTAACTCTTATTCTTCTCTTGTAGATATGAGAAACATGAAATCCTAGACATTTTTAAGGGGAAAACAGCCTCAGTTTTCAGATTTGCATTGTCTGTAGTTGTTGTTGTGGTAGCAGCTCCGTCATGTCCAACACTTTGCAACCCCATTGACCGTAGCCCACTAGGCTCCCCTGTCCATGAAATTCTCCAGGCAAGAATACTGGAGTGGATTGTCATCCCCTTCTCCAGGGCATCTTCCCGACCCAGGGACCAAATCCGGGTCTCTTGCATTGCAGTCAGATTCTTTACCATCTGAGCCACCAGGGAAGTCTACAGAGCTTGTCTATAGAGCCAGAATCATAACTTTTCAATTTCATTCTAAAGCAAAGAAGGAAACAACTTCAGCAGAATCAATGATGCAACTCTTGACCAGGCAACCGGCAACTTCCTTAATGAAGACCCTGACTTTATTTTCACTAGTTTCAGGGCTAAGTAGTTTTGTTATTTTGTAGTTATTTATAACAGATTGCATTTAAGTTGCTTGAGGGCGTCTGAACATGATGTCTTTTTCTTGGAGTCCCCAGTATCTCCTTGGTAATGAGTACCTGTAGGTTTGATATCCCTGGGTCATAATGTCAGCTATCACAGGTACTTGCTTTCCTCTGGTTAACATAGAGTGTTGATTAAAAATTCAGATTTTTAGGAACTATTACAAGGATTCTGGCTGAGATGGTTTCGAAGTGGGGCCCAAGAATCTGGGTTTTAATCCAGCAGCTGTGATGGCTCATGCATGTGTTCCATGGACTGCAACTAGAGAAGTGCTGCCTTAATAAATAAGACTGTTCTCTGCCTAGATGGCTGGGGAATAAAAAGCCACTCCTACCTGTTATAAGTTTGGGATAAGGAATTTTGTTTGCTTGTTTTTAAACTTTTTATTTTGTATTGGAGTATAGTCAGTAAACAATGTTATAGTTTCAGGTGGATAGCAGAGGGACTCAGACATGCATATATGTGTATCCATTCTCCCCTAAACTCTCCTCATCCAGGCTGCCACATCACACTGGGCAGAATTCCCTTTGCTATACAGTGGGAGATTGTCATACTGTGTGAAGTAATTCAGAGAGGGAGAAATATCGTTTGATATCCCTTATATAGGAACACTAAAGACAAATGATACAAATGAACTTATTTACAAAACAGAAACAGGCTCACAGACTTAGAGAATAAACTTATGGTTGCCAGGGGGAAAGGCCAGGGGAAAGGAATAGTTAGGGAGCTTGGGACCAACTTGTATAGACCACTGTATTTAAAGTGGATAACCAACAAGGGATAAGGAATTTTTGAAATCTGGTCTGCAGAAAGCCAACTGAATATTAAGAATGGTTGCATGAACTTGATCACCATCAAGGTACACACCATCTCAGATATTGTTCTTGACGGCAGATCTGTGATTCAGGTTTTATGTTTCTTCTGCCCTAGAGTCTGATGTGTCTTTTGCTGTTCAGATGAGATTTATGACTTTGATGGCAAAACTCAAGCTATTTCGCTTGTTTCCTATGATCCTGGTGCCCATGACAGAGCTCTTCTCACAGTAGCTATCACTAAGTGAGTCAAGATAGCAAAACGCAGGACAGTGATCTCAATTTAGCGAATTATTCTTTTGATCAAAAATCTTGGCAAGTTCCTGACTGTCAGAAACCACTTGACCTGCCAGGCAGTTAGAGGAGAAATGTGTGGAAATGTCATCATTCAGCTGGAATTTGAGGTGAAAACTCAAGAGAAACTGCTTTAGTGAAAAATCTGGCAATGGAACTCTATCCAAATACATTAGAAGGCATCAAAAAGAAAGTGTTTTCTCTTGTGATTTTTCCTTTCACTGTTAACTGAACACTTGTAAAACTGATGCTGATGAATCTTACCAGTCACCTAGAATGCTCTGTACCACTGGAGAAAACAAAATTACTTTAATATTTTTGAAGGCTTCTTTACTTTGTAAGATGTATCTGGGGAACTTATTAAGTTCATTAGAAAGATGGAAGAAATTTAAAATAGTTCTAAGGGCCTTCTTCTCCTTTTCTCAAATTACTTTTACAGTTTTAGATGGGAGCATGAATAGATAAAAGGAGAGCTTAGCTAAAATAAATAAAAGTTAATATGCATTTTTGAGGAGCATGTGAAGGGAAATGAATCTGTTAATTTTTCTATAGCTGGGCTTGTTCTTCCCTAGTGCCCGTAATCAATCCTGACTTGGAGCAGGAGATTCTTTAGGAAAAAACTGTCACTTATATTGAGATGTAGTCTATTTCCCTATATTGTTAATGATCCTTATTATCAGTGTTATGTCAGTGATAATGGTGCCTTATTATGGATGATGACAGTTGAGAACTTTTATTGTGTCATATACTATGCAAGGAACATAGGCATTTGCTCATCGAATTCTTATAACAACCTTATGGAGTTAGCACTAACAACATCCTACATTGTTATTGTCAGGAATATTAAGAAAGAATACCTTCTCAAGACATTCAGGTAGTCAGGGTGGGAGCATTCTGGAAGTCTAAAAAGGGAGTGCTTTTTTCTCTGCCCTGCATCTGGACTTGGAGATTTTGAGAGAGGCAGTGTTGATTCTCTGGGGTTCTAGTAAGTTCTAGAAACTTTCCCCTATTAAACTGGGGTAGAGATGGGATTGGGAGAGGTTAAAAAAAAAGAAAAAAAAAGGAAGCTTTTTGTTTCCTTGTTTCCTATTGTTATATAAGGGAACATATAAGGCTATATTCAGTATCAAAGCTCAGTGCTTTGTGATGACCTAGAGGATGGAATGGGGAGTGTGGTAGGGAGGTCCGAGAGGGAGGGAATATTTGTGTACAACATTGTAAAGCAATTATCTGCTCAGCCGCTTCAGTCATGTCCAACTCTTTATGACCCGATGGACTATGGTTCTCCAGGCTCTTCTATCCATGAGATTCTCTAGGCAAGAACTCTGGAGTGGGTTGCCATGTCCTCCTCCAGGTTATCTTCCCAACCCAGGGATCAAATCCACATCTTATGCATTTTCTGCACTGCAGGTGGATTCTTTACCACTGAGCTACCTGGGAAGTCCCAGTAAAGCACTTATACTCCAATTAAAAAAAAAAGCAGAAGCTGTGTGAAGGCCATGTCATTACTGAGTCTACCATGACCACATGACGCTGTTTCCATTTCTTCACACCTGTCTGTCCTCACTTGGCAGTCTAATGCCTGTTTTTTTACTTTTCCTGATTATTTCTTAAATACTCAGAAGTGAGAGTTTTCCTGATTGCAAACCAAAATATCTTCTTCTGGTGATAAAAGGAAACCACAGACTTGGTTATATGGCTGGACCTCTGAAATCAAATTCCTCTATGAGATTTCTGGTGGGCTTCAAATTTGGTTCCAATTCTAGAACTTGCATCCTGAGGTGGAAAGGTAAGAAGTGTGTGCTCTGCTGGCAAGATCCTGCAATTGTTTCTGGTGGCAGAGGAGAAGTCAACAGGAAGATGAGATAAGAGTCACTTGCTCTTCAGATGCACCTTATACTTGACCTGGAGGAGACGGTTCTTGCAGCTGAAGTTTAAATGACTATGCAGGCGTTTTGAAGGGCTTTCTTCCTTAAGGTTGCTTCCAGAGAATCAAAATCTTGTTAGAATTATTCTGGGCACTGATTCAAAGTGTGAAAGGCTAAAATATTGCCAACATGGTAATTTACACAATATAATAGCAGGAGAAAATAAATTATCCACAACTTACAGCAATGCCCTGTGAGCAGTAAGTCTCTTGGAGCACACAAAAAATTATATCTACAATATATCAGAGACATAAAGCCCAGGATTTTAAGAATCAGATTCAAGTTCTTGAAAAATTAGTAGAAATTCAATTTTGCCATCACTTTAGAAATTGAAAAGTAATAATAAATGGGCACAGCCAATACTGGGGTATGATTGATTGAATTACATATTCTGTTCTGTTACTTAACACCTTACATCCTCAGAAGGCTTTGCCCTCATGCTTTAAGTCAAGTATGAAAACTTGATAGCATTCCCATTTTGTATGCAAGGAAATTGGAGCACTGGAAAGTGGGTTTCTTTCAAAATCACCTCATTGATCTGAGATGAAGCTGTAATGGACTAAGGAGCTGTCAAATCCTTGTGTTCTGGGGCTGACCAGGGCTGTGGTTTAAGCCAGGTTTTCAGAGCTGTGGAAGATAGAAGAATAAAGGCAGTTGTAGGTACTGATGAGTCATACCTCTAAAGAACTCTTAATTGAAATCACTAGCCTTCTTATGAATCTATTGCTTTCTGGGTTTTGAATAAAATTTTCCTTTGCTGTGCAGCTTCTTGGCCATCACTGTTGGGGACATGATGTTTCCTTGCTGTGATCAATATTATGAGACTGTTATTTCCTAAGAAGATTTTTACCTCAAAGCTTAGCTTAGCATTTTTAAACAACATGATCCCCAGCTGAATAGTATGTAAAAAGGGCAATTGCATGAGATTTTTATGTAGGATCCAGAAAACTACAAGTAGAGAGTTAACAGAAAATAAAGAAAGCAAAAGAGGAAGAGCAAATTGTGTATTTCTAGATACAGAGACAGTGGACAAGGGGAAATAGTTTGGTGCAGGAAGATGTCACAACTACCAGCTGGAGATTGAATTCAAATAGGTTCATCTGTACTATTTTTCTAGATTCCACGTATGCATTAATATGCAACACTCATTTTACTCTTTCTGATTTACTTCACTTTGTATGACAGACTCTATATCCATCCACATCTCTGTAAATGATCCAATTTTGTTTCTTTTTATGGCTAAGTAATATTCTTCTGTATATTTGCACGACATCTGCTTGCAGGGCAGGCATAGAAATGTAGACATAGAGGACTGTTTTGTGGACACAGTGGCGGGAAGGGAGGACTGGGACAAATTGGGAGATTGGGATTAACATATATACACAACCATAAGTGAAATAGCTAGCTAGAGGCAACCTTCTGTATAGCAGAGGCAGCTCAGCTTTTTGCTCAGTGATGACCTAGAGGGTGGGATGGAGGGGTGGTGGTGGGGACGCTCAAGAGGGTGGGGATATATGTCTAATAAGTGTTAGTTGCTAAGTCATGGGTTGCTCTTTGCGACCCCATGGACTGTAGTCTGTCAGGAATTCTATAGCATTATCCAGGCAAGAATACTGGAGTGGTTTGCTATTCCCTTCTCCAGTGGATCTTCCCAGCTCAGGGACTGAACCCCAGATACATGTACACAAAGAGCTGATACATGTTGTTGTCAGCAGAAGCTAGCATGATATAGTAAAGCAACTATACCCCAATACATTTTTTTTTTAAAGGGAGAAAAGAAATGGAATTTATTTTAGTTTCTCTCATTCCATGTTGCCCATGTCCAGCCATGGAATCCAACATCCCCATCCATTCCTCTCTTTCTGTAACTTCTGCTAGGTGAAAATAACACAGAGCATCTGTGCTACAGGTATCAGTGAGGGCTTGACCAGAGAACTGAGTAACTTTCTCTTTCCCTTTCCATCTATCTTGCTGCAGCAGTCTCCTAAATTCGTCTCTATTGGTGGCCTATACCCATCCCACTTCTACCTGTATTCCACTACTGGATTAATCATTTTAACTGACCATGTTACTGCCTGGCTGAAAACCTTTGATCACCCTTCTTGGCCTTTACTTTGCAGTCAATCTAAAGTCAGCTGATTAAAGCTCAAATTCCCACAGTCCTTCACTATTTGCTACCAACTTATTTTTCCTATGTTAAGCCTTCCCTAGCCTGTTTCACAGTCTCCATTTGAAATTAGTTTTCTCTGAGCAGATCTCCAAATTTTTGTTTCACTTCACTATTCGTTCTCTTTCTCCCATGGAGAAGGTCATCCACTTCCTGATCCAGTTCTGCATCTGCCAACCTCCTACTTGGCCTTCAGGACTCACTTCAGTGCCACCTCTTGACTGTGTGTCTATTTCTGTACTTATTAAAAATTGCTTGCATTATGGTTATTTGTCTGCCCCATCTTCCCTGCTGGGTTAAGAGGTCATTAAGGCTAGGGACTGTGTCTTCATTAGTTTTATGTGTTTCTCTTCCTGTCATCTATGCCCAGTTCCTGGCATGATGCTGCAATTATAGGAATAGCTAAATAAATGTGTAATAAATTGAGTGAATGTAAAAAAAATGAATGACATATATGAATTCTAGAGAAATAATAAATTTAAGATCAGTTCTCTGTACTTCAAAAAGGTAAAATTTACAAGAGATGTAAAACCCATATTTAAAAAATGGAAGCAGTTATGTTTGTGTAACATATGTTAAACGTTTTGTGAATTTTCTAGCACAAATATACTACAAAGTACAACTGGAAAAGGAGATCAAACTGAGATCAGTGACTATTTTGAGAAGCTGAAACTTAAGCTGAGTCAGATATATGCATGGAACTAAGGTAACTTCAGAGGAAATGGTGTTTATTCTATTCTAATGACTTTTTTTTTGTAATTGATTATATATATGCATATGTTTACAACTGGATTGTTGAATCTGATGAATCTTTTTTTTTCATTGCTCTGTGCATGCCCTGTGCATGCCTTACTGTGTAGCTGACATATAGTACATGCTCAGTAAAAGTTTAATAAATGAAAATGTTGAGCTTTTTATGAGGTGAGCAAAGAAGCAGAGTTTGGAGTTCATATGGAATGTTTAGAAAACTGAGGAGAGTGATTGGAAAGAAGGGAGCGGCATTATAAAAATGAGTTCTATTTTTCTCTAAGAGTTGATTCTTTAATGGTAACCATAGAGGGGCTTTAAAATGAAAAGCAACCATCTCACGAATGTGTTGGAGAAGTTCCCTGGTAGCTGTATATGTGAGATGTGGACTGTGACATACATTTGGTTGTGACATACCTCCCTAAAACCACTGCCCTTCTATTTTGTTACAGGATTATTTAACAACTCCTTGATTTTCAACCCACTCCAGTACTCTTGCCTGGAAAATTTCATGGACAGAGGAGCCTGGTAGGCTGCAGTCCATGGGGTCTTGAAGAGCCGGACATTACTGAGTGACTTCACTTTCACTTTTCACTTTCATGCTTTGGAGGAGGAAATAGCAACCCACTTCAGTGTTCTTGCCTGGAGAATCCCAGAGACTGGGGAGCCTGGTGGACTGCCGTCTGTGGGGCCGCACAGGGTCGGACACGACTGAAGCGACTTAGCAGCAGCAGGCTCAAACTCAGGTTTAGGAATAGGCATATAACCTAGATGTACCCAAGAAGATGCTAATTGGAAGCTTTGGAGGCAATTCCTGAGAAATGTTTCTCTCCTACCTGTACTTACTACTACATCCCTCTTGGGATCATGACTGGGTGGCCAAGATCGTTGTAGAGATGTTGACTCAGGCTCTCAACAACCTTAAGGCACTAAGATACTAATAATTTCCTCTCACCATTATGGGGGAAGAAAGGAACAAATATAATTTTATGTAGTGTTATTCCAGCTTTCTGTTTTTCATTATTAAGAAAAAAATCCTATTTCTCTTTTTTAAAGTCTCTCTCTCTCTCTCATTCACATGAACACATATAAATTAACATAGATTTGATGGTAGTAGGAGAGTATATATATATTGGAGGAGGAGAAAACAAGAATCACTTGCCTGGAAAAATTCCTACTCCATTGTTTGCTTCTGAGAGTTTTAAAGTTTGAACCAGAGAGTACAAGTTTCAAAATTTAAACTAAAAAAAAAAAAAAAAAAAGCTTGAGTTTGAGAATATTTTGTGCATGGAGTAGCTTATTTCTCTGTGTCTTTATTTTCTGATGTGTAAACTAGAATAGAATTATAGTAAGAGTTAGCTCATAGATTTCTTATAAGATTATAAGTGAATGTATATGAAGTGCAGAGGATAGGATGGTCAGATAGCATCACCAACTCAGTGGACATGAATCTGAGCAGACTTCAGGAGATAGTGGAAGACAGGGGCGCCTGGCATGCTGCAGTCCGTGGGGTTGAAAAGAGCTGCACACATTAGTGACTGAACAACAGCGATGTAAAATGCATATCGCAGTGCCTGGTACAGACTGAGTACTCAATGAAGGTTAACTCTCACCAAGTTCTGTTCTTACTTTGGGTCTTGGAACACTGACCCCAAGTCACCACAGGTCACATCTACTCAGTCCTCTTCTAGTTGCTAGAAGCCTTAGGGGTGAAATATGTCAGTAACTGAAAGGAAAACGTGGCGTCACTTTCCAAATATAGAACTTTTTTACTTTGTTATTGGAAGGGTGGGGGGATAAGAGTCTACAAAGCTCTGGTGACAGATACGAGCAGTAAGAAAGGATAAAATAAAAATGAATAAATACTATTCTATTTGAGAGACTAGTATTTCTTCCAAAACTGATTAGATAAGAATCATAATTTTAGATGCAACATGATGAGAGCTTAGATGAAAATTGTTAGCAGGTGAGATGGAAAGAGCAGTTTCGAGAGGTACGGTGATGAAAACAGACTGGACCTGTCAACAGACTTTAGGTACATCAAGTCCTCAGAGACGAACCTTCAAATTGCGAATATGCAAAGCTGTGAATGTGTGTTTGTGTGTCAGATCACGTAAATTAGTTCACGTGCATGCATCCTCTGTAAGTCTCCCATTGCCGACGATTCTTCAGCGCTACCATCTCCCACCTTCTCTCTCTCCTCCAGTCAGCAACTCTTCTTGCCTGTTCACTCAATACCAGCCCCTCTATGCCAACTTTTGTACTGTACTTCTATACTTTTCAAGGTACCATACTGTATGATTAAAATGTTTATTTTTTGTGTTTATTTTTTATGTATTATTTGTGTGAAAAATATTATAGGCCTATTACAGTACAGTACCATATAGCTGATTGTGTTGCTTGGGTACCTAGGCTGACGTTTGAACAAATTGGATTTAACGAACATGCTCTTGGAAGGGAACTCGTTTGTGTGTAGGCAGCTTATTGTATTGTGGATGGTAGTGGGGGTAAGAAAATAAAGAAAGGCTGTTATGTGTGCTTGCGTGGTCAATCATGTCTGAGTCCTTGCAACTCCCTGGACTAGAGCCTACCAGGCTCCTCTGTCCATGAGATTTTCCAGGCAAGAATACTGGAGGGGGTTGCCATTTCCTATTCTAAGGGATCTTCTCAACCCAGTGATGGAGCCCTAGTCTTCTGCGTCTCCTGCATTGACAGGTGAATTCTTTTACCTCTGAGCCAACTGGGCAGCATGAGTAAGCACGCATGGGAGATAGTATCTATCTGGTATGTACCTAGGGGGCATGATTCCAATCATAGTTGCAACTGAACATAGGGTGAGTGTTGCTCTTCTTTTAACATGAGAAGAAGGCTGGACATTTCACAGCATTTAAAACCAAAATGAATTAGCCTCATTTTGCAGGACCATTTCTGGAAAACTTTTGGTAGTCAGTTAAGTTTTCCCAGTGATCTTTATGATGGAGGTTAAACAACTTGAATGGAGTGCTAACATTTCCATCAAGATGTTAAATGGGAGGGCAATAAACTAGCGTCTGCGGGGCCTGGGGAGGACCTGCATGTCTGCCCTCTATTTGTTTCAGCAGCTCTAGATTCCTCTTTCATTCACAATTTACAGTGTTGATGTTTTTCAAACCTAGAGCAGTTTGAATGGAGAACTCAGTTGAATTTACTGTATGATTTCCCTTCAAAGCCACTGCTGAACAGATCATCACCAGAAACTATTGTGATAAGAATTTTCTTTTGTGATGCTGAAAATGATCCACTCAAAATCCACTGAGACCCCAAACTTATGCACACAGATCCTTCTTCTGAATTGCCAGGCCTCTTCTTTAGACCTAAAAGATAACCTGGAAGATCTTAGCAAGTAATAAAGTAGGATATAGAATCTGATTCTCAGCATAAATTTCAAGTAACTCCTGTACTAGTTTGCTAGAACATGGCATTAGTTTGACATGACATTAGTTTGCTGCTATGACAAAATACTACAGGCTGGATGACTTCAACAACAGAAATGTTTTCTCATGGTTTTGGAGGCTAGAAGTCCAAGATCAAGGTGTCAGCAGGTTTCATTTCTTCTGAGGCCCTCACCGTGACTTTCAGATGGCTGCCTTCTCTCTGTGTTTTCATATGGCCTTTTTTCTATGTGGGAACTCCTGAGGGCCCTCTGTATATGTTGCTAGATGCAATCATATTCTGAAGTACTGAGGAGTAGGGCTTTAGCATATGAGTTTTGGGTGGGTATAACTTAGCCCATAACACTCCATCCTCTGGACCTTCAAAGTTCATTGTTCTCATGTGCAAAATACATTCATCCTCATCCCATCAGTCCCCCAAAATCTTAATCCATTCCACCAGCAACTCTAGGTCTACAGTGTCATCTGTATATCATCTAAATCAGATACAGGTGAGATTCAAGGTAGGTATCCTGAGGCAAAATTCCTCTCTTCCTTTGAACCTTTGAAGTCAGACAAGTTATTTGCTTCCAAAATAGAATTTCAGGGACAGGTATAGGATAGACATTTCAATTTTATTTATTTATTATTTTTTTCATTTATCTTTATTAGTTGGAGGCTAATTACAATATTGTAGTGGTTTTTGTCATGCACTGACATGAATCAGCCATGGATTTACATGTATTCCCCATCCCAATCCCCCCTCCCACCTCCCTCTCTACCCGATCCCTCTGGATCTTTCCAGTGCATCAGCCCTGAACACTTGTCTCTTGCATCCAACCTGGGCTGGTGATCTGTTTCACCCTAAATAATATACATGTTTCGATGCTGTTCTCTCGAAACATCCCACCCTTGCCTTCTCCCACAGAGTCCAAAATTCTGTTCTGTACATCTGTGTGGATAGACATTTCAATTTTAAAAGGGAGAAATTGGAAAGATGAAAGAGGCCGTAGGGTTAAAACAGGCCCAAATCAGAATAGGGCAGATCTCATTATATTTACCCCTGATAGCTCAGTTGGTAAAGAGTCCTGCTACAAAGCAGGAGACCCCAGTTCGATTCCTGGGTCAGAAAGATCTGCTGGAGAAGGGATAGGCTACCCACTCCAGTATTTTTGGGCTTCCCTTGTGGCTCAGCTGGTAAAGAATCCACCTGCAATATGGGAGACCTGGGTTGGGAAGATCCCCTGGAGAAGGGAAAGACTACCCACTCCAGTATTCTGGCCTGGAGAATTCCATGGTCTGTATAGTCCATGGGGTGGCAAAGAGTCAGATATGACTGAGTGACTTTCTTTTCACTTCATTATATTTAAGGCTTGAAAATATTCATCTTTGGCTCAGTGCTCTGTTTTTTGGGTCCGCTGGGGGTAGCAGTGTTACTCCTGCAGCCCAGGATGGTGGCCTTTCTCCTGAGGCCCTAAATGGTGGCAGCCTAATCTGCTGAAACCGAGGTGGTGCTTCCTCCGTCCCTACCCCTACCCCTCAAACCGAGGGAAAGCTGATTTTGCCCCAGTACCTGTTCCCTCTGGGCTCAGAGTGGCAATGACAACCCTGCTGATCTCTGAATCACCGTTGGGTCAGTGTTCCCTTTTCTTGTTGACAGCCAATAGCTCTGTGTCCTGTCCTATAGAATCTCAGAAATATGACAGCCTTCCTTCATTTTGTCCTCTCTCTGTCCCCTTCAAAACAAGCTGGCAGAGTTTCTGCTGAGATAATTGACTGGATTCATCTATGAGTCACAATCTTACTAATCTTTTTATCTAATGGATGTTCAGCCACACCCTTGGTGGTGTCTCCAGAGTGCACTTCCTCATTTTTTTTTTTTTTTTTTTGCAATATGAATAGGTTGATAATATTCTACAACTTGAGTTTTGTTTTCTTTTTGCATAAAAGTGTTTTCTTCCATTTATCTTTCTCCTCTCATATTCTGCTATAAGCAGCAAAGAGTCCAGCTACACCTTTGATAGTTTGCTTAGTAATCTCCTCTGCTTCCTAGGTGGCTAGTGGTAAAGAACCTGCCTGTCAATGCTGGAGACAAGAGGCACAGGTTTGATCCCTGGGTTGGGAAGATCCCCTGGAGGATGGCATGGCAACCCACTCCAGTGTTCTTGCCTGGAGAATCCCATGGACAGAAGAGACTGGTAGGATATGGTTCATAGGTTCACAAAGAGACTGAGACGATTTAATATGCCCGCAAATATCCAAGATGATCACTCATGAGTTCTACCGTCCACAAAACACGAGAACATAATTCAGCCAAATTCTTTGCCAATTTAAGGATCACTTTTCCTCCATTTTCCAGTACCCTGCTTCTCATTTATATCTGAGGTCTCACCAGTAGTACCTTTAATGTATTTAAACGTCTCGCATATTTGCATTTAAACATATTAGCATATACCTACCAACAGTATCTTCAAGGGAATTTAGTTAGTTTTGTTTCTTTGTTTTTACATTTACTTCAAACCTCTTCCAGCTTCCAATCATTTTCCTGTTCCAAAGCCACATCCACATTTGGAGGTGTTTGCTACAGGGGCATCCACTTCATGGGACCGAAATCTGTATTAGTTTACCAGGGTTGTCATAACAAAGTACCACAAACTGGGTAAGTGACCTAAACAACAGAAATGTATTTTCTCATAGTTCTGGAAGCTCTAAGTCTGACTTAAAGGTGTCAGCAAGGTTGGTTACTTCTGGAGGCTCTGAAGGAGAACCTTTCCTTGTCTCTCCCCAGTTTGTGTTGGTAATTATCAACTCTTGGCTGTTCGTGACTGGCTGCTGTATCACTCGGGTCTCTGCCTCTGTCAACACATGACAGTCCTTCTTCTGTGTGTCCCGGTGTCTATATCTTCTGTCTGGCTTTCTTACAGGAGTCATTGGGTTCGGAGCCCACTCTAACCCAGTATGGTCTCATCTTAACTTCATTACATCTTTAATATCTTATTTCCTAGTAAGTCACAGGCACTGGGGACTAGAACTTCAGCATATCTTTTCACACTCCCAACACAAAGCAATGCTATTTCTGTCCTTTCTCTTCTGTGATTGAAGGTTATCAGAGTTGGACTCAAAATTTTACTCTTCTGTCAAGCTTTTCCATTCTTTATGCAAGAGACACTATCTTGAATCGACAGGACACGGTGACTAATTTGAAAGAGGTGGTGATAAAAATATAGAGAGTCAGATGACTTCACTCTAAAGGCATTATCAGTCCCTGAGATAAGCTTGAAGTCACTATATGCAGAGTACGTCGGTGAGATGCTCTCTTTAGCAACCCTTCTATTCAAGCAAGGCATTATCTTAGGACTATGTGGTCTTTGCTTCTGAGTGTAAAATTCTAATTACTACAGCCTACAGCTCCCTAAATGAGTCACCCATATCCACCTCTCCATGCTCATTTCCTGCCTCTTCTACTGTTACAAACTTTCTTGTCATTGTTCAGTTGCTCAGTTGTGTCCAACTCTTTGTGACCCCATGGACTGAAGCATCCCTGTCCTTCACCACCTCCCAGAGCTTGCTCAAACTCATGCCCATTAAGTCAGTGATGCCATCCAACCATCTCATCCTCCGTTGTCCCTTTCTCCTCCTGAACTTGTCATAAAACTGTATATTTCCTTTTTCTTCTTGAGTTAAGAAAAAGAAACGAGTTTTTGAGCTTCATTCTGGGAAATCACCCCAGCCTCCTTTGCAGTTCGATTATCCATCTGACTCTTCTTCTGGTCAAGGAATGAATGTGAATGAAGTACTGTGTTGGCTTCCAGAGAGCATCCTTAGAAGAAGAGGTTTCCTTTTCATCTGCCCATAGCTGGAATTCAGTTATGAGGGCTGGAGCTCACGTAACCATTTTAGATCATGAGGCAGATGATGAAGCCATAGTATAAAAAGAACCTGGGCCTCTGATGGTTTTTTGAAGCTGTCTTTCTAATTCTAGATTAATGATTTCTACTTCAGCTACACTTACTTTAGAATTTTTGTTATTTGATGCTGACTCAAATCCTAACTGATGCATCTTCACACTGATTATGCCTCAGTCATACTATGCTGCTTTGTTTTTGAGAGCACCAAGTACAATTTGAATTCAGAAAATTACATTTGCAGTTACCTCTGCCTGAAGTATCTTTTTCTGATTTTTGTGGTTGTGTGGCTGCCTTCTGGTCCTTTTTCCAGCCATGGCTTATATATCGCCTCTTGATAGAGCCCTTGGCTTAAGTTACTGACTCCGTCTTCATTTTGATTCCAGTGTCTCTCTATCTTCTTACCTCTTCTTTGCTTGGAAAAACTCTGTTACTTTCTGAAGATACTTTATTTTTTTACTTGCTTATTTTCATTCTCTCCATAGAGTATAATCTCCAACACCTTGTGTATCTTTTCATCATTGTATCTATAGTACCTAGAAAATATTGTGACAGTAAGCACTCAATAAATACGCATAGAATAAATGAAGTCTTCTTCTGCATCCTCTCTTAGCCTTAGAAGAGTACAAGATTTTATTACCTTTTGTTAAAAAAAAAAAAAAAATCAATAGAAACCTCAGTTAAATAGTCTGGAGACCAGAAAGGGGTGCTTGCATGCCCTGTGATGTTAGCAGAGCCCAACAACAGGAAGAAGAAAGACTCATTTCCCGACAAGAACTGAGCCAACGAAGAGTCATGAACTCTGTTTATAACAGCCTTTCCAAATTCCTTTTCTTCTCTATAAAAACTTTGTTCTTCCCTTGCTGTCTGGGGACTTGCACTTGGCCACACTCTCCATGATTGCAGACCCCAAATTGCAATTCTCTGCTGATCCTGAATAAATTCACCTTTGCTGGAAAAATAGCTGGGACTCCATTTGCTTTAGGTCAGCGTTTTTCTTCTGTCTTTGTTTCTTTCATTTCTGTGACCAATAACTAAAAAAAGAATCTTGGAATTGTTACTGAGATTTGGGCTTTGTGTTCTTCCTTCTTGAATTCGCTTTGCATGAGCCAATGACTCACAAAATTGTTTTTACCGTCTAAACAGGAACAGTACATAAATTAGACTAGTAAATGACGCACTTATTCAGGAGAATGGTCTGGCTTTAGAGCAGAATTAGTTCTGTATATTTTAAATAATTGTCTCTTAGATTTCATTTAAAATATGTGAAGATGTTTTTGCATCAATACTCAGACTGTGAGTATGTGTTTAGAAATTAGAAAATTTAGAAATTAGAAAATCCAAGATCTTGTGATGGAGTAGGAAGAACATATACTTTGAGTCAGACATATGAATTCTGTTACTGAACTGGACTTCCCAGGTGGTGCTAGTGGGAAGAGGAGCCTGGGAGGCTACAGTCCGTAGGGTCTCACAGAGTTGAACATGACTGAAGCAGCTTAGCACACATGCACTGGGTCTATGGAAACTGGTTTTGTGGCCTCGGGCAAATTCCTGGATGTCTCTGAACTGCTTTCTCTATCTCTCCAACAGGAAAGGTGATAACTCCCTTACTGGGTTATTATTAATAAAATTGGAAGAGGTTATGCATATAAAGGATTCAATAAGAACCCAGTAATTGTCAATCTCTTTCCCTCTGTTTAGGTAAAATTGCATAAAAACAAACAAACAAAAAACCAAGCAGAAAATATTTCTTTTTAAGTCCTTCTATTGTGAAATATAAAACACATATGGGTAAGTGAATACAACATAACCATGTAGCTTAATGGATTATATACTGACCATCAAGTTAATATATTGAATACTGAGTCCAGAAGTTAAACACCACTGGTGCCTCCAAACCTTGACACGAGCAGACCTCTTCCTCCTCTTCCTCAAAATGGTAATCACTATTTTGACTTCCATAGTTATCTTACCCTTTCCCTTCTGAGGATTTAAAACCTAAGAACACAAGCCTCAACGCTATACAGCTGACTGTTAAACCCCAAGGGACTTTAGGGGCATTGACCTCCGAGGAGTCAAAAATCAAGGTATAACTTATAGTCGGCCCTCCATATGCAAGGTTCCTCTGTATCTATGTTTCTGTATCTGGACATTCAGCCAACTAACCAACCACAAATCATGTAGTAAATAGTGTTTACTGTTGAAGAAAATCCACGTATAAGCAGACCCCTGCAGTTCAAACTTGTGTTGTTGAAGGGTCAACTATTGTTTACTTTTGCATGTTTTTTGAACACTGTGTAAATGAAATCAGATGGTATATATTATTTATTTATTAGAGTATAATTCCTTTAAAATGTTGTGTTAGTTTCTGCTGTACAACAAAATGAATCAGCTATTAGCATAGTGTTAGTCGTTCAGTTGTGCCTGACTTTGAAACCTCATGGACTATAGCCCGCCAGGCTCTTCTGTCAATAGAATTCTCCAGGCAAGAATACTGGAGTAGGTAGTCATTTCCTTCTCCAGGGGATACATATATCCCCTCCCTCCCACCTCCATCATCTCATCCATCAGTTGGTATATATTCTTTACTGTTCAGCTTCTCTTATTTAAAACTGTATGTTTAGGAATTTATCTGCATTGTGTGTATGTCTGCAGTATTCCTTTTAGGTTGAATCTAGCATTCCAAATTATGAATATAATCATAATTTATCTATTTTATTCTTTATGGAAATTCTCCCCCCTCCCCCACTGTGGGGATATTATAAATAAAACTACTATCTTTATTCTTATTTTTTTCTCTTAGAGTACATGTACCTGTAATTTTTTAGGGTATAAGAAATTGGAGTGAATATGCATATCATAACTTTACTAGATGATCTAAAAGTGTTTCCAAAATGTTTTTAACACTTGGTTCTCCCACCAGCAGTATAGACTTTGTCCTGTTCCTTGTGCTCACTATGATTTTCTTTTCCACAGTAAAATTTGTGAACAGCAAACTGACTTTCTTCATAGTGAAAGCAAAACAAAAAAGGAGACTAGGAAAATAATAGTCACTTAAGGAAAACCAAAACAGTGTCATTTCATTGAAGTGAATTTGAGAAATGAGACATAATAGTTGTTAGTATTATAGAAAGATAATCACGCTTGCCCCTTTCCTGTCACTGGGGAGACCCCGTGGATCTGATTATCTTCAATACCCTAGGGCAATAATTATGTCCTGCACCAACAATGAGACACCCAGAGTGTTGTTATCAAATTCCTCTTAGCACTGTAGCTAAACACATTAAATGAGGACTTTGTCAACTCTGAGGTCTGTGGGGATTAATCTGCCCTTTCTCAGTATGTAACTGACAGTTGAAATGTTTTTGGAATCTGTTTTGCATTTTTTTTTTCCCTCAAGGGTCCAGGAGGAATTTATTTCAGAAAGACCAAAAATAGAGAATAGAGGATTTCATTAGCTGAAAAATGAAACTGAAATCCATAAACATGTCTCCAGAAGGATGGATAGAGAAGGTTAAAGAAGAAAGGGTATTAAGAATTCCTATTATGTTTACACTCATAGAATTTAAATGCTTCCCCAAGTAAATGCAAAGACCTTTATTAATGATTTTTTTCTTAACAAGTCTGGTTGAGGAATGACTGGAAGGCAGAAAGCTTAATATATATTCAAATATTTCTGTTTATGTCTCTCTTACAATTACAATATGGGGTCTTATATTTACTTTGTGCTTTCCAATTAACAAGGTACTTTTTTTTTTTTGCCTTCTAATTTTCTTCCTCTGAGAAAATTTTCATTTATACAGGTTATATTTTTTCCTTAGTTTATTGTATATGTAAATTTATTTGTGATGATGAAACTATTAATAACAGCCACCATTTATTGAGTCTTACATAGTCACTGATATTTTGCAAAATGTTTGGCATAGATTACCTTAAGGCATAGACTATCTTAATTTTTCACATCAATCCTAGGAGACGGATTATATTATATTCATGGTGGGAATCAAGAGACAAAGCTCAGAGAAGTTCAAGCAGCCTGGTCTAGGTCATAGTTGGATGCATGGTTTAGCTTGTCTGAATTCTAACACAATGCTTATTCCACAGCACTCCCTGGTGTTTCTCATGAGTTGAGAATTGGCCTTTGGGGTGTCTGATCCTTGCTTATTTGACAATGTGTTGCAAAGTGTTTAGTACTAGCACTCCTACCATACTTCTGACCCTTGCAGGGGGTGGCAATGGTGGTGGACGTGTTATCCACCACGGTTCATTCTAGACCAGCAGGCGCTGTGCTCAGTTATTGTATCATGTCCAATTCTTTGTGACCCCACGGGCTGTAGCCTGCCAGGCTCCCCTGTCCATGGAATTTTCCAGGCAAGAATACTGGAGTGGGTGCCATTTCTTTCTCCAGAGGATCTTTCCGACCCAGGGATCAAACCCACATCTCTTGTGTTGGCAGGTAGATTCTTTATCACTGTACCACCAAGTCTAGTAGGACCAAGGACCAATTGTCTGTGGACCTGTCTGTTATTTCCACAGGCTTGTGAGACATTCAGAGAAAGTGACCATGTATAATGCATTCTGTCCCTTTTAAAAAATCTCGTAGACAAAAAAAAAAATATGTCATCAACATTTCTTTAATGGTTATTGAATATTAATATTTAAAAAATGACAATGTCAAGGCAAGATACTTCCTTAAAGTTATACAAGTGCTGAGCTCACGCTCTACTCAATGACCTTTAAAGAAAGAAAACACTGTGGAGATAACTGTTTGAGAAGGCTGACCTACATGAGGTGTTATTTTGGTATAAAAGAATGAGGTTTGCGTTGATGCGATTCTGGCCACAGTGTTAGGATCTTAATTCTCTCTCTTTCTCTCTGGTTTTGGTTTTATTTTTAACTCTTATTTGTTGAACACTTCCAACATGCCAGGCATTGTTGGAACTGTGGACTGTGTTATATAAATTATTTAGCAATTTAGTAAGGATATTATCCACTGAATTCTGTTTTTAATAGTTAAGGCCATTAATACTTAAGAGATGAATAAGCTTGCCCATAGCTCAGCTGGTTAAGAATCTGCCTGCAATGCAGGAGAACCCTGTTTGATTTCTGGGACAGGAAGTTCCCCTGGAGAAGGGATAGGCTACCCACTCCAGTATTCTTGGACTTCCCTAGTGGCTCAGATGATAAGGAATCTGCCTGCAATGTGGGAGACCTGGGTTCGATCCCTGGTTCAGGAAGATCCCCTGGAGGAGGGCATGGCACCCACTCCAGTATTCTTGCCTGGAGAATTCCATGGACAGAGGAGCCTGGTAAGCTACAGTCCATGGGGTTGTAAAGAGTTGGACACGACTGGGTGACTAAGCACAAGACAACGCATAGTCATATGACTATGATTAGTGTCAGAGCCAGGATTTGAAGCCAAGTCTGCCTGACATTACAACTCATGTTTTTAGAAACTGAATTGTAGTTTCAGGATTGTTTGGGTCCTAGAAAAACTGAAGCATCCTGAGTAACTGGGATATAGTTTATCACTGCTTTTGCTTCAGATGGATGACCTCCAGCTAGTTTGTTAATTTCTGTTTAGTTCCTCCTAAAACAGGTGCTGGTGGAATTTCCTTTCAAATCACTAGCTCTTTGCCACGTTCAGAGGACCCAGCTCAAATTCAGGGAATTGTCCACATGGAGTAGGTTGGTTGCAAACCAGTCAGGATTTCAAGGCACGAACAGCTTGATAACCTGTCTGACTGAGGAACAGTGATGATGTCAAAGGCAGGTTCTCCCTAAAGCCAACAAAAGTAAAGCCTCCATAACTCTTGGGGGCAGATGGCATACTCCGTTGTTACCAAGAGTTTAGGCAACCTGTAAGTGCTGTCACCACCCGTGTGCCTCTTGGCATGGGGACTCAGTGGTATATAGCTTCTGAATTTGTTCTTCTGCAAAGTCTGCTCAGATCTTATCCCCTTATTGCTGGACCCACCAACTCATTTCTTATTTTCCCATAATCTGCTCAACTGTGCAGTCCAGTACAGTGCATGCAGGCTCAGTCATGTCCAAATCTTTGTGACCCCATGGACTGGAGCCCACCAGGTTCCTCCAATCATGGAATTCTCCAGGCAAGAATAGAGGAGTGCGTTGCTACTTCCTACTCCAGGGGATCTTCCTGACCCAGGGGTTGAACCTGCATCTTTTCCATCTCCTGCATTGCCAGGCAGGTTTTTTTTTTTTTTACCACAGTCACCACCTGGGAAGTCACAGACTTAGGAACTAAATGATTTATTTGTTGCTGCATGATGATGATGATGTTGATGATTTTTGTTGCTCAGTCATGTCCAACTCTTTGCGACCCAATGGACTGTAGCCCGCCATACTCCTCTGCCCATGGAATTCTCCAGGCAAGAATACTGAATCGAGCAGCCTTTCACTTCTCCGGGAGATCTTCCCAGCCCAGGGATCAAACTCTGATCTCCTGTATTGCAGGCAGATTCTTTACCATCTGAGCCACCAAAGAAGCCCTTTTTGTGCATGCCACTGATATTTTGTGGTTGTTACTCAACATAACATTGTAAATAGATAATAGATACACCCACTTCATAATTTCTGAACACTCCATTTGTGATTGCTTTTAGTTGAGTCACGTGGGCAGAGGGGCATTTAGATAGGTCTGGGGCTGGTGAGATGCAAGTGTAGAATAGATGGCAAGGTAAACCCTTGCTCAGATTGTGAATAATTGTGGCGCTCAGATGGCAGGTATAATGAGTTCAGAGATGGCTTCTAATTGATAATTAAATTGGATCAGAAGTCAAATAGAACACAAGACCCACAGCAGGCTAGGAATATGGTCAGACTGTTGCCAACCAAATGATGAAAAATCCTAGTCAAAGGCAGCAGGATAAATAAAACAGAAACATTATTCCTATAATAAATATGAGCAACTGCTGGTAATAACAGGTTGCAACTATGATGAGCTAGAGCAAAAAACTCATTTTTGTCAGATAAATTCAGGATAGGGTTGCCAGGTAAAATAAAGAATACCATTTTTTTTTTCATGGAAAGGTATTTTATTTTAAGTATAACAATGTGTATATGTCAATCTCAAATTCCCAATCTGTCCCTCCCCTATACCAATTTATCCCTTCCCCACTGGTGACCATAAGTTCATTCTCTAAGTCTGTGAATCTGTTTAATAAATAAGTTATTTTGTATTTGCTTTTAGATTCCACATGTAAGTGATATCATATGGTGTTTGTCTTTGTCTGACTTACTTCACTTAGTATAATACTCTCCAGGTCCAAGAGATGCTAAATTTAGTTTGACTTTCAGATAAACAGCAATAAACAACATAGGTCTCAAACATTGCATGGGATATACTTATACTGAATATTTTCTTGTTTACATGAAATTCAAATTTAACTAGTGACTTATTTTTTCTTTGCTAAATCTAGCAACCATTACCTGAGGTCCTCCTGAATGATGCTCACCCTGAAGCTTACTAGATCTCAAATGACCACATGTCATAATATTATTTCTTCTAAAACACTAGCAGAGGCAGAATTCTTCTCTGCCTCAGTCACTGGATAATCTAATATATTCCACATGAGGGCATCAACTCCCACATCTAGGTGTGCGCCAAAATACTATCGTTGTAGTAGTGATCTGTGTGTTTGCTTCCAGATTCTTCCCTTCTATTCCTATGTCCCTTTCTCCACTCAGTATCTTGGGCATTCTTGTATCAACGAGGTGATGACAGCAAAAATGATGAAGGAAAACACACAAAGGAATGGAAATGACTTAGTGTACAAAAACAAAAGCTTGAAGGGGAGTGATCAGAAAGAGAAAAGTTTTCTGCTGCCAAGAAAACAAAGAAAAAGATCCCTCATATTTGAGATAAGGGGACACCTGTATCTTACCAGCCCCAGACCTTTCTGAATGCCCCTCTGCCCACATGACTCAACTAAAAGCAATCACAAATGGAGTGTTCAGAAATTATGAAGTGGGTGTATCTGTTATCTATTTATACTATTATATTGAGTAACAACCACAAAATCCAAGTGGCAAGCAACAATAAGGGGTTTCCCTGGTGGCTCAGATGGTAAAGAATCTGCCTGCAACACAGGAGATCAGAGTTTGATCCCTGGGTCGGGAAGATCCCCTGGAGAAGTGAATTACTGCTCGCTCACTCCAGTATTCTTGCCTGGAGAATCCCATGGACAGAGGGGCCTGGTGGGCTACAGTCCCTGAGGTCGCAAAGAGTTGGACATGACTGAGCAACTAACATCATCATTATCATACAACAATAAATAAATCATTTAGTTTGTGAGTCTATGCAATTCATCTGCTCTGGTCTGCTCTCTGGGGCTGATCTGTGCTTGCTTGTGCCTCTGTGACCGCTTTGTCTCTGCAAGCCAGAGTTGTTAAGATTAGTTAGACTTGTTCACACGTCACCTGGCTGTGGGCTGAGCAAAGACGGTTTCTCCTGTGAAAACTGAAATGGAGCTTTCCTCTTGCAGGCTGGCCTGGGCATGTTCTCATGGCACCAGCGGAGGACTAAATGGAGCAGAAATGCATGAGAACTTTTTGTAAGCCTGGGCTTGAGTCACATCTATTAATAAATATCTCTTTGGCCAAAAGAAATCTCTGATGTCAGTCCAGATTCAAGGAGTAGGGAAACATACTGCTGCTTTAGTGTGAGGGTCTGCAAAGTAACATCACAAAGGGTGTAGATGGAGGGTAGGGTGAAGAATTATATTATCAATGCAATCAGATTACTGATGTTTTCTAGTTGCTAAATTATGTCTGACTCTTCTGTGACCCGATGGACTGTAGTTCACCAGGCTCCTCTGTCGATGGGATTTTCCCAGACAAGAATACTGGAGTGGGTTGCCATTTCCTCCTCCAGTGCAAGAAAGTGAAAAGTGAAAGTGAAGTCGCTCAGTCGTACCTGACTCTTCACGACCCCATGGACTGTAGCCTACCAGGCTCCTCCATCCATGGGATTTCCCAGGCAAGAGTACTGGAGTGGGTTGCCATTGTCTTCTCCGGCTCTTGTAGTTTAGAAAATTAAAAAAAAAAAAAAAAAAGATATAACCAAAGGCAAGTTGCATAGAGAGTGGCCCAAAGGCAGGTGACAAGAACAAAGTATGGGGTTAGGAGGAGGCCAGGGTGATCGAAGTGAGATTAAGTGTGAGGAGCGGGTATACATGGCCAGAGATGAGGCTAGACAGGTAAGAAGGGGTCAGACAGCCAGGTCTTACTGGCCTTTTAAAAAAAAAAAAATTCATTTAATGAATTGTTCTCATTTTACTGTCATTTTAATAAACTTATGATGATTTTGTCACTTCTTATTTTCTCTACTCTATAATGAGAGATTATATTAAATCAAAAGTTAATTTTGGGAATAATCTACCTAGCAAACATGGGTTTTGGGGACAAGAATAGCATTAATTAAATTTTGTAATGCTTTATGAGAATTCTGTTCTTTAGGTTTCCACAGAATATTCTATCTTTTTTAACTTGCTGTTTCACACATTTATATTTTCTACCTTGCTCCTAGGGTGAGTTTGGAAGTCCTGAGTTAAGCAATTTTTCAGTTCCCTTTCAGTTTTATATTTCTTATTATCAGAGAGGCCTGGGTATAAATTTGAGATGGCACTAATTAGAGAGATAAAGCAAAGTTAAGTGAAAAAAAGTTTTAAATAATTCCTTTTAAAATATCAGTGGATCTAGAACTATCTCAGGCTGGCGATGGAACAGCTAAAATAAGTTACTTAATTAAGCGAATCAACATTATTGGGTTGAAGATGACAAAGGATTCTTGTCTATTTATTTGCCCCAGCAGAACATGATAAATGAAACCATAAGCTAATAAGTTATGCAGAAATTACAAGCACTGTAGACTGAGGATCAGAGAATATTCTTTATCTGAATATCTTTCTTTTAATTTAAATTGAACTCCAGATTTCTTAAAAGTTCTGTATTGTAACACCTTTGAAATCAATGCCATCATGCCACTGAAAAAGGAGCGATATGCAGAGAGGAAGCGAAGGATACTTGCCATCTCAAATTATACTTTCCGTAAGTGAGAACATATGTTTTACGTATAACAGATTTCAGAGAATTATCTTAGGCATAGTATGCTACAGGCCCATTGGACTGAAATTCACGAAGGATGCAGACTTGCATGTCTACATGTTGTCTGCTAGACAAGGAAATGTCTCACCAAACTTTGGCTTCACAGCAGAATCTCCTGCAATAGTCTCCATACACATCTGTCATATGGAACCAACAGAAAAATCAGGAAAATGTCATACGGAACCAACAGAAAAATCAGGAAAAGGTTTCAACCTGGAGGATTTTTAACTTACAGTGCAGTTAAAATCATATTATTTAAGGTGAAAGCTAGAAAACATGTTTATATTTGCTTGTTTTTAAAGGTGTTAGGTCCACTGAATTTGTCTTGGTAACACAGGAAGCCACTGACACAGATTTGGGATGCGTGAGACCGTGGTGGGCCTCTCATTTTGAGAATCAGTCAGAAGCACTGGAAAGCTGATCCTTCCTTCACACATACAGGCTAATTGTAGTCAATGACAAATAAACAGGGAAGGGAGGATGGGACGGAGGTTCAAGAAGGAGGGGATATATGTATACTCATCGCTAATTCACATTGCTGTACAGAAGGAGCCAACACAGACAACAAACCAACACAACGTTGTAAGGCAATTATACTCCAATAAAAAATAAAAAACCAAAACTGAGTTAATAAAATTATTTAAAAAGCTGATAATTCCAAATTGTTGACTAGAGCAAGTAAACAGTTCTTATGAAAGATTTATCAAAGGTAGGACCTTTCAAAGGTAGGAAGGACTAAGACTCTGCGCACATGGGATAAATTCAGCAAACAACTTGCTAAAATGGAGTTATGATTCATGGATGGAATAGATCAAATCCAGGAAAGCGACTCTTTTTTATTTTCCTTTGCAAAATTCAATTTATTCACTTATTTTAACATTGACAGAGAAATTATCTTAAAATCTGTGTGATTGGTGGATAATAGACAAATAATATGTATTTTTGAATGAATGAGTAAAAAAATATTAATTGTAGAAAATACAGAGAAGTCAGAAGAAAAAAAGCAAAAAGCAAAGCTTCATTGTTAGTATTTTGGTTTAAAAATGAATCATATTATATGCAATGTTAACAAATTTTTCATACCATGAATCTGTTAACATGCCACTAAGTGTGCTTGCAAAAACTAATTTTTATCCACTGAATAGCAATTTCATAGTTTCTAGAAAAATATTTATAGATTGCTTATACAAGACTCTATTCACCTGTTTTATACTCTTTATATTTTAACTTAGTGTTTTCAAAATTCTTTTAGTGCATTGTAATTATGCAAAGAGTATATGTTCACTGAAAAACACTTAGATATGCATAATAAAAATGTAACATTTTCTCTATTATTAGATAATATCTGTTGATTGTTACACTAATATTTAGTTACATTTTTCAAGAAAAAATATTTCGTTATATGTGCCTGTTCATTGTAAAATACAATCTAATTTGAGATTGAGTGGAAAAATACATCTCAGAATCGAAGATATATGATGTCAGTAATAATCACAGTGAGTATCTCTGGAGAATGGTGGATGTTCCAACTTGGGCAAGTCATCACCACAGGCTTCTGAGGAAGGTGTGGTGCTGTTATCATGTCATATTTTAAAGAGAAGAAAATCCATACTTTGAGGTTACTAAATAAATTATTCAAGATTGTGTGGAAGGTGATATAGGGAAAGTCCAAACCAAGAGCAATCTGAAGCAATAAATAGCTTTATGTAATTATTATAGAAATGTATGTACTATACATAATATATATAACATAGTTATTATTATACATATTACTTATATATCACATATTTACTTGATAAATATAGTGTTGTAACATGATAAAGTATTTAAAATAAAGTATATTAGGTATAATTGTATAACAGACATATGTATGTCATATAATACATATTATATATAATATATGTAAGCAGTAAGCACTGTAAGCAGCTTTAAATTTACAATTGATGCTGTTAATTATATTCACAACTCTGTGCAAGCATCACACCATATATTTTTGAAACTTTTTCATCACCCCAAACATAAACTGTAACCATTAAGCAATAACTCCCCCCTTTTTTCTCCCCTCGCAGCACTTAGTAAGCACTATTTTCAGTCTTTATGAATTTGCCTGCTACAGATATTTCATGTAAGTGTATGTGTGTGCTTAGCTACTCGATTCTATCCAACTCTTTGCAGCCTCGTGGACGGTAACCCACCAGGCTCCTCTGTCCATGGGATTCTCCAGGCAAGAATACTGGAGTGGGTTGCCATTTCCTTCTCCAGAGGATCTTCCTGACAGGGATCAAACCCATGTCTCGTACACTGTGGGCAGACTCCTTACTGTCTGAACCACCAGGGAAATCCACATATAAGGATAAAGATTCAATATTTGTTCTTTTGTGCTTTCTTACGTCACTTAACATAATGTTTTGAAGACTCGTCCAAATTGTAGTATGTAACAGAACCTCATCTCTTCTTATGGCTGAATGGTATTCCACTGTGTGTGTGTGCGTGCGTGTTTGGGGGAGGCATACACACACAGTGTTTTATTCGTCTGTTCATCTCTAGACAGATGTTTGGATTATTTCTGTATTTTAGCTATTTTAAATAATGCTGCCATGAACCTAAGTATAAATGTTTATTTGTGTACCTGCTTTTAATTCTTTTGGATATACACCTAGGCGTGGATTGCTGGGTCATAGAATAATTATACATTTAATTGTTCAAAGAAACAATGCTTCCTCAATGACTACATCATTTTATTTTCCCTCCAGAAATGCAGAGGATTTCAGCTTCTCTATGCTCTTGCCCATACTTCTTATTTCTATTTTTAGTATCTTAGCCATCCTAAGTAGTTGTGAAATGGTGATTCATGGTTTTGGTTTGTGCTTTCCTAATGACTAGTGATGTTGAACATCTTTTGATGTGCTTATCAGCCATTGATATATTTTCTTTGGAGAAATGTCTATCTAAGTCTTTTGCCCATTTTTTATCTAGTTGTTTGTATTCTTGTTGAATTGTAGAAGTATGTTATATATTTTGTATAGTAAACAATTCTTATATGATTTGCAGATATTTTATTCTATTCTGAAAAGTGTCATTGGAATTTAGATAGTCATTTCAGTGAATTTTAGGTCACTTTGGGTAGTATTAATGTCTTAACATTATTAGATCATCCAATCCATGAACCTGGGACGTCTTTCCAGTTATTCAGGTCTTTAATTCTTTTTAGCAATGTTTCATAGTTTTCAGTATACAAAGTCTTACCTCCTTAATTGAAGAGCCAGTTCATAGAATGTATTGATAAAATTCTTTTAGGTATAAGTAATTGCAATCCTAAAAGAAATGAACAATTTTCTAAAAATATACATAATATATATAATATTTTAATATATTTATATTATGCATTCTATTCATATTATATATGAATTATATTCATATTATATATGAATTATAATATATATAATTAAAAAGAAATGTAGTTAAGGGAGTGAATAATGAATAAATGAATGAAAAGAAAGCAACTAGGAAGATATCTGTCAAATTATCAACAATTACCCCCTTTGAGTGATAAGCTTAGGGTTGAATTTTATTTTCTTGAAAAGTAATAGTAATAAATTAATTAAAAACACAAAAGCCTTAAAATTGAAAAGCAAGAAATAAGTTATCTCTATTTACAGATGATAAAATTCTATATTAGAAAATCCCAAAGAATACAAGATAGATATTAAATTTAATAAATGAATTCAGCAAGTTTTAGGGTACAAGATCAACACATAAAATCTATTTCTGTGTTCTAGCAATGCACAATTAAAAAAAATAGGTAATCCATATGCACTATCTTCTAAAGTAGTAAAATACCTAAAAACTTTGAAATAAATGCCACTGAAAAAAGAACAGTAAGAGCATTTTCAAGAGACTATAAAAGGATCTATAGGCCAGGTGATATTTTTGAACTTGAAGATACTCCGGGGAGCTTTATAAGTGCACATTTCAGACTCTGAGAGCAATTTGCAGGGTCTGTTTGCTTGGTACACTCAGAAATATCCAAATGGCACAAAATTACCAAAGCAGGTTTAGCAAATGCCCCTGACACTCAGTGCTAATGACATATCTCATAAAAATAATTTTATATCACTTCATGAAAAATGGCTAGGGAGAATAATATAAATAATGTATGATAAAATTAAAATATTAAAATAACATCTTCTCAGACATAAGAAACCCACATGCTTGAGTATACGAACTTTGACAAGGTTAAACATAAGAAATCCTTTTCTATAAAATAGAAAAACTGGAAATTGATTTGTTCTAGAATATTAATTTAAACATTAGCTAAAGATTTTTTATCAGTCTTTAAAAAGTTAACATCAATGTCAGTATTCAAATATGAGCTATTTTCAGAAAGTTTCTCTGTCCATAGATTTGCTAGAAAAGATCTGTGAGAGGTTGTTTTCAAAAAATAGGAGTGGTGTTATTTCTCATCCCTCCACCCCCTCTTACAATAGGATATTAATAATCTTCTTATAAGGAAGTTGGTATCTATGATTTTTCCCCCTTTCACCAGGGCAGACTTGTAACAATGACAGTAATGATATCAAGTGACATCTAAGACTGGATATAAAAGGCAAAACAGTTCCCACCTGGTTCCCTTGACTTGCTCAACTCTACAGACTCAGCTGCTATGCTGTAAGGAAGTCAGTCAGCCATATGGAGAGGAGACATGTATGTGTTCTAGCCAACAACTTCAGCTGAATCCACCAGTACCAATTACCAGGTAGGCTGTGGGAGAGCCTCCCAGCCCTTGAGCTGTCCAAGGTGCTGCCATGGGAAGCAGGGACAAGCTGTGTCCCTGAACTCTGCCTCCGGTATTTCAGACTGCATATCAAAATCAAAGATTACTGTTGGTTATGTTGCTGTATTTCAGAGGAATTTGCAAGAGTAAAGGGTATAAGATGTTACATAATGAGTGTAATAATCTTAATATGAGTGTTATACCCATATTAAGGTTATGGGTATTTCATTATGGATATTTCCAATTTGTATGTCAAATCTAGAAAAATATTTTAAAACATCTAAAAGTATGGCCCAGCTTTATTAAATGCTAAGAGACTATTGTATTAATTACCTTGTATGAACTAAAGTGTATGTGGAGAAACTTGAAAATAAGCTTTAGATCTTAAGAGGAAATAAAACATAATAAAACCACTTCTTCCAAGAGGGTATTAAAGAATGAAGTGGTCAGGTCTCTGTTTCTGCCAATGCTGTGTTATACCAACTTGTTCAGAATAACTAGAAATCCACAGAATGTATAAAAACATATAATTGAAAGCATCAGTAAAGCAATCAAGAAAATTAATGCTTGAGGAGTCATGATCTTTGAGGAATAGAAGTCTGAAGAGGTGATGCAATATTTGGCACTTCTTTTTCCTTCTAGGAATTAATAGATTTAAAAGCTGCAGACAAAAGTCTGAAAAGTTGGATGAAAAAAAGATACCTGGGAAGCTGAGATATTGAGCAAAACTTTCAAAAATCCTATGAAGGTAGGGACACGCTTGTGTTTAGAGTTTGCAATAGAAGGAGAGTCCTGGGGAATATACAAGCTTTCAGTTAGGACTCCTGAGGTGCTATAGTTAGAAATATGAATCAACATATCATCAAGCCAGAAACATGCCAGACTTCACAAAGACTAAATCCTATTTGTTTATTTTTTGATTACTAAAATAAGTTTAGTGAACATCCATCATCTCATATAGATACAAAAATTAAAGAATATAAAAAAATGTATTTTTCCTTGTGATGAGAACATTTAGAATTACTTTCAACAGCTTTCATATATAACATACAGCAGGTGTTAATGTATTTATCATGTTGTAACTTACACCCTTAGTACTTACTTATTTTATAACTGGATCATTGTGTTCTTTGACTTCCTTCTTCCAATTCTCCCTCCCCCTACTCCCTGCCTCTGGTAATCACAAATCTGACTTTATTCCCTATGAGTTTGTCTGTTTTTGAAGCATCATTGACTTATAACACTATCTTAGTTCCTCTTACACAATGTATTTCTGTACATTTCAAAATTATCACAGGAAGTTTAGATACCAACTGTCACCATACAAAGATAGTGCAAAGTGTATATTGACTATATTCTCCACACTGTGTATGTCATACTCGTGACTCATTGATTTTACAACCTGAAGCTTGTACCTGTCAATGTTCCTTACCCACTTCTCTCCTTCCCCTCACCCTCCCCTCTAGCAACATCCTGTTTGTCCTCTGTATCTATGACTCCATTTAAATGTTTGTTCTTTTGTTTTATTTCTTAGAGTCCACCTGTAAGTGAAATCATAGAGTATTTGTCTTTCTCTGTCTGACTTATTTCACTTAGCATAATGCTCTCTAGGTCCATCCATATTGTTGAATATGGCAAGATTTCATTCTTTTTTATGGCTGAGTGATATTCCATTACATTTATATGCTTATTCTTTATCAATCCATCCATGGGTACTTGTTTCCAAATCTTGATTATTATAAATGATAATTACTGCTGTAAATAATTTAGTGAACATAGGGATGCATATATCTTTTCTAATTTGTGTTTTTGTTTTCTTTATATAAATACTCAGGAGTGAAATTGATGGATAAAGCTCAAATTTGAATCTGCTTATTTCTTGATTGAATTAGGTGATCTACCCTTTTTCAAATTGCCTCTGAAACAAAAGCAGATACTTTCTGGAAGAAAATAATATCACTCAGTGCCTTAAATTACCTGTATATTTTCTCATACCTTATGCATTTAGTGGGAGATATCCAGGTTTATTAAAAAAAAAAGCAAAAATTGGCAAACAAGAGGATAAAAGAATGTATTCTAGAAATTATAGATCACATGCTTTAAAAGAATATGAATAGCGTGTTCAAGAAATTGTGTTTAAGCAGAACAATTTAAGCAGAATACTAGAAATTATTATAAACTAACGTCAGAATGTTGGGATAGAAAAATATGATAAAAAAATTAATAATTTGTTCAACAGCTAACTGAAAAGGGAATAGAAGAGAATTAGTGAATTGGAGAATAGGTCAGAAGAAAATAGCTATACTGGTTTGCAAAAAATGGTGTGATGGAAAAACACAGAAAAGAGAATGAACCATGTAGAATAAATGAAAGTTTAAAAAGTCTATGCTACAAAGATTGTGTTCCAAGAAAAATAGGAATGGGAGGATGGAATAGATGTAATATTTGAAGAAATAATGGATGAAAAGTAAAAGTGTTTAGAGAGATCAAGCTGCAGATGTAAAAGCCATTATAGATCCAAATAAAATACACATAAAGGAAAATCACATCTCATCACATCAGTGTAAAACTGTTGAAAACCAAGAAAAAAGAGAACATATTAAAAGAAGTCAGAAATAAAAGGCTTATTTTAAAACTAACAATGATGAGACAGCTGGCTTTTCACAGAATCAGTTGAAGGTGGAAGACTATGGAATAATGGTTTTAAAATGCTGAAAGAATATAACTGCATATATAGAATTATTTGCCTAGAAGATTTTGCAAGAAAGGAAAAATAAAGACACATTTAAACAAATAAACAAAAAACAGAGATTTGTTATTGGCTGATCTTGGAAGAGTATTGAAAGTAATTCTTAAAGTAGGAAAAAAATCATTCCAGATAGAAGCTTGACGATGAATGACTATGATGAAAAGCTAAATATGTGGGAAATATAAAAACATTTGACTGTACAAAAAATAGCAGCTTTTTATGAAGTTTAAAGAATTAAATGCACAAAAATTACCACTGAAGTTAAAGCTTTCTGAGGTCTTTGTATTTACTGCAAGAGATTAAGCATAGCAGTCCCTATTACATTTGATAAGTAAAGTATCCTTTTTTGCTACTTATATCATCTACTAAGGAAAGGGTTGAAAATATAATGACCTAACAAATGGGGGAAAATCAAATAAAAGTATTAACTAGTAAAAGGCAAGGGTAAGAAATTGACTATAAATGTACCAGGCACCTCAATTGTAAGACAGTGGTTTTCAGTTGAAATAACAGAAAACAGTACTCATAAAGATAAGCATAAAATTAAAAAGGCAAAAGTTAAAGCCTGAAACAAGTTGCAAAAAATGTAGCTTTTAAAAAATATACAAATAGATTCTGGCTTGAAAAATCCCATGAACAGAGGAGACTAGTGGGCTACAGTACATGGGGTCACAAAGAGTCAGACACTCCTAAATGACTAAGCATGCAGATTTTAGGGCAAATCAACATTAATAGAGATAAGGAAGATATTTTATAGTTACAAAAGATCCAGTTCATCTAGGAGATATAAGTACTGTGCTTTTATATGCATTTTTATAGCTTCTGGATACTCAGAACCAAGCTTGACAGAATTACAGAGTACAATAGACAAATCCACAGTCATTGTGGAAGGTTTTAGGACATCTGTCTCAGAGGTATCTGTCAGTACAAGCAGAAAAAAGAGAAAATAGTAAACAGAGAGAAATGTGAATAAAACAATGAATAAACCAGACTAAATTAACATCTATAGAATACTATGCCTGAGGGCTGTAGAAGATGGATTTTTTTCTTGGGCACATGGGCATTAACCGCATTTGACTGAGGGTTGGATCACTGACTATAATTTTAAATCTTCCTACAAAGACCCTTTAGTCCCACAGGGCTTTCTCCGTGAGTTTTTTCAACTACTTAAGGTAGAAAGAATGCCAAATTTATACAAACTCTTTCAGAGAATAAATAAGAGAACATTTCCAGCTTGTTTTATAATGCTAGGATAACCTTGGCATCAAAACTGGGCAAGGACTTTACAAGAAAGGAAAGAGTTATTTCAGTCTCTCCAATAATCAGATACAAGAATTCTACATAAAATATTAATCAGTGGAATCCATGATGGATAATATATCCCTAAGTTGTTTTTCTTCTAAAGAATTGAGACTAATTTAACCTTTGAAGGAGCTATGGAAGCCTGTTAGGCTTCCCTGGTAGCTCAGATGGTAAAGCGTCTGCCTGCAATGTGGGAGACCCAGGTTCAATATCTGGGTTGGGAAGATCCCCTGGAGAAGGAAATGGCACCCCACTCCAGTACTCTTGCCTGGAAAATTCCATGGATGGAGGAGCCTGGTGGGCTACAGTCCATGGGGTCACAAAGAGTCAGACACGACCAAGCGACTTCACTTTGTACTTCACTTTAACCTTTGAAAGTTAGTTTATATAATTAACTATGTTAATATAAAAAGGCAAAAATCATATAAAAATCTCAGTAGATTAAAAACAAACCTTTAGATAAAATTCACAAGCTTATCATGGAGAAAAAATTATAAACCAGAAAGAAAAAGGAATTCCTTAAACTTATGTTCAACATTACAGTAGGTTTTGAGTATAATGGCTCTTGGTGGGTATAATGTTTTGAAATGCTTCCCACTAAATCTTTTATGTTGGAATTCTAAACTCCAGTAGCTCAGAATATGCCCTTGTTTGAAAATAAGATTGTTATGGATGCAATTACTTAAGACAAATTCATATTGGTATATGATGTTCTTATAAAAAGAATGTTCTGTGGAGAAAGACACGCGTGCCTGGAGAAGGTCATATGAAGATTGGAGTTAGACTGCCACTCCAATCTGGTAGGTGAAGAACCACCAAAAGCGAGGGCTGAGTACATCCTTCTCTGGAACCTGCAGATAGAACACAGTGTTCCCGACACCTGACATTTCTGTTGCTTAAGCCACTCAGTTTGTGATACTTTGTTATAGCAACCATAGCCACACTAATACAGTGGACTTGTGGGTCACACTCTTTCGGTTTTACATTGACTTGAGATGTATGACTCATTGATGTAGCTTGTATGAGAATGATACGTCTGAGGCCTTATCAATAGGGCATGCATTTTGATTTGACTTTTGGGATATAGGAATGGGTATGCACTCTGATGTCTATGCATTTATTCATTTGACAACTATTTGTGTCTTTACCGAGTGTAGTTCCATAAGATAAAAAGTTAATCTAAACAAATATGGCACCTGGCTTCAAGAAGCTTTCTATCTAGTGGAGGATATAGACATTAAAGACATTATCAAAAACATACATATACACATATGTATGTGAGTTTATTATTCCTATTATTACTTCACTGGGATAAATATTATGAAGTGACAGCACAGAATGCTCTGACAGAGGTAACAGAAAGATCTAAGTTAAGCTCAAATAACACAGTCTCAAACGTCTGAGTAGGTGATATTTGACCTGAGATCAGAATGGGTATGAATAAATTTATAATGAGGCTGAAGAAGATCATTCCAGGCCAAAAAAAAAAAAAAAACAGCATATGTAAAGGCATTAGAAATGAAAGACTAAGAATAAGCATGAGGAGGAGTTGGGAGCTGATGAAGAGGTATACAGGGCATTTGGGGACTTCTAGGTGATGTCACTCCAGTACACTTGCCTGGAAAATTCCATGGGCCAAGGAGCCTGGTGGGCTGCAGTCCATGGAGTCACAAAGAGTAGGGCATGACTGACTAACACTTCACTTCACTTCAGGTGATGTCAACCACATTGGCTGTTATCCTTAATATCAGGAAGCCATGAAAGTTTTTAAATCAGGGCAAAGTCATTTTACATTTGTGTTTTAATTCATTTTATCTTTAACATTTGTATGTATTTTAATATATAAACAATATTTTAAATGATTTAACACTTCACTTCTAAGATCTTTAAATAAGTATGTGCATGCCTGCATGCTTAGTTGCTTCAGTCATGTCCAACTCTGTCGTTCTGTGGATTCTAACTCACCAGGCTCCTCTGTCCATGGGGTTCTCCAGGCAAGAATCCTGGAGTGGTTGCCTTGCCCTCCTCCAAGGGATCTTCCCAAACTAGGAACTGAACCTCCATCCCCTGTGTCTCCTGGATTGCAGGTGGATTCTTTACCCACTGAGCCACCTGGGAAGCCCTCTTAAATAAGTGTAGTTCCCCAGAAAGAGTCATCATATTTATCACTGGGCTTCATGCACTGTTTGTTTAATATCAGGTCTCACTTGTCCATAATTGAGAAATGATCTGCCCTGCCCATCCAGGCCAGTTTCCTCTTTTTTCCTCTTGCTTGGACCACCATCTGGATGAAATGGGGAGCTACATGTGAAGTTGTCTGAATACTGCAGAGCTCTGTATTCTAAGTGAAAACATAAACATAAAAAGTAGTATGGTAAAACAGATCACCAGCCCAGGTGGGATGCATGAGTCAAGTGCTCGGGCCTGGTGGGCTGGGAAGACCCAGAGGAGTCGGGTGGAGAGGGAGGTGGGAGGTGGGATCGGGATGGGGAATACATGTAACTCTATGGCTGATTCACATCAATGTATGACGAAACCCACTGGGAAAAAAAAAAAAGAAATTAAAAAAAAAAAAGTAATTTTAGAAACTTATTTTAGCCTCCTACAGAGCCTTCAAACATCTCCTCTATAGCATTACTAACCTGTTACCTATATTAACCTGTTAGTTACCCTTTTGATTAAGGCTTGTTCTGTGGAAGTTCCCATGATAATATTAAAATGTTGATATTCTGCCTGGCAAGGGCCATTTATTATCATGGGTCATATTATTGATTATTTATAGAACAAGTATGGGATGAATGGATTTTCAAAAATATCAAGGCAGAGGACTTACCTGTCTGGACTAGATCACTTTTTCCCAGCATAACTGTTAATTCTTATTGTGTTCAATCAGTAGTCTTCAGGAATAAGAAAGATGAAAAGAGATGAGTTGAAGATACAGAGAACAAACAGATGGTTGCCAGAAGGAAGAGAAGTGGTGGGAGGAAAGAAATAGATGAGGAAGGTTAAGAGGTACAGACTTCCATTTGTAAAATAAATGAGTCATGGGTATGAAATGTGCAGTGTGGAGAATATAGTCAACAACCATGTAATATCTTTGTATGGTGACAGTTGTTATCTAGACTTACCATGGTGATTATTTTTGAAATGTATAGAAATATCGAATCACTATGTTGTGCAACAGCAACTAATACAGTGTCGTAAGTCAATTGCACTTCAAAAAAATGAATATCAAACAGAATCATGGAAAAGGAGATAAAATTTGTGGTTAGCAGTGGTGGGGACCTAAGGGAGGGGAGAATTGGATGAAAGTGGTCAAAAGGCACAAACTTCCAGTTACAAGTTAGGTTAAGTACTAAGGCAGTAATGTACAACCTGCTTAATATAAATAACACTGCTGTATGTTGTATATGAAATTTAAGAGAATAAATCCTGAGTTTTCATCACAAGGAAAATACATATTTTTCTATTTCTTCAATTTTATATAAATATGATAGTTTTGCTAAAATGGTGATAATCATTCCATGATGTATGTAAGTCAAATCATTATGTTGAACACCTTAAACTTATGCAGTATTGTAATGTCAATTATATCTTAATAAAACTGGAAGAGAAAAAATAGATTAGCTGAAAGAAGATTTAAAACAAATGCATGCATACTAAAGAATACATTTTATGCTTCCCTTAGCAGTTCATAATGATTGGGTATTGTTGGATATGACAATTAGGTCTCATTCACCCCAGAGAGACTTTAAAAGTCCTAGAAATGACAGTGCATCCCTTGTAGAATCTGGGGACTTATGAGCTGGAGAATGAAGCCCTAGAAAGAAGTGTAGATAAGACTGAGCCAGTGTTTTTCATATCTAATTCTGAGCATGGCCCTGCTCTCCTGCCCTTGCTAACAGTGGGCCAATTCGTGCTTTGGGAAGATGAATTACTTTGTTATATTTGGGGAAGAATAACTGGGAAGAAAACATTGTAAAAAACAAACAAGAAATCATCCAACAGAAATCTGTCTGTGTCTGTGTATATTGTTAATACATGCCAGAGCCAAGAAGAAATGCTTAGGGGATTATCCCCCACGATGCTGTTTCTCTCCAATAAAGCAGGTAATTGAGAGCTAACCATATTGGCTTTGGATGCAGTTCTAGGCAGCATCACTAATTAATGTACTTGATTTGATATTTCATACTTGGAATTAGGGGCTTATCAGCACATTATGCAGATATATGGAAAATTGGACTCAAATGAATACTTGGAGCAAATAGCCCTGATGATTTTTAACACACGAGTGTAATATTTTAGCAGTGTTTTGGATTGATAATTTTTATCCTCACAAATCAGAGCATGTCTAGGTGCCCTTGTCCACCCTATTTCATTCCTTTTCATTTGTAGGAATTGGATCAATTTTGTATTATTTCTGCCAGACTTCTCTCCAGAATTAAACATCCCTTTTTAGCCCAATTCTCTTTATTTTTACGACTTGAGATTGTTGAGGTTTTGAGAAGGGAAGACACCAGTTTGTGAAAAAAGGAGTGGAGTTCGTTCATGATCAGGAAGAAAAAAAATTAAACTCTTCTTTCCATTGGGATATTGCGAGGATGCACTGGACATCTGATTTTAAAGGCAGATAAATGTTAAATATTTCAAGTTTGGTAATTTTAACAAAGTCTCCTTGACAGTTGTTAACGGTAATAAGGTTAAAAAATAAATGTCTCTGAAATATTATAAATTGAAGGTGTAGAGACAAAGGGAAAGAATCTGAATTGAGAGTGGAGGAGCTGAATTTTGTTTGTAGGTCAAACATGTGTTCTTGCTTAGAGGGACAAGAGTAATTGTAAGGCCAGTTGAGGGTGAAGGAGGCTTGAGACACTGGCTGCCTTTGACATAAAATTATATTGCCTCTCTTTAACCTGTCTGTCACATGTATCCATCTTTCCTTTTCAGTTTCCCTGTGGGCATCCTAGGAGCTCCAGTTGGCCTGATAACTCTTCTGGCTCTTATCAGTCTGATAACCTCGATTTCCAAGTGAATGATAGGTCTTCTGTTAGTGACAAATGGACATTCAGATTGGCATTCACTGGGGGCACCTTGCTCAGGTTTTGAAATTCATTCTTGCCTTGATTATTCCTTTCACTCAGCCAAGAGAGCAAGCGTTGGAAAGAGGCTACAGAATGGGAAATTTTTCTTTTGCTGTTTTCTCTATCTCATTTGTCAATCAGTGACACTGCACTTTTGGCTTTCAATTCTGCTTTCATTTATTTCCATTATCCATCTTTTCTGTGCCATTTTTCATCCTCTAGTTGTAATCTCCCCTCACTTTTTACTTGATCTGGATCTCATTATACTCAAGAGTATACAAAGTAGAGGCAATTGCAAAAAGGGGTAAAAAAAGAGATTGCTCTCACAGAAGTTCACATGTTTTCTTGATGGATTTCGTTTTCCTACCAGAATTCAGTGAGAAGTATACCTGTAGGAGGTGAACCAACTATAGTAACTGAAGGCTTGGGTCAAGGAACTCAATCACTACCAAACCACAGACTGCAGGGAAGGAGTCTGGGGTAAGTACCTTGGCTTCCTTCTTTATCCTCACCTTCTGATCTCTTCCAGGACCTTCCACTGGCTGAATTCAACCATAAGACACAAGGTTGAGAGCCTGGTATGCAGTGGCCACTGTGGTCTGTCTTTTCTGCTACAGAGCACACTAAAGAAGTGTTCAGTTCAGTTTGGTTCGTTCAGTCGCTCCGTCGTGTCCGACTCTTTGTGACCCCATGAACGGACCTCCCTGTCCATCATCAACTCCCGGAGTTTAACCAAACTCATGTCCATTGAGTCGGTGATGCCTTCGAACCATCTCATCCTCTGTCGTCCCCTTTTCCTCCTGCCCTCAATCTTTTCCATCATCAGAGATTTTCAAATGAGTCAGCTCTCCACATCAGGTGGCCAAAATATTGGAGTTTAGCTTAACATCAGTCCTTCCAATGAACGCTCAGGACTGATTTCCTTTAGGATGGACTGGTTGGATCTCCTTGCAGTCCAAGAGACTCTCCAGAGTCTTCTCCAACACCGCAGTTCAAAAGCATCAATTCTTTTACGCTCAGTTTTCTTTATAGTCCAACTCTTACATTCATGCATGGCAACAGGAAAAAGCATCGCCTTGACTAGACAGACCTTTGTGGGCAAAGTAATGTCTCTGCTTTTTAAGATGCTGTCTAGATTGGTCATAATTTTCCTGCCAAGGAGTAAGCGTCTTTTAATGTCATGGCTGCAGTCACCATCTGCAGTGATTTTGGAGCCCCAAAAATAAAGTCAACCACTCTTTCCACTGTTTCCCAATCTATTTGCCATCAAGTGATGGGACCGGATGCCATGATCTTAGTTTTCTGAATGTTGAGCTTTAAGCCAACTTTTTCACTCTCTTCTTTCACTTTCATCAAGAGGCTCTTTAGTTCTTCTTCACTTTCTGCGATAGGGGTGGTGTCATCTACATATCTGAGGTTATTGATATTTCTCCCAGCAATCTTGATTCCAGCTTGTGCTTCATTCAGCCCAGCATTTCTCATGATGTCCTCTGCATATAAGTTAAATAAGCAGGGTGACAATACACAGCCTTGATGTACTCTTTTTCCTGTTTGGAAACAGTCTTTTGTTCCATGTCCAGTTCTAAATGTTGCTTCCTGACCTGCATACAGATTTCTCAAGAGGCAGGTCAGGTGGTCTGGTATTCCCATCTCTTTCAGAATTTTCCACAGTTTATTATGATCCACACAGTCAAAGGCTTTGGCATAGTCAATAAAGCAGAAGTAGATGTTTTACTGAAACTCTCTTGCTTTTTCGATGACCCAGTGGATGTTGGCAATTTGATCTTTGTTTCCTCTGCCTTTTCTAAAACCATCTTGAGCATCTGCAAGTTCACAGTTCACATACTGCTGAAGCCTGGCTTGGAGAATTTTGAGCTAATGCTCAAAATCTCACACACTTTACTAGTGTGTGAGATGAGTGCAATTGTGCACTAGTTTGAGCATTTTTGGCATTGCCTTTCTTAGGGATTGGAACGAAAACTGACCTTTTCCAGTCATGTGGCCACTGCTGAGTTTTCCAGACTTGCTGGCATATTAAGTGCAGTACTGTCACAGCATCATGTTTCAGGATTTGAAATAGCTCAACTGGAATTCTATTACCTCCACTAGCTTTGTTCATAGTGATGCTTCCTAAGGCCCACTTGACTTCACATTCCAGGATGTCTGGCTCTAGATGAGTGATCACACCATTGTGATTATCTGGGTCATGAAGATCTTTTTTGTGTATTCTTGCCACCTCTTCTTAATGTCTTCTGCTTCTATTAGGTCCCTACCATTTCTGTCCTTTATTGAGCCCATATTTGCATGAAACCTTCCCTTGGTATCTCTGATGTTCTTGAAGAGATCTCTAGTCTTTCCCATTCTATTGTTTTCCTCTATTTCTTTGCATTGATCAATGCAGGAGGCTTTCTTATCTCTCCTTGCTATTCTTTGGAACTCTGCATTCAATGGGTATATCTTTCCTTTTCTCCTTTGCTTTTCACTTCTCTTCTTTTCACAGCTATTTGTAAGGCCTCCTCAGACAGCCATTTTGCTTTTTTGCATTTTTTTTTCTTGGGGATGGTCTTGATCCCTCTCTCCTGTACAATGTCATGAACCTCTCTGTCCATAGTTCATCAGGCACTCTGTCTATCAGATCTAGTCCCTTAAATCTATTTCTCACTTCCACTGTATAATCATAAGGGATTTGATTTAGGTCATACCTTTATAGTCTAGTAGTTTTCCCAACTTTCTTCAATTTAAGTCTGAATTTGGCAATAAGAAGGGTAGGAAATTAATATAGGGGAAAAAGCAGGAAATACACAGCTGAGGGGATGAGAAGGGAAAAAGATGATTTTGTGCATTTGACATTTTAGCTGGAGCCCAAACAGTCTTTGCAAATAGATCTCACTGTTCCCTTTCTTTGGGATTCCTCAAAGACGAGGGTTTACTAGCTTTATGGTATGAATGCATTTTTTAGTTAAGCATAGGTTTGTGCACATTACTCTCTGTAATTTTTGTACACGTTCTCTCTCTTCTCCGTTTTCCTCTTTTACACACTCTTCAGACTTAGTGCATGCCCAATTTCTTCCACTGTCCAGCTGCATTTTGGCTTATTTCCTGTAGTATGCATTTCCTTTACCCTTCTTTTGACACATCACTATTTTTTTCTGGTACTTAAAGCTAACGTATTTATTTATTTATTTTGTTCAACTGCAGGCCATATCTTTGTGTTCCCAGTGCTTTTAAAACGTAAGGATTTTAATCAATGCAGATAAGTGTTTCTCTCTATTTCCATGGGAAATAGAAACCAGGAAAAATCCACAGCAAGCACAGACTCAAAAATAAGATTTAGAAAATTTCCTAGAAATTCAAACAATATTGCTAGCCTTAGATAGTCTTGCTATCAGGTTCTCTAGCATCAGAGTGTTTGAATCTTACTTGATGTTTCCAGGCAGACTCTTGGTTCTGCTCTGTTCTAGCTGCCATGACCTGAGCAACTGGCTGTCTTCAAATAACAAGGAACCATTCTTGTTAGCCCAAGGACAAGAAGAACCAAAATAAGAAACTCTCGATTCTGAATTTCTTCAATTAAAATGATAAACAATGATATCAACCTCATAAAACTTTCATAAAAAGAACTGATTCATTGGAAAAGACCCTGATGTTGGGAAAGATTGAAGGTGGGAAGAGAAAGGGACAACAGAGGATGAGATGATTGGATGGCATCACCAACTTGATCGACATGAATAAGCCCCGGGAGTTGGTGATGGGCAGGGATGCCTAGTATGCTTCTGTCCATGGGGTTGCAAAGAGTCAGACATGATTGAGTGACTGAACTGAACATAAAACTTTTTATTGCAAGAATTGAATGTGATACACTAAGTAAAGCATGTTCATCCATGACTGTTTTCTCACACACTCAAAAATGCTTTGGAATAAGATAAATGAAAACAGGATGCTACCTTCTTCTTTGTAAGAATCATAGTCAAATTGAAATTCAAGTTATATTCTAGAAACCATAAAGAATAATTGACTTTTTCACTATATTTTTAATTGACTCATCTAAAGTTATGCTTTTCTGCATTCATTCTTACAATGCTTAAAATCTCACAGGTTTTTTTTTTTTTTTTTGTCCATACAGTGGAGATCAAACCCATGCCCCCTGCAGTGGAACCTTGGACTCTTAACCAGTAGACCACCAGGGAAGTCCCTGAAAGTCTCACAGATTTTTTTCCAGTAAGGCAATTCTGAAAAATCTGTCTCTCCCTGTCCCTTTGATCTACACGTTCTTCGATTGTCTCAGTAACAGGCTAGCCTCTCTGGTCACTGCCTCCCTCCCATTCCCCCCTCTCCTTTCTTGGGGTGCATCACTCTTTCTCTTGTCTTGAAGTTAGGTTGTTCCACATGAATTTCACTCTTGTGAATGGGGTCAAAGGTATAATTCAGTTAAGAGGAATGTTAGTGAAATCATTTTTCAGTATTAGAGACAGCACCTGAGTCCACAGAGCTTCCTTGCTATCTCTTCAGCCTGGAAATCTCAGGACTACATTTTTTAAAAGTATTTTTAGTGCAGGAGGAGTATCACAAAATAGGATCTTTAAAAACAAAATAACTGGCTTCCAAACTCAAGCTTATTTGGGAACTTTCTGTCTTAGAGATTCAGCATATATATTAGCACAGTAAAGACTCCAAGAAGTGTACAGTGAAAAAAAAAAAAAGAAAAAAAATTACTTTAAACATTTTTGGACCTATTATTGCCCAAACTGAATTAACCATAAGTAAGTTTGCTCTTTTGTTATATCTTACAAGAAGTATTTTGGGGAACCCTGATCTAGGTCATATTGTGTAAATTATGGGAGAAAATATTTTCTAGGCAGTTGATACAACCAGTCTTTTTTCTTAGGAAATAGCCTTTTAGTTAAAATTCTGCATAATAAAGAATGAATAGAGAAGGGCAGTGGGGTAGGAAGATCTGATGACTGAATGAAAGAAGGGTCAATTTAAAACAATGAAAATTAAGGTTTTCAATGAAATTAGGAGACAGAAATAACTAATGATTATTTTGCTATGTGATGTGCAATGTAATATTCTTTTTGTCTCCCCCCTCCCCAGACTTTTCATTTGAATTTATAGCAACTAATAATGCTTTGTAAAATGTATTTAATTTGGGGAAATGGGAACCATATGCTGAGTTCTGCTCCATGGTTAATACACAGTGAAACCAAAGGCTGCTAAAGGAATTACAGATTCTGTGGAACAAAATAATAGTATATAAAATAAGAGCATTCTGATTTGCTAATAGATAAAGAAAAAAAAAAAAAAACCATACAGATACATTGAGTGTGCAGAATTGACAGGGAGGAATTTTGAAGGTAACACTCATTATGAGGCTAAACTTGCTATGTGGAATTGAATTGTCAGGTTGCATCTTGATTATGACCTTGGTCTGATGAACTATTTGTTATCATATATCCATTGTACAAATCGTCCACAGACTGAAGGCTAGAAAGCCATCGCTTAAAATCAAAACAAGGAGTTCTCTGATGATCTAGTGGTTAAGAATCCACCTTGCAATGCGGGGGAGATGAATTTGATCCCTGGTCAGGGAACTAAGATCACATATACCACAAAGCAACTAATACTGCGCTCCACAACTACTGAGACCCCACACCACAACTAAAGAATCCATGCGCTATAAGGAAAGATCTTGCATGACACAACAAAGATCCCAATGCAGCTGAATAAATAAATAATGTTTTTTAAAAAGATTTAAAAAAATCAAGAGAAGCAAACAAAATCCCACCTGTCATTGTGTAAGCAAACTGACAATCAGCAAGAGTGATGATCACACAGCTCACTCTGAAATGAATGGTTCCTTGTTATTTGAAGGGAATGTATGGTAAATAGTCTTAAGAGTAAAAATAATAGTAGACTATTCAGTAAGACTGAATTTTGAGTATTTATTAATTTTTTTTTAATTATACAATTGCCAGTTTATGTCATTTGCTGTCAATAGGAACAGGCTAACAATATTCCTGAAAGTTTAAACGTTGACTTCTGTATATTGGTATAAGCTGCCCATAGCACACTACTAACTATATTCATAAAAGATGATTCAAGAATTACTAATGTAAGAAAATTTGAGGTTTTCCTACTTCAAATTATCTTCCAATTTGTCTCCCAAACTAGAATTAATAATGTTTTTGGTTCTTAGCCTTAAAGCCTTGGATGTCTATGATAGAATGTAAATGTGCTGTCCTGGTGAAGTAATGATAGTTACTGAATAAGCTTTCAGGTAAATGTAATGCACAGTTGATGGGATGGAGAAGTTGAGAGAATGTGTGGCCCATGTACTGATGCAAGGGCTATACTGATAGAGAACCAAAATTAGGAAGATCTAGCATGCAGGCCGGAGAGAAGGCATACTTGAAATTCTGACTTCTCAAATGGTTTGCTGGAAACATTATAAACCATTTTTATTCTGAACTTGGACTTGAACTAATCATGCTTAGAGTAAAACAAATAGACAAAACTCTTCTTCACATACTTCCATTAAAGCAAGTCAACATTAATTCTACACAGTCACTTTTGCTTCACAAATCATGTGACAGAACAAGATTATGGCTATAAGAATTAACACAGAGGGACTTCTCTGGCAGTGGTTAAGACCTCACCTTCCAATGCAGGGGGATGTGAGTTCGATCCCTCTTCGGGAAACTAAGATCCCACATGCCTCATAGCCAAAGAAACCAAAACATAAAACAGAAGCCATTTGTAAAAAAATTCAATAAAGACTTTTAAAATGGTCCACATGAAAAAGAATTAACTCAGAAATAAGTTCTCCCAATAGAAGCCAATGGAAATTTCCAGGCAAGAATATTGGAGGGGGTTGCCATTTCCTCCTTCAGGGGATCTTCCTGACCCAGAAATTGAACCTGCATCTCTTGCTTTGGCAGGCAGATTCATTGCCACTGAGCCGCCTGGGAAGCCCTAACAGAAACCAGTGCTTTTGGAGAGGCAAAACAGGCAAGATCTACACTAATTTCCAGACTCTAAGTTCTCAGATATGTTTTTCCTTGGCTCTGATTTCTTTGGAGATTTCTGAGGTCAGAAACTAAAGTTTATGCAGAACAAAAAATTATGCCATTACAGTTTCCTTGAATACATCACAGTGTATTAAAAAGGGAGCTTCTAATTTCTGATTTTTACCACAGGATCTCTAAATGTAAAATCCAGATGTAACAATATTACTTCATTCTTTCTAGTGAGAGTATAACAGATGAAAGCATGGTTAGTATCAACATCACCTAGTTATCAATCTCTCTCTTCAGAGATCTTAAGCTCTGTGGAAGCAGAAACTCCTATCTTGTTTAAAATGGTATTTCCCCAGTACCCAATGCGGTGACACCAAGTGCCCTGTGTAGAACATGGAAGTTGTCTGAGAGTATTTGTTGAGTGAATGAATATGTGTTTATTTTCTTTGACATAATGGAATTGGGCTAACTTAACCTGGGTTAGGGTTTTAGCTCCTGTGTGACTGTTGATAAGATGCATAACATCTCTGTGTCTAAATTACCATGCCTATAAAATGAGAAAAACAATAGTGTTATCTCACAGGATTGTGTTGAGGTATAAGTGAGGCAAGTCCTCAGTATAGTGTCTGACTTATGACAAAGTTGCAATTGATGTTAGCTATTATTGTTCTTTTTGTTTTTTTGTTTTTGGCTGCATTGTGCAGCATGTGGGATCTTAGTTCTGTGACCAGGAATTGAACTTGTACCCCTATAGTGGAAGCATAGGGTCTTAACCACTGGGCCACCAGGGAACTCCTATTCTTCCTTTTGATGAAGAGAAATTGATTGTATTCCTTGTATACTATGGATGATATCATGATAAGTACAATCATATTCAAGATATTTTATCATGTTAATATACATCTCTATTAGGCAATAAGTCCAAATCCTGATATTAACAAATATGCTAGGAAAAATCACCAAGTTTTCTAAAATTTTACTTGCATGAAACCAGAGAATTACTGAGATTTTGTTAAAATTGCTTTCATATTTTCTAAAAGCTTAGCAAATAGTATAATAATATGGATGCTTGATAAATGTGAAATGAAAACATTTTATATTAACCGTCTATGAGAAAGAAACTCACAGGTTAGTACCTATGAAATGTTAAGCTTGGCTTGTTAACTCAAATGTGGTGCTATTAAAATAAGAAGTAAAATTGGATTTCTTCATGATAATTTCACCAGTTCTTATTTAAATATGCTTTTAAAATTCAGATCATCAACACATTAGTGCTTGACATAATACATTTGGTTGACTTTTATCTACAGCAATAATGATGGCTGAAAATGTCACTACCATTATACAACAAATTGTGTGCTTTTGTGATAGGCTCCTCAGCAGCCTGTATGCTAACTAGAACACCAAATTATTGGATGGAGCTAGGTAGTCTTCTTTCAGTAGCTTGGTATTTGTATGTTTTTAATGGTCATAGCAATTATAGAGCCGTTTGCTGGGCCAGCCACTGTCATGAAGTGAACAAATGAAAAAGAAGGTCATTCTTTCTATTTAAATTTCTGGAAGGCATGTGTCCTCTTGGGAGACAAGATCTTTGCTGTGTCATCAAGGCCCAGATTTAGAACTAAAATATTTTCAAGCACTTTCATGCAGACATTAGAGTCTTCCGTTGGTTGAAAAGAATTTTGTCTTTCAGAATGCTGGGGTTAGTATTATTTGGCTGAAATTATAAACAGAATTGGATGGTAAAGTGAGGAAAGGATTGTGGTGGAAGTGGGGAAGCCATGATTAATCTAGTATTGTGGAGAGAACCATGTGTGTGGGTTGTCATAGAGCAGACTCGCGTGAATTTTGTGTATGTCAGTACAGTCTGTCGGTGACATTCTCCAAAGTTTCCTGTATACTCTCACTGATCTCTCACAGTTCATGTCGTTAAACAGGTTTTCAAAATGGCAGAGATGTGAATTTGGTACATGATAGCATGAGTGGCTATGACTGTATATAGATGTTTAGATCCTCTGCCATTTTTTCAGCTTTAAATGATAGGATATCTCATCTTGTAATTTTTATTGAACTTGGGGCACAGTATGCTTTGCTTTTCTCAAGTCTACTGTAATGTGATGCCTCTTTGCCAAAGCTCCCTGCAAGTGAGGCATCAAGGTACCATCTTAGCACTGTCTTCATGAAAAGGCAATAAACATGAAACAGTCTAAGTAAAGTCTCACAAGATGATGATTAAGGCCCTAACTGATGGTACCTTTGATACAGTGTTCATTGTTTTCTGAAAAAAATATCATCCAGCAGTTTAACTGAATGACAGAAGAAATGTAGATGTCACTATTGGGTGGGCCACAATTTGTCTCAGTGGCAAAATGTCTGGCATGTTTAATTTAATCTAATGTGGCTCAGATGGTAAACAACCCTGGTGACTCAGATGGTAAAGAATCTGCCTGCAATGCAGGAGACCTGGGTTCAATCCCCTGGTTGGGAAGATCCCTGGAGCAGGGAATGTCTACCTACTCCAGTATCCTTGCCTGGAGATTTCCATGCACAGAGTGAGCTGGCAGCCTGCAGTCCATGGGGTCGCAAAGAGTTGGACAGCACTGAGTGCCTTTCAGTTAATCTAATGTGCATGAGCAGAACAACCCACCAATGTTGTCAACTTCAGGTCCTGAGAAAGTCTGATCTTCCTTCCTATCAGTGGAAGGTCTCATTACCCAATACTAACTCTTTGATAAAGAAGAGTTATCAGTCCCTAGTTTTACTTTTTGTATCTAAGTTTAGTAAAGGAGGGCTTTCCTGGTGGCTCAGTTGGTAAAGAATCTGCCTGCAATGCAGGAGATCTGAGTTTTGGTCCCCTGGGTCGGAATAGGCAACCCACTCCAGTACTCCTTTGCCTGGAGATTTCCACGGACAGAGGAGCTGTGCCGGGTGCAGTCCATGGGCTCACAAAAAGTCAGGCATGACCCTGTGACTAACTTCCCCTTAGTAAAAGAGTGGGAACTTTCAGAATATATCACAGTTCAAACATGCTTGGATACTTCTCTTGTCCCATCTGGGTTTTGTTTATATATTGAATTGGTGCTTATTTCACAGTACAGTTGTGAATATTTCTGACATGTTACATAAATACGGGGGCTTCCCTGGTGGCTCACTGGTAAAGAATCTCCTTGCCAATGCAGGAGATGTGGGTTTGATCCCTGGTCTGAGATGATCCCCTGGAGAAGGAAATGGCAACCCACTCCAGTATTCTTGCCTGGAGAACCCCATGGACAGAGGAACCTAATGGGCTTCAGTCTATGGGATCACAAAGAATCAGTCACAAATAGCAACTGAACAACAACAAGAACAAATGTGAACAGGAGCTGATTGAGAGGAACATGTTCATGATCAAGTAACACCTACAGCATCCAATTGGGGTGTCTCTATTCTGTATGTGTTGGAAATTTCAACTGAGAGCTTGAACCACCCACTCATCTATTTCCAGCTGTCATTACTTAGCTCAGATTCCTTTTCGACTATAAGCTCTAGATAAATAGCCTTGCTTTTCTTTTCTCTGATGTAGAGAGAATAAATTAGTTGTTTGTAAGAAATAACCAGTTTACTCAAGCCAAACTGTTGATTAGTTAAACAAAAGTATGGGCAGAGATTTTTCTCTTAACTGATACATTTTGTATGGCTTTGGAAAAAATATTCAGCCTTCTGAGTTTCAGTTTCCTTATATATTAAATAAAATCGCTGAATAAGATAGCCTCTAAGAAACCTTCCAGCTTTGAAAATATGATTCCATAAACAGAAAAAGAATGCATCTGAGTTAGACCATATGAAAGTAGCAATGTGCCCCTAAATATCAATATAATAGAGGTTTTATTAAAGTGTTTATATGAGTCAAATAGAAGTCATTCAACAAATTAATATGGAAACTGAGGATTAAGTTTATTGGCTTGCCAAAGGCAGAGATATTTTCTAGAGAAAATGATTTTACCAGAATATATAGACCTAGGATGATGAGTGAAATAGGTATATAAGTTATGTTTCTTTATGTTACAAATAAGAGGCAAAAATTCAACATGGATTAAATAAAAGAAATTCATCTATTCAGCTAACTGGAAGGTTTATAAGTTGGTCTGAAGGCAAAACTTTGACGAAAACTAGTTTAAGGCAAAACTTGACCTTACAGCTTTAAAGATTTCAGAAATTATCTGGTTTCTCCTGTCTCTTTTCTTGGCTTTGAGTGACCCTGGCAGCTCTAGACATTCTGTTTAATGCTAACACAATAAATTTTGAGTTGTAAATTTCACATTTCACACCAAGAGAGCCAGGCAGGAGTGTACTGTAATAGAAGTGAATAATCCCAGAATTTCTTGATAAATATCTCTTCACATTTTATTCTCTTTGTTTCTTTATGTGTTGCTCTGTGAATCAGTCCCTGCTGTCAGGGAAACAAGATGCTTGATCCTTGAAGTCTGGGGTCAAGGATGTTGGCTCGGAGTCTGGGAGAGATGATTGCTTAAAGAAAAGTAGGAAAACTTTTCCATAAAAGGGAAGCAATAGGTACACAAGAGCCAAAACACAAACACTAAGAAAGTCAGTTTTTCATTAATTTTTATCATGAAAATATTTAAGGAGTCTGTACTATGTAATGGGTTTCCCAGATGGTGCTAGTGGAAAAGAACCTGCCTGCCAATGCAGGAGATGTAAGAGACTCTGGTTTGATCCCTGGATAGGGAAGATCCCCTGGAGGAGGGCATGACAACCCACTCCTGGAGAATCCCATGGACAGAGGAGCCTGGCAGGCTACAGTCCATAGTTTGGCAAAGAGTCATACATGTCTGAAGGGACTGAACGCTGTTAATTAGCAATGAGGAGCTCAGGCTGCGCATAAGACAGGCAAAACAACCTTTAATGAGAGGCAATGTGTCAAGTGTGTGATGTGCTCTGCGCAGACGCACAGGCCTCTTATCTACTGAGATCTGACCAGGAGTTGGGCTATCTTGTACTTAAATGTTTAACAGGTTGAATTACCTTCAAGGTCACACTATTAACATGAGTGCAGTCATGCAATTATGCTACATAGCTATTGCTGGTTGCCTGTCTTAAGCAAAGGTAAATTTATTGCATGGAGACTAAGTAGTTCATATATTTAAGAAAGAGATGAGCAACCAGGATTCTACCAGGATTCTACAAGGATAGCAGCTAACCCGCTTTTGAAGATCTCAGTAGTAGAGATCCATGGGGAGAGTTTTTATAACTTCTGTCGGAATGACTATATATAGCTAGCTGTAAAGACTGGAAGATGATGTGAAAGCTCTGAGGAGGGTGAGTATCAGAAATATTTCTGTGAGCTTTGAACTGAGTCTTGATGGAGATATACTGATGGAGAAGGGGTAAGAGCAGTCCATGAGAAGGAAGAGACGTGGGAGAGCAACCTATGTTTATGAGCCTTCAAATAGTTTCCTGTATTTAAATTTTTGGGTGTATGTGGGAGCTAATGGATATTTACTTAGCAAAGTGAGAAGGTGCTTGATTCTTAAGAGTACTTTATGTCATTGCAAGGTGTTTGGACTTCATCCTTCCAATAGAGTGAGCCATTGAAATATTTGATATAGATGCATGTTTCAAATTACATGATTGGTATTAAGAAGATAATTAACTGGAGAGGAGACAGAAACAAAAGATAGTGGAAAATAAATCAGTATCAATGGATAAGTAAGTGAATGTGAAGAAAATGGAGAATTTTTAATGATGCTCGTATTTCTTTCTTGAGAGAGTGTGTGCTAATACTGTCCCACCCTCATCCATAAAAAATAAAATGAATATGGGAGAAAAGGAAGATCAGGTTTGAATAGAAAAGGAAGCTTTGGGTATATCCTTCAAATGTCTTCAAGTGACGATATCTAGTCAAAAGTTGAGGTATGAGTTAGAGAAAACTTTATGGAGTTAACAGCCTACAAAATATAAGTGTAACCCAGGAAGTTATATAAAGACACAAGAGCAGAAGGCTAAGGATGAAAAGGAATATCAACATTTAAGATTCAGTACAAGGAAGAAAATATAGCAAGACAAATGGGAGGAAAATCAGAATAGTGTTATCTTGAACAAGACTATCAGGAAAAATGGTCTCAAATGCCACCAAGATTTTTTTTTGTATTTGCCACACACATATTTTTATTTAAACCTTTATAAAGCCACACGATGGAGATGTGACTATCTCCATTACACTTTTGAAGACACTTTACACTCAGAGATGTATAAACGATTGTCTGTTTATAAACGATTTGCAAGATAAAGGATATGTGACTATATACTTCATACTCTTAATCGTTATGTGTTATCATATGTTTTGGAACATTTTAATAGCTTCTGTCCAACATAAAGTTTCTTTGCCTTTTATTATTTATTTATTGGAGTATAGTTGCTTTGCCATCAAGATATTTTTTAATGTCAGAAAAATAATCATTGAATTTGATCAGTTCATATGTTATTAGCTAAACTACAGGAGAAGTTTTGTAGCTTGGTGATAGCTGAAGTGAGAGGTGAGGAGAGAAGGTGAGGAAAGTGAAGACTTGGAGTGTTGACTGCTCTTTCCAAAGTTTGTCAAGAAAAGAGAAGGGGAAGAGGGTGGTAAAACAAAGGAGGGGGAGATGAAATTTTTTAATGGCAAGTATTTTAAAATAATCAGGTACTATGTTTTTCAAAAATGAAATGAGGAGTCTGTTGATAGAAGGAGAAGAAGAAAATTGGTGATGAGAAGTCCAGGAGATGGAGACCAGGACTTGAGTCAGTGACAGGATTGCCTCGGACAGAAGGAATGGTCATATTTCAGCCCACAGGCCAGTGACATTTGACTCTGTCATGATCCCAGGCTTGGATTTCTAAGGAAGACATTTTTGAGCATTTGAACAGAATTGTGAAAACTCATAATAGAGGTTTTTATGGGTTATAATACCCATCATTGGAAGATGTTAATGTCATATTAGCCAGAGTGAAACATTTTATAACTTCATTTAAGTCTTGTTTCTGAAGTAGCATATTGGCATAAAGGGAATTTTCACTCTTAATGTTTCTAATAAACCAAAGAACAGCCTGGCCTGGTCCTCTCCAGATGCTGCTTTCTTGTTTATCTAATAATATCCAGATGCATGGTGCAACTTGAAAAAAGCAGGCATTCTAATTATAATATTTAGGTGTCGATTATAACAAAAATTATTTACATCTAGCATTCACCAAAAGAAATACAATTTAAGGATTTCTTTTGTTGTTCTGCTGCACCTGTGTTTTTAAAACTGTGAAGTTGCAAAGGAAAAAAAAAACTTCGTAATTTTATTGAGTTAGAACTGTGTGTTTTAAGAAAATAGTTCATCTGCAGTGTGGTTGGACAACCCTGGCTTTGTTTCAGAGAGCGCCTGAGACCTCTATTGTGTCCCCTCCTGAAGCTGGTATTTAACAATAAGTTTGAATGTCTTGTTTTGTTGTTGGAATGAAAGGAGGTGTAACAGAGAATTAAATGAAACCATGAGAGTTCTTGTCTCAGATTTAAGTCTGAGCAGTTTTAACTTCTTCATGGCTGCCTTCTAATAACAATGATTTTTAATTATTCTCTTTCTTACTAAAACGTCCTTTGGTTATTTCTTTGTGAAAATGTAGATGCTCTTGTTTTTCTTAGTATTGTCATTGTCTATATTTGCAAAGGCTTGCAAACAGGTTACTTATATTTTTTTAATATTTTTGTCAAGCCGCGTGGCTTGCAGGAATTCAGTTCCCCAACCAGGGACTGAGGCAGGCCCCTTGGCAGTGAAGCATGGAGTCCTAACCACTGGACCGCCAGGGAATTGCCAAAGTGGTTCTTTTTAGACTAAACCTCTTGGCTACTTTTGTGCCAGATTTAACAGCTTTCTCGCAGGACTTTCTCTCCCGAAACTTTAACTTAAGCTTTTCCATTCAAATGCTCTAGCTAGTAATCCACATTCTTCCAGGTCTTCTCAGTATCACAATAAGTTATGTTTGCACAGTACTTGACAGTTTATAAATTTTTTCAATATACATTATCTTCTTTTGTACCTCAGACAAGACTTTGGTATGGGAAAGTGATAATTTTGTGGAAATTATGGGAAATGGTACTGGAATGAACTATCCTCTTGGGTTAAACCCTACATTTCTATTTGGGCTCTAATCTTAAATTCTGTGCTATCGTAAGTGTACCTACTACTAATTTTCTCCAAATTCCACCAACACTCTTTGTCTAGAATAGTACTGATAATCTTGCATGCTCTCCATAAGAAACCTTGAACAATGCAGGTTTGAACCACAGGGGTCCTCTTATATGCCAATTTTTAAAATAAATACTGCAGTAGTACATGATCCATGGTGGTTGAATCTGCTGTTGTGGAATCATGGATGCTGACTGTAAAGTTATCCCCCTCCTTCTCAACTCTGGAGGAGTGAACCTCCTAACTCCCATCCCCATCCCCATTGTTTAAGGGTCAACTGTACTTGCCTCCTCCTTTGACTTCTTTATTCCTTTAAAAGGCACTTCATCTGCTCAGCCACCTGAGCTGGAAACCACAGCTTTATCTCTGGTTCTGCCCTCTCCCTTTCCCTGCATATCCAATCAGTAAGTTCATAATATTCTGTCTTAAACAAAAACTCCTGAAATGTTCTCTCCATTCCCATTCATGCTCCTGTATTATTTTTGTATTCTCCCACCTGGTCTCCTTGTTTCTAACCATTATTGCTGTTCCTTAATTTTATCTTTCCAAAGTATTGGTTTTATGTCTTCCTACTACTTGCTTCTGGAGAAGGAAATGACAATCTGCTGCAGTATTCTTACCTGGAGAATTCCACGGACAGAAGAGCCTGGTGGGCTACAGTACATGGGGTCACAAAGAGCTGGACACGAATAAGTGACTAACACTTCAGTGGAATGAAAGACAAGAGCTCTGGGTTATATTCCAAGGTGTGATGTTAGCCTTGACCTTTTTTTTCTTTTAACAGTAAAATGAAGTATTGTGTTGGAATCAATCATTATTTAAATCTTTAAGTTGTATAGCTATGGTTTAATAATAAAAGTTACCTGTAGTCACTAGACATTAGTCATTGGAATTATTTGATGGTCACTAGAAGGGAAGGCTGATTGCAGAGTGTATCTTTCTAGCTTCCCTGTCACTCTCTCTATGAGCCCCTGGAACCCTCTGGATACTTCTACCTGCTCCTCTGGGTTCCTTTTTCCTCTAATTCTATTTAATCAAACTAATAAAATCTTAGAAGCAGAAATAGCAAAGATGTGACTTTGGGCCAGATCCAGCCTATAGGTGTGTTTTGACATGTATGATATTTTTTAAGGTGTTGAATTAGTTGCTAAAATTAACATATAAGAGGATTTCACACAAAAGTTGGGTGTTTAGCCACATTGGCAATATCATCAATTTAAATTTGTTTTCATTTATATTTTTTACATAGAATTAATAAAAGCAATTAAAGAAAGAAAGAAAAGAAATAACAGAAAATTTTACATACTAGATAGACTATGGTGACCATCAGCTGGAGCTGAGCAGAAAATGTTCTTTTTAGATACCACATGGAGTCCCCAGTTTGCTTGATCCTGGTTTCTTGGTCACTGTAGTCTTTTTACTTTTAAGCCCATGGCTTAGTGTTAGGCAACTCACAGGAAGACATCTTTGCCAAAATTAGAACCCAGAGTTTCTGTTTTCCAGGAATTTTCTTTCATGACTTAGTGTCCATAATATGACACCAGAAGTTATGCTCATTTGATCCTGTCACATGAAAAGTCTATGAAGCTGGAAATTCTGTTCATGTCTCAATTTGTTGATTTTTTATCTTATAATATTAGTTTGGAAAATAAGATAAAAATAACTTCCTCTGTCCCTCCACACTGGAGCTTTTCAGCAGGACCTCCAAGACACCAAAACTGCTGCCAGTGTAGTTTTAGTTTATCATTTTCTCATGTCAATAGACTAATGAGTATAGAGGTCCCTGAGTCTCTTGGGTCTCAAAGAACTCTTTGTCACATTTGGATGCACAATTCAGAACAATGGTGCATCATCTGATTGGCAACATAATTTTAAATAAGGCCAATGTCATACCCTTTAACAGGAAGTCACTTAAGGATGTAGTTTTGGTGTGTGTGCACATGATTCTGTAACTTCTTGGGGATCTTCCCTTGTGGAGATAGGACAGTGACTTTCAACATGCTTCAATAGATAGCTTTATTTTGCTTTCTCATGCTTGTGGAAAGTATACCTTCTAGAGTATTTGAAATATGTTTTCCTTACTCTTGAGGAAAGAAAGTCTTGTTTTTTCTTTTGCTGGAGGGGGCAGACTGCTAGTGATTCAGACTTTTGGTTTTATAAATCCATCAGGATCTATTGTGAAAGGAAAAGAAGGAAAAATGGTTTTATAAAGAAATTTTATGTGATGGGATAATAGCCAGTGAAAGGATAGGAAAGCAAGGAAGATTCTGGTGTGTCTGCATGTGTGTAAAATGTGTTTGATTATATGTTACTGTTAGAATCAAGCCTTATGGTGACCGACCATCCCATTTTGGCTGAAATTGTGTTTCCTAGTATATAGGACATTCTGTGCTAAAACCAGAAAAACCCAAGACAAATTGGCACAAGTTGATTCCCCTGACTCACTTACAACCTCGATTCTTCCTTTTAAGCAGCAAAATTCACCCCTTAGAAAATTCCTTTTCACATTGCTACAGTCTGGTAGAAATTGAATAAAAGCTCCTAACACATCCCCCAATAGAAAATTAAATGTCTCATTTATGTAATTAAGAAGCAAAACAAAGACTCTTGGTAACTGGAGTCCCCTTTCTTCTTTCTGGTGGATGTGGAGACTTGTAATTCCTGATTCTGGGAAATTCTCAAACTCCCTTGGACTCTTCTGATCTTAGAATTTGCCTCTTTTGATAGAGTATACAAAGTTGCTGTATTTAGTGCCAAATCACAATTTATTTTGGAGCATTTATTGAAGAAAGGAGAGGGGATACTGTCCAGAATGGTCTAGAAGGGTAGATCTAGTGTTGGAGTTACTTTATTTTATATTTTACATTTATTTTTTATTGTTTTAATTGGAGGATAGCTGCTTTACAATGTTACGTTAGTTTCTGCTATAAAACCGTGTGACTCAGCTATAAATATATGTGTGTCCCCTCCCTCTTGAGCCCCCTCCCACTCCTCCCACCCCTCCTCTAGGACATCACAGAGCTCTGAGCTGAGTGGAGCTATTTTAAATGCCCAACAGGTGGCTCTGTGCCTAAGTGCTCACCCCTGACTCATCAGAGTTCACAAGAACAACAGTAGTTCATCATTTCCACCCAGGCACCCATGCCAATCAATTCTACTAATTTTACTAATTGCTAATCAATTCTCCAGCACTGAGGTGGTGAACGATCATTGTCCGATCCATGCCTACACCTCACCATTAGTGGCCAGGAAGGTGTGCCTGTCCATTTCTGTCTTTAGACTTTCCTCTAATTAGTTTGAGTAGACTCCTCACTCAATGTACCAACATACCACCCCTATTCCCCTGCATCCACATAAATGTAAAGCCTGAACACTTAGCAGAGTGGTAAAAAGGCTTCCCCTGCTCTTTTATCTGGAGGAAAAACATCTGAATCTACAGCTTCAGAGCTGGGATGTAATTATTAAAGATCCTTTAATATTGTTCTTTGTAATACCAGTATTCACATGCTCTCAATCCTCTCCTAAATTATTCATTCTAGACTTTTTAATAGCCATGACTTTCTCTCAGAATTCAAAGTGTTTTAAGCTTTATAAACTTGAAAAGCAGGGAGACTAGTTTTTATTATGCAGTAAATAGAATTGGTGCCTGTTTGATGGAAATGTAGGTAGTATATACTTGAAAAGTGATTAAAAGAATTTCTGAGTGCCCTTATTTCCTGGGAGTCATGACATCCTTTCTGGCTCAGCCTTAGAAGCAGTCCACAGTCAACACCTGTTGTTACTGCTTTGGGCTTGGTTTTCTTCTTTTTTTAACCTTGTTTTTCTTATTATAAGGCATTAATAATCATTCCAAAGAATGACTCTTCTCAAATATGGTGGCTTAAAGCGTTGCATCACTGTAGACATGAAGCAATGCAGGATAGTACTTGGAGCCTTGATTTTAGAGCTAGATATCTGCATTTACTTGCCACATTACCGCCAGGCTGACGGGCAAATGATATAAGTCTCAGTGCTTTAATTGTAAAATGGTGATAACAACATAGCTACGTTGCAGTGCTATATGGGTCAAAGGAGGTAATGTATATAAATCACTTGAAATATATATATATATATAAATCACTTGAAATTGTGCATTCAGGTGTGACAGAGATCCATTAAACTCAGAATCCTCCACTTTCATTCTCAACTAAACATCCCTGGCAGCAGTTCTGGTGTCTTGGGGGGTCTAGTCAGAAACCTCCAGTGTGGAAGGCTGTGGGAAATAATTTTATAGTATCTTTTATATTTTATCTTACCCAGTAAGTTCTATATACATTGTTTATTCTTACTGTAATATGAAAACTAATGATTTTGGCTTATCCTTCTGGACTCATTTCCACAGAACTTGGATTTTTCTTATGCTTTATTTTTAGTATAACTTTGTTTTTTGTGAATCTGTGTGTGTGTGTGTGTGTGTGAGAGAGAGAGAGAGAGAGAGAGAGAGAAGAAACAAAAGAGAGTCTTCTCTATTTTTTTTAAATATCTTTTTGAAAAGTTCCCTGTCTTATTTTCTTTTTTAAAAGAATAATCTAAGTTAAGTCATTCTGGATTCAGTAGTAGGGACATGGTTCACTTCCATGGGAAAAAATCCCTAGTTGCAAAGAGATAACATAAACTAATGTGTAAGTGTCAAGACTAAAGAATATTGAGATGTCATATCAGCAAAAATAGATTTACATCTGCCTACTCCAACCAAAGTAAATGGTATTTTCTTGTTTAGAAAGTAACCATTACATAGATTGAAAAAACTTCTGTGAGGAATAAAGTCTGTCCTTTTAACTGGAAAGAATTTATAACATGGGACAGAAAAAGAAAGCATGCTTTTCTTTATAGATATGGTCTAGAGCTACTAAGTTTGAAGAGAAAGAAAACAATTTCTTTTGGAATTTTCACCATTATAATCATGTAGAGAACTTTAAAAAATGCCTAATCATGTGTGATACTGTGCTACATGTGTTAAAATTAAAGTCTTAAACAACTTTTTAAGTACTTATCATTTGGTATCTTTTAATTGGGCTTTGAGATAATCTAGATGAAGGCATTTAAAAGCCCATAATTAAATGTAACCATCACTGTAAGTGTTCCTAACTTAACTACTAATTCATTCATTATATTCTTGTTGAGTGTGTTCTCGGCAACAGGCACTGTATAATGCACTTAGAGTTCAGCATTGTGAACTAGACTATTGGTTATCTACCCAGATGGAGTTTTTCCTATTTTTTTCATTAACAAAAAAACCTGTATGTGTTTAGGGTAATGTGCTTAGATCAAACAAAACAAAACTTGATCTCTTAGAATTTCTAGCAACTTCGGTTGGTTGTGTGATATAGTATTGGCCAATAACATAGACGTGTTTGTAGGAAGGATTATCTGTTTAAAGACAGATTTGGCTGGTCCATGACTTGACATTTGTCCTTTCCCCATTTTCCTACCTAGAAATTATCTCATCCCTTGGACTGCAAGGAAATCCAACCAGGCCATCCTGAAGGAAATCAGTCCTGAATATTCATTGGAAGGACTGATGCTAAAGCTGAAACTCCAATAAATTTGGCCACCTGATGTGAAGAACTGACTCATTAGAAAAGACTCTGATGCTGGGAAAAATTGAAGGCAGGAGAAGGGGCTGAGACAGAGGATGAGGTGGTTGGATGGCATCACCAACTCAATGGACATGAGTTTGAGTATACTCCGGGATTTGGTGATGGACATGGAGGCTTGGCGTGCTGCAGTCCATGGGGTCGCAAGGAATAAGACATGACTGAGCCACTGAACTGAACTGATGATATGTAATAAATAGATCAACTCTACTGGAGCAGAGATCCCAGAAATCGGGATTACTAGATTCACAGGGCAAGATAAAGAACATATATTTGTGTGGGGTATGGATATACCTGGGGAATTCCAGTGTTCACATGAAAGGGTTTGAATTCTCTAAATAGACTATACAGAGATAATTTCTCTTCCTTTCTTTTTGCATTTCAAAAGAAATAATAGATTCTTTGAAATTTGCTTGTTTATGTCCTTCTGATTTGGTCAAAGTGAGGCATAGAGTTAGTAAAGAATTAAATGATACATATTTTAAATTGGCAATTTAATTGGAAGTTGAAGCATTTTAGTACAAAATTCTGCATACATATTTATCTCTCCAACGATCCCCAAATACAAAAATAAACATGACAAAACCATTTTTTTTTCTCTTTCCCTCCATCTCTTTCTTTCTATTTTACTCTTAGGGCTTCCTTTTTTATTTTTAAGCAGAAGGTTTCTTGTACATCAAATGGCTCTTTGAAAACAACATGCACTGAAGTGAAAGCAGGTCAGCCCTAAAGGAAAAGGCACACTTATTAGAGAACACACAACTGTGAATAAAGAGAGGGAAGCCTTTCCTCCTATGAAGAAAAAGTTTCCTAAAAGGGCAGCGGATGCTTTTGAACCCAGTGACAAGACTATCTTTTAAATCCCCAAAAGGTCATATAATAATTGAGATTCAGTGGCTTTTTTTTCTTTCTTTCCTTTTTTTTTTTTTTTAAACAGTAACTTCTACTAAGTGAACCAGTAAAAGTTAAGCACTTAAATTAACCGAGCAGAGCACAGACCTAAACATCCCTGAGGCAGAAAATGACTTTTGCTTTGACTCTCCAAACTTTCATATCCCTGGTGACTGTGAACACATGCCCCAAAGTCTTTGCAGCTTAAATACAAAACACATGAGAAATTACAAGCAATTTCAAGCTTTGGTTTCCTCATTTCTAGAGCTGATACTTTGGAGCAACTTTAGAGTTTTATCTTACCAAATTCCCCAAAGCCTAAACATTCTAATCCCACTACCCATGCTGACTTTAACTCTTCTCTGGGATCCATTTCTCGCAATCAGCATCTGCTTATTTTGACTTTGACAACTTTAGTTATACTTTTTTCCTTTACCTGGTTGAGGTTTTTACCTGTTAAAATATTAACTTCTTTCAATATCTAGTTCAAATGCAATGACTCTTATTGAAGCTTCATGGTATTATCTGATTCTTTGTTCCTTGATGAAAAGATCTTATGTCTTGTTTAGTTTTGTGTTCTTTATTTATTAATTTTTTAGGGGTTTTACTTTTTTAATTAATTAATTTTTTCCATTTATTTTTATTTATTGGAGGTTAATTACTTTAGAATATTGTAGTGGTTTTTGCCATACATTGACATGAATCAGCCATGGATTTACATGTGTTCCCCATCCCGATCCCACCTCCCGCCTCCCTCTCCATCCCATCCCTCTAGCTCTTCACAGTTTTGTGTTCTTTAGAGCTTCAGTAACAGAATTTTGAACACAACAGTTTTCTTACTAAAATTCATTAAATGAATGTACCATGTAGCATCACCATACTCACATTTAATCAAATTCTACCAAATTCTACCTCCACCCTTGACAAACATATTTAATGAGCACCTATTATTTTAAGTGAAAAATAAATGTGTGTATATATATGCAAATATGCACATCAATATAAATATTCTTATTTCATCCTTTTCTTTGTTTGTTTCTACACATTTCATGGTACAAGATAAGAATACTGCATGCTAAGTCGCTTCAGTCATGTCTGACTCTTTTCGACCCTATGAATTGTAGCTGACCAGGCTTTTCTGTCTGTGGGATTCTCCAGGCAAGAATACTGGAGTGGGTTTCTGTTTCCTCCTCCAGGGAATCTTTCTGACCCAAGGATTGAAGCTGGATCTCCTGAGTCTCCTGCATTGGCAGGGAGATTTTTTACTGCTAGTGCCACCTGGGAAGTCCACAGATAAGGATAAGAAAAGGAAATGTGTTGGGCTTGGCAGGATTTCAGAAGGTATTTAGAAACCTGTAAATTGCTACAAAATACAAAAAAGTGTTCTGTTTATAGCATCTTGGTTTGAATCTTAAGGGTTTAAAGGAAAATGAATTACAAAGAATAGATCAACTAGTCCAGGTCAGTTCAGTTGCTTAGTCGTGTCTGACTCAGTGACCCTATGAACCGCAGCACTCCAGGCCTCCCTGTCCATCACCAACTCCCGGAGTCCACCCAAACCCATGTCCATCGAGTCGGTGATGCCGTCCAACCATCTCATCCTCTGTCGTCCCCTTCTCCTCCTGCGTTCAATCTCTCCCAACATCAGGGTCTTTTCAAAGGAGTCAGCTCTTTGCATCAGGTGGCCAAAGTATTGGAGTTTCAACCTCAACATCAGTCCTTCCAGTGAACACCCAGGACTGATCTCCTTTACAATGGACTGGTTGGATCTCCTTGCAGTCCAAGGGACTTTCAAGAGTCTTCTCCAACACCATAATTCAAAAGCATCAATTCTTCGGTGCTCAGCTTTCTTTATAGTCCAACTCTCACATCCATACATGACCACTGGAAAAACCATAGCCTTGACTAGACAGACCTTTGTGGGCAAAGTAATGTCTCTGCTTTTTAATATGCTGTCTGGGTTGGTCATAACTTCCCTTCCAAGGAGTAAGCGTCTTTTAATGTCATGGCTGCAGTCACCATCTGCAGTGATTTTGGAGCCCCCCCAAAAAAGTCAGCCACTGTTTCCCCATCTATTTGCCATGAAGTGATGGGACCAGATGCCAAAATATACTTACACATTATAAATGAAAAGTCCTAAAAATACTACAGCATCTCTAATTATGAAACTTATTTTGGGTTATTGACTATGAAGCCATAGTAGATCATGTTAAATTTGTTTAGCATCCCGCTGAGGAAAAGTCACTTCTTTCAGTATATTCAGTATATCTAATGGTTTCTCATAGACTCTGGGTAATCCCAAGGCTCATCCGTCTTTCTTCTTTGGTTATATCTCTCTGTTCTGCCTCCAGACTTTCAGGATTAAGATGAGACATTCTGCCGATAAAGAGGGTGGATTGAGGTACAGTTCACTAATTAAGGCATCGCTTTTTAGAGGCTGAGTTTTCAAAGAGGGTTAAAGTTTAGCACAGTTAGTTGGATTCAGTTAGTTCAGTCACTCAGTTGTGTCCTACTCTTTGCGACCCCATGGACTGTAGCACGCCAGGCCTCTCCATCCATCACCAACTCCTGGAGTTTACTCAAACTCATGTCTATTGAGTTGGTGATGCCATCCAACCATCTCATCCTCTGTCCTCCCCTTCCCCTCCTGCCTTCAATCTTTCCTAGCATAAGGGTCTTTTCCAATGAGTCAGTTCTTCGCATCAGGTGGCCAAAGTATTGAAGTTTCAGCTTCAACATCAGTCCTTTCAGCGAATATTCAGGACTGATTTCCTTTAGGATTGACTGGTTTGATCTCCTCGCAGTCCAAGGGACTCTCAAGAGTCTTCTCCAATACCACAGTTCAAAATCATCAATTCTTCAGTGCTCAGCTTTCTTTATGGTCCAACTCTCACATCCATATGTGACTACTGGAAAAACCATAGCTTTGACTAGACAGACTTTGTTGAAAAAGTAATGTCTCTGCTTTTTAATATGCTCAGTTGGATTGGATTAGATTTTTTTCTTATGTCACCATGTTTTCCTGTCTCATATTTCCATCTCAGGAAAATCATTTCTGGCCATAGAAAGACCCATTGTTCCTATTTACCTTACTGATACTCTTGAGTATCTGAACTTTTTAATTTGAAAGTGACAGGAACTCAGTTCAAGCTAATTTAAATCAAGAAGGAAAGAGAGGTCAGCTGGATCCATGACCTCAGCCAAATTCTTTCTCTGACTTTTGGCTCTGTTTTACTATTTATTGTTGTTTAGTTGCTAAGTCCTGTCTGACTCTTTTATGATCCCATGGACTGTAGCCCGCCAGGTTCTTCTGTCAATGTAATTTACCAGGCAAAAATACTGGAGTGGTTTGCTATTTCTTTCTCCAGGGGATTTTCCAACCCAGGGATCAAACACAAGTCTCCTGCTTTGAAGGTGGATTCTTTACCACTTGCTGTGCTGTGTTCTCAGTCGCTCAGTTGTGTCTTTACCACTTAGGTTGGCTTTATTTAAAGGTAAGTTTTTCTCTAAGGTGGTAGTGAGGTTTTTTTAACTTTTTATTTTGTATTAGGGTGTAATTTATGAGGGCTTCCCAGGTGGAGCTAGTGGTAAAGAATCTGTCTGCCAATGCAGGAGACATAAGAGATGCAGGTTTGATCCCTCGGTCAGGAAGATCTGCTGGAGGGGGGCATGGCAACCCACTCCAGTATGCTTGCCTGGAGAATCTCATGAACAAAGGAGCCTAGTAAGCTACAGTCCATAGGGTCACAAAGAGTTGGACATAACTGAGGCAACTTAGCAGGCAAACATAGCTGATTAACAATGTTGTGATATTTCATGTGGACAATAAAGGAACTCAGCCAAATATATACATGTGTCCATTCTCCCTCAAGCTCCTCTCCCATCCAGGCTGAAGGTGGCAGTGGTTAACAACACCAGGCTCAGTAATGGCTCTTTTTAAAACTTTTTGATAAAAGTCCTGAAGAAAGGAAAGGATGCTCTAGAATGGGGTCATTGACTGTTTTTGTTACACTTTATGGTATGTGTTCCCACTTGGAGCCACATCTTTGTGCAGCATTCCTTGCTGGCCTGTGTCACATACCCACTTCAGTGGTTAGTGTCAGGCTGACATCTTCTGGATCTCAAGGACTGAGAAGAGCTGAGAGGTAGTCATTTAAAGAAAATTAGGGCAGCACTCTCAGGAGAAGTGGGGGTGAGTCCTCTAAAAGCAAAAATAGCATACATCCACCTCAAAAGGCAAACACAATTTTTGCCTCTGGCTTCTTTCCTCTGGTGATGGCAGTGTGTGGTTTTTGTTTTATTTAATTGATATATTCTGAGACAGGACTTGGAACATGGCCATATGGATAGAAACTAGAATTTGTGAAGAGTCTTCAGTGACCTCCAAGTTGGGTTAATCTAATCACAAATCTTTCATGTGTGCCTCTTTCAAAATTTTATAAAATCAGAAGGATGCAGACAAATCAATGCAGCCATCTGCACTCACAAAACATTAAAAAAAAAAAAAAATTAGTGATTCCTTGGAGTTAGCTCTAATCCTGCAAAGATTTTCCTATAAATAAGCAACTCATAGATTTTCCATTTGTGAATAGAGAATGCAAATAGAAGAAATATTTCATTAAGAATAAATACCCTCTTCTGGAGAAGGTAGACTCAAATCTGTTGTTCAGTCGCTAAGTTGTGTCTAATTCTTTGCAACTCTTTGCTGGGCTGCGGCACACCAGGCTCTTCTGTCCTCAACTATCTCCTGGAGCTTGCTCAAATTCATGTCCATTGAGTTGGTGATACCATTTAACCAGGCTTCCTCTGCCACTCCCTTCTCCTTTTGTCTTCAATCTTTCCCAGCACCTGAGTCTTTTCCAGTGAATCAGCTCTTCACATCAGATGGCCAAAGTATTGGAGCTTCAGCTTCAGCATCAGTCCTTTAAATTCAGGGTTGATTTCCTTGAATTGACTGGGTTGATTAGATACATAAAAGCAGGGTAGATCTAGGGTTTCTCGGTCCTAAAGTGATAAAATTTATATTCTCTTTATTGATATTTCCATTTTTGTTCATGTTATTTTCTTGATTTTCTTTAGTTTTTGTTCATGTTTTCCTTAAACTCTGAGTATATTTAAGACAGTTATTTAAAGTTGTTTTAAGGTTTTTTTCTAGTAAGGCCAATGGACTTCCTCAGGGCTAATTCCTGTCAGATTACTTTGTGCCTTTGAATGGGCCATAATTTCTTGTTTCTCTGTATACCTTGTGATTATATTTTTGTATTGAAAACTAGACATTTTAATACTATAATGTGGCTGCTTTGGAAATAAAATTCACTCCTCCAGGTTTTCCTGTTATTTTTATTTTTGAAGGCTATGATAGTCCTTTCATTTAAGAATTTTTTTTTCCAAACTATTTTTTTTTTTTTTTCAAAGACTGTATTCCTTGTATGTGGTCAGTGAAGCCTTTGTTTCTTTAGCTCATGATTAACCAGTGTTTGACAGATACTGTAGAAAACTCTCTTGAATGCCAGGAGCATTTTAAATTGCTCTTCTCTTGACTCACAGTTCACTTGGTTGCGGTCAACATTTGACTATTTTCCAGAGTCTGACCAAGTTAGTTGTGATAGTGTTATACTTGTTTTTAAAAGCTTCTAGGGGGTAATAAGAGAACAGAGCTGTCTACTCCACCACTTTGTTGACCTTCTTCACTTTGAATGAGTTGTTTTGCTGAACATTAAATTGCTTTTTGGTATTTTTTTCTTACAGCATTTTGAATATATTGCCCCACTGCTTCTAGCTTCCATTATTTCTGATAAGAAAGTAGCTTTTCATTTTATTGAAGATCCCTTGTATTAATACTGACAAATCACTTGCTTCTTTCAAGATTCTCTAGATTTGACTTTTGACAGTTAGCTATAATATGTCTAGATGTGTGTTTGTTTATTTTACTTTGAATTTATTGACCTTCCTGAGTTTGAAGATTTACATCTTTCTTCAAATTTGTGGGGTTTGACTTTATTTCCTCAACTAATCTTTCTGAACTTCTTTCTCTTTCCTCTCCTCTCTTCCTGGTCTCCATTTATGTATATGTTGGTAAAATAGTGTCCTAGAGTTTTTCTTGGGCTCTGATCAGTTTTCATTATTCAATCTTCTTTTTGCTCTTCCAATTGGATAATTTAAATTGACCTGTTTTTAGTTCATTGATTCTTTTTTTCTGCCTACTCCAATCTATTATTGAACTCTTTTAGCAAAGTTTTCATGTCATTTATAACTTTCTAGCTTCAGAATTTCTATTTGTTTCTTTTTATACTTTCTTCTGATATTCTGTATTTAGTGAAACATTGTTCTCCTTTCATTTGGTTCTTTGTGCATGATTTCTTTTACCTCTTTGAGCATATTTAAGAGAGTTGATTTAAAAGTATTTTTCTAGCATATTCAATGTCTGGGCTCCTTTCAGGACAAGTTTTGATTAATTAATCTGTGTGTGTGTGTGTGTGTGTGTGTGTGTGTGTGTACACATGCACATGAGACACACACAAGGACTATACCTTTCTTGCTTCATTGCATGCCTATGATTTCTTTTAAAAACTGATTGTTTTAACATGACAACTCTAGAACTCAATTTTCCTCTCTCCCCAGAGCTTGTTGTTGCTACTCGTTGTGGGTTGTATTTTGTTTGCATAGTGGCTTTTCTAAAGCATTTTTGTAAAGATTATGTTCTTTATCATCAGCTCAGTTCAGTTCAGTCACTCAGTCGTGTCCGACTCTTTGCGACCCCATGAACCACAGCACACCAGGCCTCCCTGTCCATCACCAACTCCCGGAGTTTACCCAAACTCATGTCCATGTGTCGGTGATGCTATCCAACCATCTCATCCTCTGTCATCCCCTTCTCCTCCTGCCCTCAATCTTTCCCAACATCAGGGTCTTTTCAAAGGAGTCAACTCTTCACATCAGGTGGCCAAAGTATTGGAGTTTCAGCTTCAGCATCAGTCCTTCCAATGAACACCCAGGACTGATCTCCTTTAGGATGGACTGGTTGGATCTCCTTGCAGTCCAAGGGACTTTCAAGAGCCTTCTCTAACACCACAGCTCAAAAGCACCAATCCTTCTGACTCAGTTTTCTTTAGAGTCCAACTCTCACATTCATACATGACCACTGGAAAAACCATAGCCTTGACTAGACAGACTTAGTAGGTATAGCTTATAATTCTACAAACATTTCCTTAAATGCCTGTGGCCAAAACAGCAACAACTACAACAAAATAACCTCTTTGGTTTTTGCAGATTGGCTCTGTGTTGGGACACTCCTTCAGTGCTTTTCTAGGTTCTTTATCACTTTGCCTTAGCTTTACTTTCTGCTTACATGGAGCCTAAATGCCAGCCGGAGGTAAAACCTTAGGGTCTTCTCAGGTCTTTTCGGATCATGTGTCTGGTCCTTGGCATATGCATGGCGTTCTAGATTCTCCAGCATATATAATATCTTTAAAATTTTTTTACTGTCTCTATATTCCCTTTCCCAGATGTTTCCTTCCTGTGGATTTTGGTCTGTTTACTGCTCATTATGACTTTTATCCCTTGCTCTAAGGAATGTGGCCAGTATAAGTGCCTTTCAGGGCTTTCAATAGACACCTTCCAGGAGTATCCTTCCTCCTTGAGCTAGCTCTGAGGTGGGTAAGACAAAGGGGAGTTCCCAAGCTGATCCTGCAAGTCAAAATATGCAACCAAAATTTTTTGAGAACAAGATCTATGTTTCTTCCTCTGTCATCAATAAACTGTACCAGAAATGTGGATTGACACTTTATTTCCACACTCAACTGCAGGTGATAGGTGGTAGGAAGGTAACTTAAATACCACAATATTTTCTTACATACTTTCTAGTTTCTTTCTTCATTAAGCATACTCTTGGTTATTTTTAAAGTTTTTTTTTTTTTTTAATTAGGTTCCAATATTTCCCCAAATTTGATTCTGACAGTTTTTACCATCTTAATCATGCTGTGAAACTGAAAGTGAAGTCGCTTAGTAGTGTTCGATTCTTTTCGACCCCATGGAGTGTAGCCCAAGACACTCCTCCATCCATGGGATTTTCCAGGCAAGAGTACTGGAGTGGGTTGCCATATCTTTCTATAATAGAAACAATTTTGGAGTTCCCCACTCTATTATTTTCAGTGACGTCACCTTACAAAAGATAACTTTTATATGATTAATAAGAAAGAAGAAGACAAGATAAAAGTATTAAGAAGAAAAGAGAATAAGGGCATTTTGATGGATGTACCAATTAGCATGACTTTTGAAATTGTCAGTCTCTGGAGTGAGGAAATATGCCATCCCAGACAAGAAGTCTATGTGGGTGGTATTGAGAACTAGGTACTTAGATACTGAAGACTTCCCTATTATGTTCAGAAATAAGACAGAGCATTGTAGAGATTAATAAAAATTATTAAAGACACATATTTTTACAATCAGCATGTAATTTAAGCTCTTAAGGTGATTTGTTCTTTCTACTTTTTTAATTATCCTGACAAGATCAAATTAATGTAAATCCAATTCTACCAAAACATTTTCTTTTCCCCTAAATCTTCTTACAAGCAAAAATGAGCATATTCCCATGCTTTCTTCTCTGTCTCCATTTCTCAGATGTGAAGTTCTGTTTTCTAAATTAGGTTAGAGCCTATATGAGCAAACAAACTGAATCTCTATTGAACTTTGGTTATTTTCAGTTCTCCTTGTGAGGTTATCTAACCTTTTTATTTGTTCTAAACAGTCATTGTGCTCAACTGAGCTCATCTGCAATAGTTAACAAACAGTTTTTTGATGGAATCTTTTTTTCACTTTTTGGAGAAAAATGAGTTTAAATATAAAAGCACTTATTCGGTAATAAGGGTTTATTATTACTTGCCAAATAATGCTATGGACCATGGCCTGCCAGGCTTCTCTGTCCATGGGATTCCCCAGGCAAGAATACTGGAGTAGATTGCCATTTCCTTCTTCAGGCGATCTTCCTGATCCAGGGATTGAACTCGAATCTCTGTGCCTCCTGCATTGCAGGAAGATTCTTTACCTCTTGATCCATTAGGGCTTCCTAAAGGATGACCATGTTTAAAATTTTGTGACTGAATTGCTTTCTTCATTATGAAGCTACATCTTTCCCATGTAACACTGTTACATAGCTATTCCAACTCGAAGTTGTTGAATAAAGAAGTGTCACTGGGTAGTTTTTTGCTTTAGAAGTTCTTTTGATTCAGAGTTAGCAATAGCATAGATTACTCACAGCTTCTTCTTTGGATGTAGAAAGGTAGGACAGTTCAAACATTTTTGAACTTTTTTTTTTTTTAATCTACACCCTGGAAAGAAAGTGTTACTGGGGTAAAGACAGACATTTCATGAACACTATGTCAGCACAGGAGCATGCATTTTAGAGAGCATAGCATTTAAGAGGGTTTTGTTGTTGTTGTTGTAAGATGAAGCTACATTGAGTGTTTTTTTTTAACTACCATAAAAAAGCAGATGAAGAGAAGATACTTCTCTTAATTCCAATATTTTTCCTCTTCCTATGGTGCTTCCCAGGAGTCAGGTTTAGAGCTGTGCCTCCTGCTACATTGCCTTGTTATTAATGATTCTACTTTCTCAGTGGCCCAGATAGAGCTATAATCATTTTCTTCCTGTTGGTCTTCACTTCAGTGAGATGAGTGAAAGAGATATATTTGTCCTCAAATGGGCAACAATGCCTCAACTTCATCTTGTGCCCTAATTTCTCTCTGTCAAAAGCAAGTATTTTTGTTTTCATTTCAGCTTCAGAGGAAGGAAAAGACATTTTCTCCTTGTTGAATATGTTCGTCCACAGTGAAGCCAGTCTCCCTGCCTTATTAAAAAGCTAGAGATAGAGAGCAATATTTAAACACTCACCAAGTGATGAAATACTTCCTAAGAACAGGAGGCAAGAACATTCAGGGTATGTGTTAAATGATTTTCTTTTATGTTCAGAATTTGAGAGGATATGTTTTCCCAGAGTTCTGGACACACAGTGGCTTCCAAGTTTCTCTGCTATTGAAATATCAATACTACGATAAGTATTGAGATCCATGTTCTACAAAATATATGATATGAAAGCAGGATGTGGACTATTATAAAATTACAACTAGTGAGTCTAACTGATATTTAATGTTTATAAAATTACCAATGGCATCCTAATTATCTTCATTTGATTTGGACCTTATCAAAAACATAAAATTGGGTTAAATCAAGGGATGACTTTGAAGGAATGCTTTGAGATTTTTTTTCCATTTATTTTTATTAGTTGGAGGCTAATTACTTTACAATATTGTAGTGAGTTTTGTCATACATTGACATGAATCATACATGTATGCTTTGAGATTTTTGACAGGAAAGATTTTACCTATCAGGAGAAGGTAAAAATGCCAAAATATTCTCATGTTTGTTTGTTTGCTTTTGGTCAATGTACCAACTATGACCATTATTGCAGTAATAATATCTGTAAGAATTGTAGTATAAGATGGAGTATTTTGGTATCCTTGAGTATGTACAGAAACAAAATAATAAAGTCAAGTCCTTTATCTTTAAGCTCAAGTAACAGTCTGAAAAGCCAGAGTTTATACACAACTTCAGATTGTCATAAAGGCCACACCAGCACTTGGACCCTCTGGTCCAGCAGATTCAATGTATTTTAAATGTTTATGGCAAGTGGAGATGATGTATGGAATCTCTGCATGTGTGGGTGCATTCTAAGTCACTTCAATCATATCTGACTCTTTGTGACCCTATGGACTGTAGCTTGCTAGGCTCCTCTGCCCATAAGATTCTCCAGGCAAGAATACTGGAGTGGGTTGCCATTCCCTCCTCCAGGGGGAGCTTCCTGACTCAGGGATTGAACCTGCATCTCTTACATCTCCTGCATTGGCAAGCGGGTTCTTTACCATTAGTGCCACCTGGGAAACCCATATGGAAACTCTAAGATGCACTATTGGAAGAATCATAGCTCAGCATTCTAGGATTTTGGAGAAAATCTATGCTGTCTCTTAAAGCTATTTTGAGAAAGAGTCACTGGATACTATGGGCCTTGATTACAGTTGAATTCTTAACCATGGGATATCCATCCATGTGGCCCGAGCTTTCCAGCATAAGATGGGTGTTGTCTGACACATTTGGCCATAAATTTGGCCATGCTCATCAGTAACACATCATACAATGAAAATCATCTATAGGAGTTTGAACTCAGACAGATCTTGAAAGCATGAATGAATTGCATATGCTGGTACCACTCAAAAATGGGCAACTAGAGTGGCCTACGTTGGAGATGTAAGTTCAGTTCCAGATCACCACCGCAAAGTGAATATCACAATAAAGCTGGTCACACAAATTTTTGTTTCTCAGTGTATACAAAAGTTATGTTTATACTGCATTGTAATATATTAAGTCTGTAATAACACTGTGTCTAAAAAAGTACATACCATAATTTAAAAATACTTTATTGCTAAGAAATGCTCACTGTCATCTGAGCCTTCAGCAAGTCACAATATTTTTGCAAGAGTAACATCAGCGATCACTGACCACAGGTCCCCATAACAAATATAATAATAATAAAGCTTTGACATGTTGCAAGAACTATGAAGACGTGACATGGAGACAGGAAATGAGCACATGTTTTTGGGGAAAAGGCTGATAAACTTGCTCAAGGCAGTGTTGCTACAAACTTTAAATTTGTAAAAAAAAAAATGCAGTAAAGTGAAGTGCAATAAAATGATTTTTGCCTGTACTACACTCCCTCTCAGGGGTGTTCTCTGAATGACAGTAGTGAGTAATCTTTCCCAGTGGAGAAAACTTCAGGCAACACACACGGTTTTCCACTATGCCTAGAATGAAGGGTAGCTAGAGGTAAAGATTTTCATTAACTTATGCATAATTGCTAATCATTTATCTGGATGGTCAGGGACTTGAAAGAAATAGAATTTGATAGTTGACAACAGGTAAGTATGGGGAAGAGGTGGATGGACCTCTCAGGATGGGCACAGTGAAGATATTTGTGATTCATTTGAATGATGATTGAAATTCATCTACCCCACAGAGGGTTCTTAATTATCAGGTAGACAGAATGATCCATTCTGTGGACAATCTTTTTCACCACTTATGCCCATGTAATTAATTAGTCTTTCCCCGTGATATATCAGCCAGAAGTTACAGGGTTTTGTGGAATGGCTTACTAAAGATTCTCAAGTAACTTTCAGTGTTAGTTGGGAGAGAACACCATGAGATGAGGTTCTGATACACAGGATGAGTATACACTTGGAGGCAGAGACCATTCTATGATGCTATCTCTGCCATAGTGAAAAGACATAGAACCGGGAATCAAGAGATAGATATGAAAGTGGATTTTCTCCAATATAGTTATATAACTATTATTATACCCAAAAAACCTCTTGAAGAATATTGGCTTCCAGTCCCAACAACCTTGGAGAGTGCTGGTTTGGAAATCTTAGTCTCTAGACCAGGCCTGCCTCAGTTATGTGACATAAGGTAGATCCATTGAATTGGAAGATGTGACTACTACCTGGCCCATTTGAATTCTTTGTGTCTCTGAAGCAATGGATAGAAAGAGGTGTTATTGTACTTGGAGTGACTTATCCCAATTACCAAAAAGGCTGTTGCTCCTCAATGGTGACATACAGGACTAAATCTGAAACACGGAGGATCTTCTATAGTGTTTCCTAGTACTTCCATATTCAATGATAAAGGCTAATGAGAAACTACAGTGGCAAAAAACCAAAAATATGGAAGCTTAATTGAAGGTTCCTCTTTCCAGAAAGATCTGGCTCACTCCAGCACATAAAGAATCCTGACCAGCAGAAGTTCTAGCTGAGGACAGGGGACATCAAATGGGTGGCTGAAGAATGAAGACATATTTATCAATTATATCCTCATGATTAGTTACAAAGATGAGTATAGTAGCTTTGTATATATATCTTTGCTTGTTATATATGTGTTTATTGGTAATACTAACAATTTCCTTCTTTTCTCACCTCCTTCTTATTTTTTATTTTTAATAGAAGTTGTTGGAAATTGGCTTTAAAATTCAGTCTTTAGTGAACAGAATATTCCCTGGAAGCTTGATAGTATTTAAGAAATGTTTATTAAAGCCAGTAACTGAAGAAATGACTGCTGATGCTGTGTTTCTCCTCATTTAGGGGAGCAAGGAGGAACTTCTTCACTTTTAAAAAGAATAACTTTCTCATGTTAGGTGAAAATATAGAGTTGTTTTTTTTATTGTAAAGAAGTAAAGGTATGGGTACAGAGGTGGATGTGGAAGCTCAGGAGTCAAATTGTGAAATGTACCAGTTACCAATTATTATCTGCCAGTTCCCAAGTTACCCTTGTTACTCACTGTGTGGGAACAGAGGTGAGCCCTGCAGGTAATTTTCTTTTTGTATCTGCCATGAGAAGGCGAGTCTGTAGAGGACTAGAGGGGCCCTGGGGCAGAAGGAGGCTCAGATGTGCTTCTCTTGACAGGCTCCTGAAATGTACACTGCTTTTCTATTGCCAGGCTCTTGAGCTGTGGATGGATTCCAGAGCATTAGGCTCCTACAGTGCAGGTGGCTTCTCCCCTGAGTTCTGTTGTACACTGTGATGATCAATGCCAATAGCAAGCAGTTTCCCCCATCATTCCTTTGGACAACTTTGCAGCATGCTCCCAGGTGCAGTCTTTCTCCTTGGAGGACTTCCTCTGGTAATTCAAGTTCTGAGCACAGGGCAGCATAGTAAACATCACTACCTGCATCTCAAGCCCTGATGGTGTTGGTGGCGGGGTATGTGCATCTCTTCCTGGCATATTCTCATCATGTATGCTATTCTTTGAGCCAGCCAAGGCTGTGGTCCATATGATCAGTTTGGTTAGTTTTCTGTGACTGTGGTTTTCATTCTGTCTGCCCTCTGATGGATAAGGAAAAGAGGCTGATGGAAGCATCCTGATGGGAGAGACTGACTGAGGGGGAAACTGGATCTTGTTATGATGGTCAGGGCCATGTTCAGTAAATCTTTAATCCAGTTTTCTGTTGATGGGTGGGGCTGTGTTCCCTCCCTGTTGCTTGACCTGAGACCAAACTATGATGAAAGTAATAAAGATAATGGCGACCTTCTTCAAAAGGCCCCATGTGCGCACTGCTGCATTAAGTGCCCCTGACTCTGCAGCAGGCCACCTCCGACCCACACCTCTGCCGGAGACTCCTGGATACTCATGGGCGAGTCTGGGTCAGTTTCTTGTAGGGTCACTGCTCCTTTCTCTGGGTCCTGGTGCTCACAAGGTTTTATTTGTGCCCTCCAAGAGTCTGTTTCCCCAATCCTGTGCAAGTTCTGGTGGTTCTATCGTGGGGTTAATGGCGACCTCCTCCAAGAGGACTGATGCCATACCCAGGTCTGCTGCACCCAGAGGCCCTTCCCCTGCACAGGCCACTGCCGACCCGTACACAGGGGACACTTGGACACACTTCCGGCTCAGTCTCTGGCTTTGGCATGTGTTTTGTGCCCTTCCCAGGCCTGAGGAGCTCAGGTGACCAGGTTCTTGGCAAGCATACTGTCCCAGGTGGGCTGTGCATCTTAATCACCTCCTGGATGCTGGCCACTCGGTTTCCTGGGTGCGCCACAAGTACTGTATGTCTCCTCTGGAGAGCTGATAACAGGCTGCGACCCTCCTGGTGGATGTCAACTGTCTAGGATCTCAAAAAGACTTGGTTAACACCTGGGAGCCTGCTCACAGTTTAGTGGAAGATAGCATTTCTTGGCCTGAGATTGCAGATTACCAGACCACCTGACCTGTCTCCTGAGAAATCTGTGTGCAGGTCAAGAAGCAACAGTTAGAACTGGACATGGAACAAAAGACTGGTTCCAAATTGGGAAAGGAATACATCAAGGCTGTATATATGCCACCCTGCTTATTTAACTTATATGCAGAGTACATCATGTGAAATTCCAGACTGGATGAAGCACAAGCTGGAATCAGGCTTGCCAAGGGAAATATCAATAACCTCAGATATGCAGATGACACCACCCTTATGGCATAAAGTGAAGAACTAAAGAACTTCTTGAAGAACATGAAAAAGGAGAGTGAAAAACTTGGCTTAAAGCTCAACATTCAGAAAACTAAGATCATGGCATCCGGTCCCATCACTTCATGGCAAATAGATGGGGAAACAAAGGAAACAGTGAGAGACTTTATTTTGGGGGGCTCCAAAATCATTGCAGATGGTGATGCAGCCATGAAATAAAAAGACACTTGCTCCTTGGAAGAAAAGCTATGGCCAACCTAGATAGCATATTAAAAGGCAGAGACATTACTTTACCAACAGAGGTCCATCTAATCAAAGCTATGGCTTTTCCAGTAGTCATTTATGGATGTGAGAATTTGATTATAAAGAAAGCTGAGCACCAAAAAATTGATGCTTTTGAACTATGGTGTTGGAGAAGACTCTTGAGAGTCCCTTGGACTGCAATTGGATCCAACCAGTCCATCCTAAAGGAAATCAGTCCTGAATATTCATTGGAGGATTGATGCTGAAGCTGAAACTCCAATACTTTGGCCACCTGATGTGAAGAACTGACTCATTTGAAAAGACTCTGATAATGGGAAAGATTGAAGGCAGGAGGAGAATGGGATGACAGAGGATGAGATGATTGGATGGCATCACCGATGCAATGGACATGAGTTTGAGTAAGCTCTGGAAGCCTGGTATGCTGCAGTTCATGGGGTTGCAAAGATTCAACTGAGCGACTGAACAGAACTGATGCTATTTTTGCCTTCTGGTGGCTCAGTGGTAAAGAATCTTCCTGTAATGCAGAGGCTGGAGTTTGATCCGTGTGTGGGATGATACCCTAGAGAAGGAAATGGCAACAAACTCTAATATTCTTGCCTGGGAAGTCCCAAGGACATAGGAGCCTGGAGTGCTACAGAGAATGACATCCCAAAAGAGTCTAAAACAACTGAGTGACTAAACAACAGCAGATGCTAGTCTTACATTTTCGGGTTTTCCTCATTTATAATTGAAAGAATCCTTTGGTATGTCATTCTCTATTGTTGGTATTGTTGTTCAGTCCCTCAGTCATTCTGACTCCTCTGACCCCCATGGACTGCGTTATTAATGTTTATATTAAACTTTCCCTGATCAAATTACTATGTGGTTTCTGTCTCCTAATTAGTTCCTGACTGATGCTCTGACTAAGTGGCCTCCTGTTTGGTTTAAAAAATATAGCGTTGCAGAAAGACACTTGCCTGTGAAGTATTTCCCATTACCTGCTGTAAATGTCTGGCATTTTATATCTGTAGATCTGTTTAATTTCATAGATTTTTATGATTACCTAGGTGCTGGATCTGTACTATGTGCTGGGAGGTAAAATAGAATAATAGTGTTCTTTCATCCTGGCCTGCAGGGCAGAAATTTACAAGCAAAGTCTTCTAAGTTATGTATTTCCAGAGAGTTAATAGATTGATCCAACATATAAGCAATCATATAAACTAGCTCATATGTTCTTTTTTTTTTTTACCTTTACTGAACTGTTAACTAAGATTAGTGAAGTCAGGGTATAGGAGTTTTGTTTGTTTTAGGCTAGGCACAAAAGAAGAGAAAATAGAAACAGAATAATTACCATTCAGAAAATTTTCTAATTCCAAACTAATTAGTAGGAAACTTGGAAAATATAAAAATATTAATATTTATTCAGCTTTTTCCATGCTGGGAATTAAACTAGATTCTTATAGATATTTTAGTTCACAAATGCTGTAAAAATGACAGATTACATATATATGCACCTTTTAAACTGAAGATGAAATTGATACCCAGAAATATTCAGCATCTTATGCAAAGTACCAAAACTGGGATTCAAGGCCCATAAATCTGTTTCCCAGGTCCATGCTTTCTCACTCTCTAGTACAGCCTTTCTGTATCGGTCAATCAGTCTTAGTTCTAACAGTAATAAACACTGTAAATATTTTTTTTTCCCACTGTAAATATTTTGACTAACTTCTTTCTAATCTTCCATTTTATGTAGAACAGATATCTGTATTTGACATAGGTATTTGAGTTATAGTATGCCTTGAGTGGGGCTTCCCGGGTAACCCAAAAGGTAAAGAATCTGCCCTCAATGCAGGGGATCCAAGTTCAATCCCTGAGTTGGGAAGATCCTCTGGTGGAGGTCACGGCAACCCACTCCAGTATTCTTGCCTAGAGAATCCCATGGACAGAGGAGTGTGGCAGGCTCCAGTCCATGGGGTCAGAAAGAGTCCAACACGACTAAGTGACTAACACACACACACACACACACACACACACACACACAGACACACACACACACACAGACACACACGCAGATGCACTGAGTATGGCAGCCTTTTAATTTTCTGAATATTATGTCATACTTCTTCATATCTTTAGTAATGGCTTTATAATATTATTTTACCATTCCACCAGTGGTTGAAATTTATGATCTATTGACTGTTTTTACTGTTATAAATAATACCTCATAAGAGGTTTTTTTGTGAATCTTGTTGATCTCAAGATTAATTTTTTAGGATAAATTCCTAAAGGTTGAAATGATATAATCACATATATCAGCTCTTTGTAATGATCTTGACTCAGATTTTGCTCAGTTTTTATCAGAAGAATTACAGCAAAATATTGACAATGACTGAGGGTACACTGAGTGTTTGCATTTTAATATTGGTATATTGGCTAATTTAATTGTGAAAATATGGTATGTAATTTGTTTAATATTAAAAAGTATTGAGAATTTGGAAAAGAGTGAATTATATTGTCTTTTGTCCCAGAATCTTTAAATGGTTCTTCATGTTTTATAATAGATATACAGTACCATTTAAAAAATTAGTATATTATACCCGCGTTTGTTGTCTTTATTAAAAAATTTTAGGTGTAATGTTTGTTTTGAATTTTGTTTTTGTCATTAATGTAAATAGTTTTCACTTTCCATATAGTCAAAACGATTAGTTTGCTTTTACTAATCTGATTTAGTTAACTTTAAAAAGTGTTTACATTCTAGAGTTGATATTGATATTGTCTGTACCTTTCTGTTTTTATTAAGATATTTACATTTAACCTTTGATCTCCCTGTAATATATTTTCTTGTATAACTTGAGGTATGCATAGGATCTAGATCTTTATATTTCTGTATAAAACAGGATTTAATAATAGCTTTAATAATAGGAGGGTATTTTATTTTATTTGCTTGTTTATTTATGATTTATTTTCTTTACTTACATAGCAGGGACTGTACAAATACAAGGCAGCTCTCTTAGTGAATTTTAGTCTGACAGAAGGACATTTGATGACTTCTCCATCAGTTTGACTACTTATCTCTGCTATGGACCTGCTCATGTGTCATTTTGTTCTACTTTCATTGTCCAAAGAGAACTGTGAAGCACAGACATCTGGGAAGGTGAACTGGTTATTGCTGAGAAAGCTGGGCAGAGCTTCCTGAAAGAAGTGAGACTTAAGCCGAAGAGACTTATCCCAATTAGCCCTAGGTTTATGGGAGAAGAGGAACAGATGATGGGGTGCTTTATAAGATGGGCATGCATTTATGTTATATGCCATGGGAAAAATGGTCTAATCTGGGAAAAAGACACGTGGGCAAGAGGAAAGGAATAGTGAAATATGGATCATTCTGATGGCCAGGATGCAAAGTTGGGTTTAAAAATGATTTGATCAACACTATATAAGATAAAAATTGAGTTGAGATGAATGTACTCCTTCCCAATATTCTTTCTTTAATTTGCAATATAATTGTTTCAGGATGTGTTAAGTTTTGCTGCACAACAAAGTGAATCAGCTACTCTTGTTGCTGTCATTCATTCGCCAAGTCATAACCGACTCTTTATGATCCCATGGACTTCAGCATACCAGGCATCCCTATTCCTCACCATCTCCCAAAGTTTGCCCAAGTTCTTGTCCATTGCATCGATGATGCCATCAAACCATCTCATTCTGTTGGCCTCTTATCTTTCTGAATAAACAATCAGTTCTAGAACAAAAATCAGTTTCTAGAACAATCAGTTCAGTTCAGTTGTTCAGTTGTGTCCGACTCTTAGTGACCCCATGGACCACAGCATGCCAGGCCTTCCTGTCCGTCACCAACTCCTGGAACATACTCAAACTCATGTCCATTGAGTCGGTGATGCCATCCAACCACCTCATCCTCTGTCATCCCCTCCTCCTCCTGCCTTCAATCCTTCCCAGCATCAGGGTCTTTTCCAATGAATCAACTGTTTGCATCAGGTGACCAAAGTATTGGAACTTCAACTTTAGCATCAGTCCTTCCAATGAGTATACATATATATATAGCCCCTCCCTCTGGGGCCTCCCACCACCATCCCACCCCTCTAGGTCACCACAGAGCACTGAGCTGAGCTCCCTCTGCTATAAAGCAGCTTTCTATTAACTATCTATTTTATACGTGGCAGTGCCTATACATTAATCCAAGATCCCAATACATCCCACCCACACCCTGTTTACACACATCTATTCTCTACATGTGTCTTTATTCCTACCCTGCAAATGGTTTCATTTGCACCATTTTTCTTGATTCTACATACATGTGTTAATATGTGTTTTTCTGACTTCATTCTCTATGACAGTCTCTATGAATGATTCAATTTCATTCCTTTTTATGGCCGAGTAATCTTCCATTGTATAGATGTACCACATCTTCATCCATTTATTTTCCGTAAATTCTTTTCTGTTCTTCATTATGTATCTTCAACAACTAGCTCTTCATTCCAAGGATATCTACTGAGCATTTAAGACATGCTAAGCAGTGGGCCAGACAGTGGTCTGGAGTGAGGCATGAAAGGCACCCAAAGACACTGCACTCAGAGACCTTCCCATGTAGCCACTTGCTACTCAGTGCATCAGCATCAGGCGTCATCGGGGAGTTTGCGGGAACTAGTCTTGGGTTCTGCCGAGATCTGCTAAGTCAGAATCTGCATTTAAACAACATACCCAGGCAATACATATGGATGTTAGCCTTTGCAAAATACTAGACTATCCAGCTTCTAACATTTTGCCCTACTTATCTCGTTCACTGAAATTATTGTCTGTGAAAGATAGTCTGAATTAGAAGATGAATTCATTTCCTGGGATGGGCAAAGAAAATAGGAACATATGAAAATGTGAAGGAAATGAAATCCTTCACTAAGGGTCTTCTTGTGCTTGATTCAACCTCTCTAGTAATGGGAGGAAACTCATTTTCTTATTCATTCGTTCATCTTGTCTTCAGCTTCTCACTCAGGGCCAAGCATTTTGGTGATGACCAGTGAGGACTGATGGATTGCAAATGGTGGAGAAACTTAAAAATTAAAGAAAACTGTGGATTATTTAGAATATTTACCAATATGCATTAATATTTTTCTTTTACTTAAATGATAGAAATGTATTTTTCACATTTCTGGAGGCTGGAATAATAGGAGAATATATTAAAATGATGGCATAGCTCCTTATGCTAGACCTGGGTGGGGTTTTAGTATAGGTCAGTATAGGACATTGGGTTACATTGGAGATGACAAAAGTGACAAAAATAATGTCCCAGTTCAGCTCAGTTCAGTTGCTCAGTCATGTCCATCACCAACTCCCAGAGTTTACACAAACTCATGTCCATTACATCAGTGATGCGATCCAACCATCTCATCCTCTGTTGTCCCCTTCTCCTTTAGCCTTCAATCTTTCCCAGCATCAGGGTCTTTTCAAATGAGTCAGCTCTTTGCATCAGGTTGCCAAAGTATCAGAGCTTTAGCTTCAACATCAGTCCTTCCAATGAACACTGAGTACTGATCTCCTTTAGGATGGACTGGATAGAACTCTTTGAAGTCCAAGCGACTCTCAAGAGTCTTCTCCAACACCACAGTTCCAAAACATCAATTCTTTAGTGCTCAGCCTTTTTTAGAATCCAACTCTCACATCCATAAATGACTACTGGAAAAACCATAGCCTTGACTACATGGACTATTTTTGGTAAAGTAATATCTCTGCTTTTTAATATGTTATCTAGATTGGTCATAACTTTCCTTCCAAGGAGTAAGCATCTTTTAATTTCATGGCTGCAGTCACCATCTGCAGTGATTTTGGAGCCTAGAAAAATAAAGTCTGATACTGTTTTCCCATCTATTTGTCATGAAGTGATGGAACCCGATGCCATGATTTAGCTTTCTGAATGTTGAACTTTAAGCCAACTTCTTCACTCTCCTCTTTCACTTTCATCAAGAGGCTCTTTAGTTCTTCTTCACTCTATGCTATAAGGGTGATGTCATCTGCATATCTGAGATTATTGATATTTCTCCCGGCAATCTTGATTCCAGCTTGTGCTTCTTCCAGCCCAGCGTTTCTCATGATGTACTCTGCATGTAAGTCAAATAAACAGGGTGACAATATACAGCCTTGACGTACTCCTTTTCCTATTTGGAACCAGTCTGTTGCTCTATGTCCAGTTCTAACTGTTGCTTCCTGACCTGCATATAAGTTTCTCAAGAGGTCTGGTATTTCCATCTGTTTCAGAATTTTCCACAGTTTATTATTACCCACACAGGCAAGGCTTTGGCATAGTCAATAATGCAGAAGTAGAAATTTCTCTGGGACTCTCTTGCTTTTTCGATGATCTAGAGGATGTTGGCAGTTTGATCTCAGGTTCCTCTGCCTTTCCAAAATCAACTGGAACATCTGGAATTTCACAGTTCACATATTGTTGAAGCCTGGCTTGGAGAATTTTGAGCATTAGTTTGCTAGCATGTGAGATGAGTGCAATTGTGCAGTAGTTTGAGCATTCTTTGGGATTGCCTTTCTTAGGGATTGGAATAAAAATAGACTTTTTCCAGTCCTGTGGCCACTGCTGAGTTTTCCAAATTTGCTGTCATATTGAGTGCAGCACTTTCACAGCATCATCTTTAAGGATTTGAAATATCTCAACTGGAATTCCATCACCTCCACTAGCTTTGTTCGTAGTGATGCTTTCTAAGGCCCACTTGACATCACATTCCAGGATGTCTGGCTCTAGGTGAGTGATCACACCATCGTGGTTATCTGGGTTGTGAAGATCTTTTTTTTGCATAGTTCTTCTGTGTATTCTTGCCACCTCTTCTTAATATCTTCTGCTTCTGTTAGGTCCATACCATTTCTGTCCTTTATTGAGCCTATATTTGCATGAAACATCCCCTTGGTATCTCTGATGTTCTTGAAGAGATCTCTAGTCTTTCCCATTGTATTTTTTCCCTCTATTTCTTTGCACTGATCCCTGAGGAAGGCTTTCTTATCTCTCTTTGCTGTTTTTTGGAATTCTGCATTAAAATGGATATATCTTTCCTTTTCTCCTTTGCCTTTTGCTTCTCTTCTTTTCACAGCTATTTGTAAGGCCTCCTCAGACAGCCATTTTGCTTTTTTGCATTTCTTTTTCTTGAGAATGGTCTTGATCCTTGTCGCCTACACAATGTCACGAACCTCCATCCATAGTTCTTCAGGCACTCTGTCTGTCAGTTCTAGTCCCTTAAATCTATTTCTCTCTTCCACTGTATAATCATAAGGGATTTGATTTAGGTCATACCAGAATGGTCTAGTGGTTTTCCCTACTTTCTTCAGTTCAAGTCTGAATTTTGCAATAAGGAGTTCATGATCTGAGCCAGTCAGCTCCCAGTCTTGTTTTTGCAGACTGTATAGAACTTCTCTATCTTTGGCTGCAAAGAATATAATCAATCTGATTTCGATGTTGACCATATGTTGATATCCATGTGTTGAGTTTTCTCTTCTGTGTTGGAAGAGGGTGTTTGCTATGACCAGTGTGTTCTCTTGGCAGAACTCTATTAGCCTTTTCCCTGCTTCATTCTGTACTCCAAGACCAAATGTGCCTGTTACTCCAGGTAGCTCTTGATTTCCTACATTTGCATTCCAGTTCCCTATAATGAAAAGGACATCTTTTTTTGGATGTTAGTTCTAGGAGATCTTGTAGGTCTTCATAGAACCATTCAACTTCAGCTTCTTCAAAATTAGTGGTTGGGACATAGACTTGGGTTACTGTGGTATTGAATGGCTTGCCTGGAAACAAACAGAGATCATTCTGTTGTTTTTGAGACTGCATCCAAGTAGCATTTCAGACTCTTCTCCTGACTATCATGGCTACTCCATTTCTTCTAAGGGATTCTTGCCCACAGTAGTAGATATAATGGTCCTCTGAGTTAAATTTACCCATTCCGGTCCATTTTAGTTCATTGATTCCTAAAATGTTGACGTTCACTCTTGCCATCTCGTTTGACCACTTCCAATTTGCCTTGATTCATGGACCTAACATTCCAGGTTCCTGTGTAATAGTGCTCTTTACAGCGTTGGATAATTTCCCACTACCCTTTCATAAGTGTGTACTATGCATCCAGCAGTTGACTAATTGTTATTCACGTGTTGTTTATTCCAACAAAATCCCATTAGCTCTATTTTATTATTTTGTTTTAGAGATGTACATAGACATTAGTAAATCAGTAGTTTAGTGTATTCATTCAAGGTCAGTAAGCTAGAAGTTGTCAAAACAAGTATACAGAGAGCATATATTTTTAATTTGAGAAGTTGTTTTTTATTGTACTTTGAGTACTATGGGATTAAACTTTTCAATTCAAACACTTATCTTCTATAGAACTCTATAAAGTGAAATATTTAAATGTGCTTCTGTTTTCCTACATTTTTTACATAAATAGAACATTATCATTCTTTCAATAAATATTTATAGACTGCTGACCATATTCCAAGCACTCTTTTAGAATGTCTTTGCTCTTGTACATAACAAAACTTGTTTTGAGGACTTTTGTATATTGCATATCACTGTTTCTATTTTTATCTCTATCAGTGTCTCTAACTCTATCTCTATCTCTGTCTCTATGTCTGTTCCTATCTGTGCATATTTTATTCTGTTTAATGGCTTCATAATACTTCATAAATATATGTGCTCTAATATATTTAATTTTGATGAAAGTTTAATTTGATTCCCAGATACAGTTTTTAAACATCTCTTTGTAAATGTCTTTTTCACACACGTAAGAATTTTGTAAGATGAATTGAGAGGACTAAAAGCCTGGAATCAAATGGTTTGAATGTAAAATGTATGAAAAATACCAAATTGCCTTCTCAAAATATTTCACCAATTGACATTCCTATCAACACTTTGGTAGAGTTCTCATTTCCTTTCATCCTTACAAAAATGTATTTTATCAGTCTTTAAAATTTTGCTAATCTAAAGTGTGAAAAATGATGTCAGTACATTAATTTACATTTTCCCAATTCCTTCTTATGTATCCTCATCTTTTCAAACATAAAGCTTTATTGAATGAACTGCAGTATAGGTGATGCAATGAAGAAACCGATTATATATATATTTTCCCCCCTCAAATCCTTCCTAACTACTGCTTGGAATCATTCTTTTCTGCTCCTGGATGAAATCTGGGGTACGTGTCATAGCTTTCTCAGTCATTTCAGTCATCAGAACATTCTTATAGTCTGAAAAATTCTATGTAATATTAGATCAAAACTAATTCTGGTGATCCAATTTAAAATTCTTCCTCTCCCAGCTGGAAAACTTCAGTGGTAAAGAGGTACTATTGGTTGGCCAAAACGTTCACTCAAGTTTTCCATAACATCATACAGAAAATCCTGAATGAACTTTTTGGCCAACCCAATATTTTGTGACTCACTTTTTCACTCTCTATTCCCACTCTCTATCTACTTTTCTAATCCTTCACAGATTGGGTTTAGTGAGAGAAAATGTTAGGAAAAAGGACACAGTTCTATGGTCCTGGTAGTTATAATTTCTGGCTTGTGCCCTTGGTAATAGGTATAAAGTTGTGTTTTTCTCTGTGATAGGCTTTTTTCACACCCTTGACATTACCCTGTGAGGGAAACCTGCTCCAGCTTCTAGAATCCTAGTGACACATTTCCTCCAGGTTTTGGGTTTCCTGTGGTTCATATCTCTATTGGAGCCCTTTTGTATCCTCAAATAGTTTTAGACAAGTAGGATCGCTTGATCCTTCCTTTATATAAAATGTTATTATAACTTATCAGGCATATAGGAAAGTACATAGTTAAATGGACAATGTCAGCATTTCCCCCAAAGTGAATGTATATGTGTATTCACTTCTTAGATCAAGAAATAGAACCTTTACAGCTGGACAAGAAGACAGCTTATTAATAACTAATCTATCCTTACTGAAAATATACAGGTTTCCTTTCTATTTTCTAGAAATCCCACTCTGATTTCTCTTTCTGTTGTTTTACTTGTATTGAACTCTGGAAGCCCCATGAAGCTTCCCTGGAGGCTCAAACAGTGAAGAATCTGCCTACAATGCCAGAGACCTGGGTTCCATCCCTGGGTCAGGAAGATGCCCTGGAGAAGGGAATGACTACCCACTCCTGTATTCTTGCCTGGAGAATTCCATGACGGAGGAGACTGGTGGGCTATAGTCCATGGGGTCACAAAAGTCAGATACGAGTGAGTGACTGACACTTTCACTTTTCGCTGGAAGTCCCCCACGTTATTTGAGGTAAAGATAAGGCACCCTTTCCAGATAAATCTCCCTGAAGGCCTCTCCAGACTCATGTCTCATAGGCTGGAGATGGATGCTTGGCTACTGTAGCAGAACATGTTTTTGGCTGGCACCTTTGCAAATCAATCCACAGTAGTTCTCTTTTAGAATGAGGGATACTGGACACTTATTGTTTTGTTTTAGTTTAATGAGTTTCTCTGAAAACTTTGAGACAACAAAGTTATATTTACCATTTTGTTGCATATTTGTTGGTTCTTTTACATTCTTCTTTTAATTACTCAGTTGTAACTTCTAACCAATTTATTCTGCTGGCTTTTTTTTCTATTTTTAAAATTAATTTTGGTATGTTTTTATTTAAATCTGAAATACTTTCCAAGAATGTATTTGACGTTTTCCAATTATTTTCAACTTTGGAAAATAATTTTGTGTGAGGTAGAGATTTAGATTTATTATTTTTCAAAATGTATCCCACTTGTGCAAAGTCACATAATAATTTACCTTTTCACAGACATATTAAGTCTCTCCTTCGTAAACTATGTTCTGTTTATCTCTTAGATTTTCAAAGACGTCAGTAACATCTCAAATAGTGAAATCCTTGTCTTTTTTAAATATAACTTTTCTCAATATTTATATTTCTTATTTTATTATTTTACTTTATTTATTACACTGGACACAGAGTGGAAATGTTAAAGTGTAATCAGCTCAGTTCAGTTGCTCAGTCGTGTCCGACTCTTTGCGACCCCATGAATCGCAGCACACCAGGCCTCCCTGTCCATCACCAACTCCCAGAGTTTACTCAAACTCATGCCCATCGAGTTGGTGATGCCATCCAGCCATCTCATCCTCTGTTGTCCCCTCCTCCTCCTGCCCCCAATCCCTCCAAGCATCAGGGTCTTTTCCAATGACTCAACTCTTTGCATCAGGTGGCCAAAGTATTGGAGTTTCAGCTTCAGCATCAGTCCTTCCAATGAACACCCAGGACTGATCTCCTTTAGGATGGACTGGTTGAATCTCCTTGCAGTCCAAGGGACTCTCAAGAGTCTTCTCCAACACCACAGTTCAAAAGCATCAATTTTTTGGCACTCAGCTTTCTTCACAGTCCAACTCTCACATCCATACATGACCACTGGAAAAACCATAGCCTTGACCAGACGGACCTTTGTTGGCAAAGTAATGTCTCCACTTTTTAATATGTTATCTAGGTTGGTCATAACTTTCCTTCCAAGGAGTAAGGGTCTTTTAGTTTCAAGGCTGCAGTCACCATCCACAGTGATTTTGGAGCCCCAAAAAATAAAGTTTGACACTGTTTCCACTGTCTCCCCATCTATTTTCCATGAGGTGATGGGACCAGATGCCATGATCTTAGTTTTCTGAATGTTAAGCTTTAAGCCAACTTTTTCCACTCTCCTCTTTCCCTTTCATCAAGAGGCTTTTTAGTTCCTCTTCACTCTCTGCCATAAGGGTGGTGTCATCTGCATATCTGAAGTTATTGATATTTCTCCTGGCAATCTTGTATCCAGCTTGTGCTTCTTCCAGCCCAGCATTTCTCATGATGTACTCTGCATATAAAGTGTAATAGTACTTAATATATATTCTTATATTTTTCTTCTTTTTAATCATGATAGTCTGTATTGTTCCTTTTTAATTGTTACAACTCTAATATGCTAAAGTTGCTGCTGCTGCTGCTAAGTCGCTTCAGTCATGTCCGACTCTGTGCGACCCCATAGATGGCCACCCACCAGGCTCCTCTGTCCCTGGGATTCTCCAGGCAAGAATACTGGAGTGGGTTGCCATTTCCTTCTCCAATGCTAAAGTTAAGTTTGATATTTACCATAGTTTTGGGTGGATATTTGTTATATAAGGATGTTTCCATTTATTTCTATCTTTGGTTATTTAGTTAGGAATAGACATCTTGCATCTATTAAGATAATGGATTTTTCTTTTAATATTTAAGTGCAATGGCTTAATTTATAAAGTCTTTTTATGTTAAATAAGTCTTGAGATTCTTGGGAATTTAATCAGTGTGATTTTCAATATTTTATTTAAGTTTTTATATTTGTGTTTAGAACTAAGATCAGTATATATAATATTTGTACCACATGTATTTTTTTTCTGTTTGTGAAATCATAATAAAATGTTCAGAGTTGTGTTGAAATGCTTTCCATATTTTTACTTCTTATTCTGTTTGTATAACAAAAGAATAATCTTTTTGTTGGAAAAAACCAGTTAAGCTCTGTTTAATGCCTATATTAGGGATGGATTTTTATCTGTATCTCCGTTTTCCTCTAGGTGTATTGTACTTATTCTTATTTCCTTTTTCTTCCTTATGCTGTTTTGGTAATTTTTACTTTTCTAGGAAATGACACACTTGATCTGGATGTGAAAATGTTTGAGGACCTGCAGCAATTCCACGAGGTCAGACGGTTGAAAGCACTCATGAAACTCCACAGGGTTTTCTTTACATTTATTTTTCTTTTTACCTCATCCCCCTTTACTACTTGTCTGGTCACACGGAATTTTATTTCTCAGTTATTACTTCTTCACATTATTGATCAAAAATTATTTAAACATAAATTTATTAGATCACTCATTTTCCACTAATAATTCTTATACTTTCTTCTTTTTATCTACCTCGAATCTATAATTTATATGTTTGTGTATATGCTCAAGCAATTTCTTCATATATAGTCTTTGCATTTTGAAAAATGTTCTTACTTTTTTCCTCTTATTTGTGTGTTAACTTGAGTGTAGGATTGCTTTGTGAAGATCATTTCTTTTCTTTTTTTTTTTTTTTTTTTTTGGTTAGCATTTTGAAGATACTGCTCCATTGTATTCTAGTACTCAGTGATGATAATAAACATTTTAATGCCAATTTGATTTTCTTTGTTTAGTCTCTGAAAATGTTTTTTGCTTTCTTTCTAACCTTCATGATCTGAAAGTTCACCATTTTTCTTTTAGGAATAAAGATTCTATTTGTTGAGCTTGATCCTTCTATTTCTCAATGATAATTTTGGAATCCTTGTTATCTGTCCATCTGTTTTGATTTCCAGATCCTAGTAGGTCTAACTGTACTGTTTCCAGCAATATTATTCTGCTAGCCATCAATGTCAGATCAATAGCTCATGAAAGGAGTGTGGGGACTCCCCAAACTTCCTGTGGTCAGATGTTGCCATAGATATGGCCCTGCCTCTCCATCTTAATTCTCACTAGTCCAGCCTTAGGGCAAAGGCTGGTGCTGCGTGCTGCGCAACACAGGCAGAAGGGGCAAGGCTACCTGGCCTAGCTGCTTCAAACCCAGGCCCCAAATTAATCATCCTGATGGATTTCTCAGCAATATTTTCTCTGCTTGTATTCATTTTATATACTCTGAGATTAGAAGTCCCTGAGCCTCCCCTATTTTCATAAAATACCTTTAGACATTTTAATCACGGTTTTCTAAAGTGTTTGTTTTTTTGTAGGTTATATCTTTCAACAATTCTTCAAGAGATTTCTGTTCTGTTGATGGCTCTCTTTGTTGTTAACCCTCCCCTTATTGATTTTCTTCTTCTTCTTCTTTTTTTTTTTTTTAATAATTCAATATGTTATTTCATGGTATTTTAAGTACAGGCTGGCTTTGAAATCAGTGTTTAAAAGGTGAAAGTTTTGTTAAATACCAGAACATGACAGAGGGGAGCAGCAGAGAAATAAAATAAGGAACCTATGTGATTATATTTCTTCTGTGTCAAAAATTCAAGGGAGAGCTAAGCCTGTCCACTATTAATTTTGCCTTTCCATCATCTTCACTTTATCTTTAGCTGTTTTAGCAAAGATCCTTGTTTGATCCCCTCCATATTGCAACATTTAATATTAGCACAGTCTGTGGAGGCAAAATATTATGATTATAAGATTACTGGTGAAAAACATTTTTTTGAGGTGCTTTTACTTACTCTGACACATAACTATGATTTTATCTTCTCTAAAAAATTACTGAATTCACAATGCTGAAAGTCTACTGAGGCGTTCGCTGTATCAATAAACTACAAACAGTATAAAGCAATCTGTCCAAGGCGCTTCCTCACCAAAGAACTACATGGCGGACTTTTTTTTTTTTTTTTTTTTTTAAGTTCAATATATATTTTTTTAATACCTGATTTTAAAAAGTAGCAACTTCCTTGGTTTTTATTTTTGTTTGTTTGTGGCCCAATTAGCATGTTGTAAAAATCAAACAATATTATCTCTCATAGTATTTTAGTTGCTTTCCATCTGGTTATCAAAAATAACAACAGTGACCTGTACCACTAGGCAAGATAATGTTAGAAACCATGAAGAATTTGTTTTAGGTCAATGGTTCTTGACCTCTGAAAGAAATAGTTACCTTTCTAGCCAAAACGTGAAAATATGTGTACTATACAACTGTGTGTGTGTGTGCTCAGTCACTTCAGTCATGTTCAATTCTTTGCAACCGTTTGGATGGTAGTCCATCAGGCTCCTCTGTCTGTGGGATTTCACAGGCAAGAATACTGGAGTGGGTTAGTGTCCTCTTCCGGAGGATCTTCCTAACCCAGTGATCGAACCCATGTCTCCTGCGTCTCCTGCATTGCAAGCAGATTCTTTATGGCGGAGTCACTGGGGAAGCCTACTATACAACTGAGTATCTCCCAAATACTATGAGATGCTCAGTTTTACTCCTCTGAGATTTAGAGTAGGCACACTCTTCTTGGAAAGTGGTAGTGGGTATTTAGTTTCATTCTGGATAGGCCTTTTATGGAGACTGTTTTTCTCTCATACAGCCTTAACCTTTATGTTTGATTAATATCAATTTTAATAGAATCCTGTGAAGCCTGGAGGAAGTGTGTGATCATAAGGAGACAGTGGAGATGTGCTCTCAGTACTGCTATAAGCAAAGCCTAGGGCTAGACTTCAGCAAAAATGTCAAGGTAATAACATGTTTGTCTTCGGTGATAAACATCCAAATTGAATTGTGTCTTCATTTCAAATCATCTTAAGAAGCATATGAATATTTTTACCACCGTGGTTTGACGATAACCAGCAATAGCATAATGCTGTGATTTTAGCATTCGTAATTTACAGGAGTAGGAGAGTGTTATGGTGAAGAGTGTTTCAAACAAGAGACCTTTTAGCACCTGAGATATTTTAAGTTAGAGTGACTGCTGCTGGCAAATTAGAACATATAATCTGCTAGGATACTCCCTAAGTAAATTGTTTTGTGTAAATCCACACGGAACATTGTCTCAAAGTGATGTTTATTTTTTCCTAGTTGTTTGAGATGACTTTAGTTGCTTTGAACCCCACACAAATATGAGACATGGCAATAACTTTCAGATTTATTTCCAAGAAACTCCTGTGGTGGGAAAGAAGCTATCCCTAGTGTTCAGTTCAGTTCAATTCAGTTCAGTTCAGTCACTCAGTCGTGTCCGACTCTTTGCGACCCCATGAATTGCAGCACGCCAGGCCTCCCTGTCCATCACCAACTCCCAGAGTTTACTCAAACACATGTCCATTGAGTCGGTGATGCCATCCAGCCATCTCATCCTCTGTCTTCCCCTTCTCCTCCTGCCCCCAATCTCTCAAAGCATCAGGGTCTTTTCCAATGACTCCACTCTTCACATGAGGTGGCCAAAGTATTGGAGTTTCAGCTTCAGCATTAGTCCTTCCAATGAACACCCAGGACTGATCTCCTTTAGGATGGACTGGTTGGATCTCCTTGCAGTCCAAGGGACTCTCAATAGTCTTCTCCAACACCACAGTTCAAAAGCATCAATTCTTCGGTGCTCAGCTTTCTTCACAGTCCAACTCTCACATCCATACGTGACCACTGGAAAAACCATAGCCTTGACCAGACGGACCTTTGTTGGCAAAGTAATATCTCTGCTTTTTAATATGTTATCTAGATTGGTCATAACTTTCCTTCCAAGGAGTAAGCATCTTTTAATTTCATGGCTGCCATCACCATCTGCAGTGATTTTGCAGCCCCCCAAAATAAAGTCTGACACTGTTTCCACTGTCTCCCCATCTATTTCCCATGAAGTGATGGGACTAGATGCCATGATCTTAGTTTTCTGAATGTTGAGCTATTTAAGCCAATTTTTTTCACTCTGCTCTTTCACTTTCATCAAGAGGCTTTTTAGTTCCTCTTCACTTTCTGCCATAATGGTGGTGTCATCTGCATATCTGAGGTTATTGATATTTCTCCCGCAATGTTGATTCCAGCTTGTGCTTCATCTAGCCCAGCGTTTCTCATGATGTACTCTGTGTATAATTTAAATAAGCAGGGTGACAATAAGCAGCCTTGATGTACTCCTTTTCCTATTTGGAAACAGTCTGTTGTTCCATGTCCAGTTCTTACTATTGCTTCCTGACCTACATATAGGTTTCTCAAGAGACAGGTCAGATGGTCTGGTATGCCCATCTCTTTCATAATTTTCCACAGTTTATTGTGATCCACACAGTCAAAGGCTTTGGAATAGTCAATAAAGCAGAAATATACGTTTTTTTGGAACTCTCTTGCTTTTTCAATGATCCAGCGAATGTTGGCAATTTGATCTCTGGTCCTCTGCCTTTTCTAAAACCAACTTGAACATCTGGAAGTTCACGGTTCATGTAATGCTGAAGCCTGGCTTGGAGAATTTTGAGCGTTACTTTACTAGCATGTGAGATGAGTGCAATTGTGCAGTAGTTTGAGCATTCTTTGGGATTGCCTTTCTTTGGTTTGATCCCTAGTGTAGTCCCTACTAATTACTCACTAAATATTTTCTGAAGTGAGAAAAAAAAATCTCTACTTAAGTCGCCTTTAACACAAATAAGAGGAAAGAACCAAAGGACAATGAGACTCATCATGAGGATGCGTGTATTAGAAGTGAAAGTATCTTTAGTTTTGAAAGAATATCTTTAGTGAGAATTCAGGGCTCCTAGACATTGTTGAGGATAGATAAATGCTTGAAAGGATGAAAAAAAATGAATGGGAAATTTATAGTTTTGAAAAAAGTTAAAATATTCTAAAAACAATCTAATTTAGTTTATCTCTAAAATCTAAGTTGTGATTTACAAAATTAGTGTAAGAAAGAATCAACTGAGGAATTGTGTAAAAATGACTATTTCTTGGATTCTGATATAGTCTTATCTTTTCTGAGCCAATGGGTCTAAGTTTGGCTGAACAGCTATATATTTTAACAAGCACCCATGGTGGTTCTGGGGCAAGTTGTCTGCTGCCTGTTTTAAAAGACTGAGAGGTGCTTGCCTATGTATAGGAGTTAAAAAGAAAAAAATGGACATTTATGTATTGAAATTGTTGATTTTATGTACTCTTAAGAAAAGATATATAAGAAAGAGAAGTTGGCAGAACATAAAATATCACTTCAAGAGAGAATTTTGAAATTAACTTTCATCTATGTTATGACCTGAATGTTTGTTTTCCCAAAATTCACATGGTGAAGCTTTCTATTCTAGTATCTCAATGCAGATGATAACATCCAAGTGGCTGAAGGTCATATATTTGACCTCGGGAAAAACAATGGTGATTTTTTTAGTCAAGTCAAACACTTGGCACATCGGATTTCTGAGTGGGTGACAAGGACCACATCTAGTCCAAGGTTTTTGCATTCATCTCAGAGTTACACAAGTTTAATATGATTAAAAGTTAAAAACCACAGTATACTCAGATAAGAACAAAGTTTTCAACATTGCAAACCGTCCCAGAACAAAATAATGGGATCTATGGTCACTGTTAACTTGAGAATTGTAGAATTTGAGTCAAATTCTCATGATTTAAAAAAATTTTTTTAATGGGGGTCAAATTTTCAGGTATTTCTAAAAATCAAACTAAAAACTCATAAATCATTTGTGGAGCTTATCTTGCATACTAGGAATAAGGAATTTGGGATAAAATGTGCTAATTATTTTACATTTTGTGAAATATATTACTTGTGTGGAAAATAGTACATTTTGTCTTTGGTTGCAATTCAATTTTTAAAAGGTTTGTTAAGTAGCTATTATGTGGAAAGTAACTGTGTTTACAGCTCTAGGAAATGTAAAGAGACAATTTCAAACTATCTCATGGAATAGCTGTACTCCAATACCCATGAACTATGATACAAATCAGACTGGGAAGTGAACTCTAATTATATGAGTAAAAACAGCAAGTTAAGAGATTCAAGGAGTATTTTTAAATTGAAGTGATTCTCTTAAGTGTGAAAATGATAAATAATTTTGGAGAAAATAATGTGCTATATTCTTGAAATCTTTGTCCTTTAAGCATGTCATTATTCACTTCAGCATTGTTAGAGAATAAGGGTTTGTCCATAGATAAATTTTCTGGACAATTCTTGTTTATTTCCTCAAGCACCAATTCCACTCTCAGGCATGATCTTCAAAATGTACTTTAAAAGTAAAATAGAATAGTATAAAATATGAAAACAAAGTTGTTAAAAATCTCACTACTGGGACTTCTAGCTTTAGCTTTTTTTATATTTGCTTAATTTACTTTTTTGTTTGCACTGGGTCTTCTTTGCTACCCGAGGACTTTCTCTAGCTGTGGTGAGCAGGGTCTGCTGTTTGTTGCAGCGTGCAGGCTTCTCGTTGTTGCGGCTCCTCTTGCTGTGGAATGCAGGCTCTAGGTGCATGGGCTTCAGTAGCTGCAGCACATAGGCTCAGTTGTTGCAGTTTGCTGGCTCCTGGGCTTATGGGCTCAGTCGCTGCAGCCCCAGGGCTCATTAGCTGTGGCTCATGGGCCCTAGAGTATGCAGACTTTGTAGTTGTAGCACATGGGCAAAGTAGTTGGCCGTTCGTGAGTTCTAAAGCATTGGCTCAATAGTCGTGGTCCACAGGCCTAATTGCTCTATGCCTTGTGGGATTTTCATGGACCAGGGATGGAACCCATGTCCCCTGAATTGCCGGGCAGATTCTTATGTACTGTGTGACCAGGGAAGTCCTAACTTTAGCTTTGACATAAAGAGCTTGAGAGTTGTCATCTTACTTTTCCAAAAAGAAAAAGGCCAGACAGACTGAAAAATCGAGACTCGCGTGAGAACTGAGATCAAAGGGCAGCCTGCTACCCTGAAATCTGGAGAAATAGATACATTCAGAGAGGTAGGGATAGGAAGAGAGGGATGGAGAGAGAGAGATAAACATTTACTTACCTGCATTGGAATTTGCTGGAGCCATAAGCTGGTGGGAACGTGCAAATGGTAATTTCAGTGAATTTCCTAGAGGCTGAGTGTGGGCAAGTGTGATATTGATTCAGAGATTCAGCTCTTATGAGCTGAGGTCTTAAGAAGGTCTATACATTTTTATGAGTTCTTCTAGGAGCCCCATCAGGTTCTTTCTATGAGGATCTGAGGAAAAGCCCCTCATTGCTCTGGCAGGGTAAAGAGAAGAGTAACAAAGACTTCTCATCCAGTTAAAAAGACATCGACAAAACTCAGTTCTGACACCTTATCCCAGCTGAAGACAGGCAATTCCTCCCCACTCTAGCCCACTCTGACTTTCCTATATCCACTTAGGGGGAAAATAGTTAGCAAGGGACAATACTTCATGGAAGTAGGTTGGTAATCTGCAGTCAAAGAAGAGGGTAGGAGGCAGGGGGCAAATACTATATCACCAGACAAACACTTGTGATGGTCCCCAAACCGAGACTCAGGCTCACCAGAAGACTGGAATTTAATCAGATGATAGAAAGTATCACACTACCACGCCTGCAGCGCTCCAGTGTAATAACAGTGAATTGCAGCTTAAAGGGCTTCAAGGCATAGACTCTATTTAGGAAGCAGTTCTTAGGTAATTCCAAAGACAATAAAGGAGACAAAATGAGGATGCTAGGAGAACTTGAAGCCTTTGATATCTATAGCAGAAAAAAATTAAAACAGTCTTGCCTCTCAGCAAGATTAATATAAGTCCTCACACTCAAGGAATATTTAATTCAGTTCCTACTACCTGATACAACATGTCCAGTTTTTTTTTTCTTAAATTATAAGACATGTTAAAAAGTAAGAGAAATCTCTCAGAAGAGACAAAGTTTCATAAGAATGAGGCTAGATATTGGTTGGATTATCAAGCAGGGAATTTAAAATAACTATACTTAATGTGTTAAGTGATGTATTGGAAAAAGTATACAAGATGCAAGGATGGGCAATGTAAATGAGAGATGGAAGCTCCTCTTGGGAAGATACCTACTTACCCAGTAACTACTTTTCCTACCCCCAGGGCTCATCACATCTGTAGAAGATGTGTCTGAATAAGAGCTTTTCTCTGCCTTTAGCCTGAGAGCAAATACTATTTTTAGATGCTTTTACAATTAGTCTAACTACTCTTTGGTAATCAACTACTCTACAATGACTTTATGGGACCCACCCTGTTTCCAGAACCTGTCCTATGACCACAGTCTTTTCTTCTGCTTTTCAGTGGTCTACTGTTTCACAGGTATGGAGCTTCTGTGTTCGAACACAAACTTATTCTTTATCTTCCAAACATTTCTCAATATTTCTGCTCCACTGATGCTTCTGAAAACTGCTGCAGTTAGCCAGTGCTTTGGGAGATGTGTTTTTCTTCTGGATATGTCTTTTGTGATTTTTAAGTGAGTCTTCAGAAAAAGCAAAAACAGAAATATGTGTACCTGGTCAATCATCTGGAACAAGAACTAAAAGTATCTTTGCAATACTTTTGAGCAAGAATCTCAGCATTGTTAGCCAAAAAAAGAAAGAAAAAAATTAAAAATATCTCTGTACAAAAATGATCAGAAGGTGTGAGTAACAAGACCTGTAAAGTAAATTCATTAGGGTTTTCACGTAAGAACAAGGAGAACTGAATACCAGAGGAAAAGTTTACATTGTGTTATAAGATGAGGATAGGGAATTCCCTGGCAGTCTAGTGGATAGGACTCTGCTTTTCCACTGCAGGGGAAACAGTTTTGATCTTTAGTCAGGGAGCTAAGATCCCATAAGCCCAGCAGAATAGCCAAAATAAATAAAAATAAAATGCCAATTTATTTTACAAAATAAGATGAGAATGGAAGATAATGGTGAGACTGCATGATGAAACAAAGAAACTCACCATGAAAGTGGCGTTTAAAATCATCCTTGGATGTAGGTTAACAATTTCTACTGGTTAATCTGGGACTGTCTTCATTTTAGCACTGAAATTCCCACATTCTAGAAACACTGTCAGTCCCAGGCATACTGGAAAGGTTGGCCATTCTACCAGGAAATGCATTTCTGAGAACCAAAATACACATGACAGGGAAGGAAAGCTTAGGTCTTATTGTGCGTAGAGAGTAAGGAATGTGCTAGAAAAGTAGTTTGGGATCAGAGAATGGGAGTTGTTAAGTATTAGGTTCTTAGTTTGGAATTTATTCTATGTGCTAAAAAGATTAATGGGCTTTTCTAATGGCTTAATGGTAAAGAATCCACCAGCCAGTGCAAGAGATGTAGGTTTGATAACTGGGTCAGAAGATCCCCTGTAGAAAGAAATGGTAATACACTCCAGTGTTCTAGCACAGAAAATCCCATGAACAGGGGTGCCTGGCAGGCTACAGTCCATGGGGTTGCAAAGGAGTCAGGCACAATTTAGCCACTAAAAAACAACAGAAAATATTAATGTAGAAAATGTTTGCATTTGATTTTATGTTACTTATGGGCATAATATCTTTAAGAACATCATCAAAATATATAGTGTTATGAAGTCCTTTAGGAGATAAACTGGGCCTTGGTATGTTCTCAGGGGAGAATGATCTTTGAAATGTGGTTGTGATTTTACCTGAGCATGATCATGTCATTAGGGGAACAAAAGCTCTGTCTTAGCTTGGGCTGTTATAACAAAAGTAGCATAGAACTGGGTGGCTCAAACAACAAACATCTGATTCTCAGTTCTTGAGGCTGGGAAGTCCAAGATCAAGTCCACGATCTAGGTATATCTGATGTTTGATGAGGACTCTCTTCCTAGTTTGCAAACAGTCATCTCACTATATCTTCTCATGTCCTCATAGCAAAGAGAGAGAGGACAAGCTATCCTGATTATAAAGACACTAATCCCATGTATGAAGGTTCCACCCTCACAATCTTATCTTAACCTAATTTCTTCCCAAAATCTCATTCCCCAATACCCTCACCCTGAAGGTTAGAATTTCAATATATGAATTTGACGGGCATACAAACATTCAGTCTATGATAGATTCTTAATGACTTAATGTGAAAATGATGGTCCTTGGAAAAATAATTATTAATTGTGATTAGGTTGGTGGCTCAGATGGTAAAGAATCTGCCTGCAATATTGCTTTAGGACAGCTCTGGGCTTTCCAGATGGCTCAGGTGGTAAGGAATATGCTGTGAATTCGATCACTGGGTTGGGAAGATCCCCTAGAGAAGGGAATGTCTACCCACTCCAGTAATCCTGACTGGAGAATTCCATGAAGAGAGGAGCCTGGAAGTTTGCAATCCAGAAGCTCATCCTTCTTAGGGAGTAGGTCCCTTTGGTAAACCAAATAACACATCAGAAAATTGCTGCTTAATACACATTTATTATTTAATAAAACATTTTTAAAATACCACAGTTATTGGAGAAATAATCATATATACTTGGGGGAAGATTGAAAATAATTTTTACATATTTGGACCTGATAACTTACTTCTCTTCACTACCTGGATACTACTAGCCATAGCACAAAAATTTATTTTCTAAAATCAGGCTTATCCTTTAGTTATGAACCAGCTCACAGTATTCATTTATTAAACTGTTGACCTCAACCTCTGATTTCCATATTTCTACCCCACAGTGACAGCTGCGTGACGCTTCTACAGTATTCAATAGCTTAACAGTCAATTCTCACCCATCTTGTGTTTTCCTCTGAGAATGCTTCCGGATTTTGAATTTCATGTATAGTGTATGGATTTCTGGCACACATTCTAAAGGTGTTCTCCTTCTAACCTTGCTGGTTATACATCTTTCCTGTGTTTGTGTTTGCTGTCTCTCAATTGTGTCTGACCCATGGACCATAGCCTGCCAAGGCTCCTCTGTCCATGAGATTTTCCAGGCAAGAATACTGGAGTGGGTTGCCATTTCCTCCTCCAGGGGATCTTCCCAACCCAGGTTGAACCCACATCTCTTGCGTCTCCTGCATTGGCAGGCAGAGCCTTTACCATCGCACCCGAGAAGCCCCTTGGTGTCTGCTGCTACCGCTGCTAAGCTGTTTTAGTCATGTCTGACTCTGCGTGACCCTATGGACTGCAGCCTGAAATGTTCCTCTGTCCGTGGGGTTCTCCAGGAAGAATACTAGAGTGGGTTGCCATGTCCTCCTCCAGAGGATCTTCTCAACCCAGGAATTAAACCCATGTCTCTTAAATCTCCTGCCTTGAGAGGTGGGTTCTTTACCAGTGGTGCCACCTGGGAAGCCCCCTAGTAGTCTATGATATCTATTTTACTTTAGAGACAAGACTCTTCATTTTCCACAGGTACCCTAAATATCACCATTTTGAAGTTCAAAGTAAATTTGAAAAGATTTGATGTTCGTTCAATCCAAGTGACCCAAACTGGTCTACTTGAGTCACCTCTTGCATTGAAGCAACAAATAACTTGATAAAATTAAACTATGTATGCTTGAGTAGATATTCAAAATAGTAAACGGTCCCTCTAGATTTGTGGGTAAACACAGCCTAAAACAAGAAAATTAATATTGTCTTGAATTTCCAATATTTTTATTGTCTATAATTCTCATAATAAACTATGGTACATACACTTAAAGTGGTCTCACTGTGACTTTCTACCTATGAAACAAGGCAATATGATTTTGTGGATTTCAGTTGAAAAGGGAAGTAAAGTAAAAGGTACTGCAGGGAAGACAAATTTGGTGAACTGGAGCCTAAGTCTCTCTTTTCAAGTACTTATATGGGACTGCTTATGAGAAAAGTGCTTTGCAATAAAAGTTGAAGATCAAAAATTAAACTGGGTTTGACTGTTGGGTTGGGTTTAACTATTTATGTACAACAACAACAAAAAAAATTCGAATGTTTGGTTTAAAATATTTCTCCACCTCAGTTTTGTAACTAAATAACTTTAACTCGAATAACTCACATACTTTTCTTACCACCATGTATTTGGGAGTATGCACAACTGTCACATTCTCTTCTGCATTGAGTGTTTGGGCACTCTACAACTTGAATTAATCATTACTGCCTTCCAGTTTTCTTTTTTTACACTTCTACGCTTTCATGTTCCTTGAATCTGAAGTTGTAGATGGGTAGGGAGGTATTTGCACATTCCTTCATTCATCAAACAGATACTAAGTGCCTTCCATGTGCCAGACACTAGGCAGATGTGGTAGGTTTACTGGGGAGCAGAGATGAGGGAGGTTATTTGAGTTCAATTCTTTCTGCACAGTTTAAGCCTAAACGGATGATGGCTGAAAAGTTTAGGTGAGATATTAGAAATGACTCAGACCAATTCATTTTTATGATGATTTGATCATTTGATGAGAGAATGAAGATGAAAGAATAGTCTTTATGTAATGTCTGCAGTACGTGTACTAAAGCTTTCCTGAGCCAATATAATGGAGAGAGGTCCTATCCCACCTTGAGCCCAAGTTGCATCTATTGCTGAGATTCATGCAAACACAGGAAAATGTAATGAACTAATAATATTTAGCATTTATATTTCTAAATACACAATATATTTCCCTTTGCTGACATAACATTTGTTTGCCTGTTAGTTTGGATAAGGTGGAAAGAGAGCAACTAAGGTCAAAATGTGTTTAGACTAGGTGTAGGGTCAGGGCTATGGGGTAAGTATGGCTACAATTGCCAACATGCTTGAGATCATGATTTGGAATGAGTGGTGTTCTGTGTGTAAGGAGAATGTACAGTTGCCATTAGTTAAAAGGATAAAATTAAGGCCAAAATTTTGTGTTTCAGATCAAGGTTTTAAGTTCAAATAGTAAAGAGTAAAGAGAAAGTCAGTGTAGGTGGATCAGGGTCGTTCTTTCTTTGAACTAAAAATTATTAAGAATATATTCAAGATATTGTGGTGACATTGGGGATGCAGCAGTTTTTCACTGATAGCTTACTGATTTTTCTTGTGATGCTTCCTCTTTCTGTCCCCAAATTCTTTCATGACTCTGTTATTTCCTGCCCTACTATTTTCACTCTTGTTGAACATAAATCTTCTTCCAAGCTTCTTTCCTCAGTTTCCTTCTCTTTTCATTTATATTCTCTCCTTTGGCCTCATACCCACCCTTACGTTTTGGTATTCAGCCTCCATCAGTCTCATTTCCATATTCTAGTTTCTATCAACACCCTAGATCAGGGATTCCAAATTCATGCTAGAAGAACCAATGACATTTTTCAAGCAATGCAGAATTTGGAGTCACAGTCTTCATCCAATTTTTACAACTTTCTAACTTTATTCTTGCTTATTTCATCGAATATGTTTTCTCTCTTTGTGAGACGGAGTCAGTTTCCTCCCTTAAGTGAATTTTTTTGAGAGAAAATATATACTTAAGTGTAAAATGATTACAGCTTTTAAAATGCAAAGTTATTGCTATGTACCACATAAAGATAACCTCTAAGAAGATTCTCTTCATCGCCTTAACTAGAGATGAACCCACATTCTTTCGAAAATCAGTTATGTTCTGTCTTGTATCTTAGTGATATTCGCATTTGCTTTGTTGTTGTTGTTGTTCAATCAGTAAGTTGTGTCTGACTCTGCAACCCCATGGACTGCAGCATGCCTGGCTTCCCTATCTTTCATTGTCTCCCGGAGTTTGCTCAAACTCATGTCCATTGAGTCAGTGATGACATCCAACCGTCTCATCCTCTGTCACCCACTTCTCCTCCTGCCCTCAATCTTTCTCAGCATTGGGGTCTTTTCCAATGAGTAGGCTTTTTGCATCAGGTGGCCAAAATATTGGAGCTTCACCATCAGTCCTTCTGATGAATATTTAGGATTGATTTCCCTTTAGGATTGTCTGGCTTGATCTCCTTGCTGTCCAATGGACTCTCAAGAGTCTTCTCCAGCACCAAAATTCAAAAGCATCAGTTCTTCAGTGCTCAGCCTTCTTTATGGTCCAACTCTCACATCTGTATGTGACTACTGGAAAAACCATAACTTTGACTACATAGACCCTTGTTGGCAAAGTGATGTCTCTGTTTTTGAGTATGCTGTCTAGGTTTGTTATAGCTTTCTTCCAAGGAGCAAGCGTCTTTTAATTTCATGGCTACAATCACCGTCTTGAGTGATTTTGGAGCCTAAGAAAATAAAATTTGCCACTGTTTCCACTTTTCCCCCATCTATTTGCCATGAAGTGATGGCAAACGGTTCTGTCTTGTATCTTAGTAATGTTTACACTGTTTTAACTCCGTCCTAACCCAGTCCCTGACTAAAAGTTCTAGGAAGGCAGGAACACAATAATATATCTCTTTAGTGCTTGAAGCAATGCCTAGCATCAGAAGCACATCCAAATAGTTGCTGAAGTAAATTGACAACTGGCTTTCATATTTGAGGAAGAAAAACCTCCACAGAGTCTATCAAACACGTCATGTGTTAACAAAACGAGATGCATTCATGTTTTTCAGAGAAACTGTGTTTCTGATGATGGATGGGAATTAAATCTGTGCTTGGCTTGAAGATCTGCAGGCGGGCTGTACCTGCCTTGGCTGTCAGTCCTCAAATTCATAATGCCAGAGGAGGTGTTGCTCCTCATTGTCAAGCATTAGGTAAGCAAACCTCCACTTTCTATCAATCATACATGGCATGCATTGTGTGTGCCTGCTGCCTCTTGAAGCTCTATTAAAAGAATATAACTTCGGACAGGAACTGTCAAAGATTTAATCTACTTGCATTTGCCTCTTTCTGCATCCCAGTTGAATCATAGACTGATGAGAGATACTGGCATGCTGACAACACATGAGAAGGGAAAAACCTGTAGATATTATTCATTAATTGTATTTTATTTCTGTTTTGAAAAATTTGAGTTCCACATTTTGAGTTTTCATTCTAGCTCTATACAACATATGCAAATTTGTATTAGGAAAAAGAAGATGTAAATATTTTAATATTCAGAATGCTAGCAGTGAGGTGTTATTTTTTGTTAAAAGTTTGACTTTGTTTAGTGACACTGTGTTTCCTTGTTTGGTTGTGAATTAGTTTATTCTGTTTTTAATAGAGAAGAGTGATGACAAGGGCATACATGCACGATGTCCACCAGCTCTTCAGCTATTATGTTTGATCTTAATTATTTATGATCTAAGAAAGTTTTAGTGTGAAAATTAAAAAAATAAAACCAGGAAATGAAAACAAAATGAATCTCCCTTGGTCAAATTCTTTTAGTTAAAGATTCTCTTGTCTTGTGACTCTGGGTTCTTCATGTGAATCTTTAAATAAGAGATTTTGACCACGGAGGCTTCCCAGGTGGTTAAGTGGTAAGGAATCTGCCTGTCAGTGCAGGAGACAGAGGGGACACAGTTTCAGTCCCTGGGTGGAGGAAATCCCTTGGAGGAGGAAATGGCAACCCACTCCAATATTCTTTTCTGGAAAATTTCATGGTCAGTGGACCCTGTTGGGCTACAGTCCATGGGATGACAAAGAGTTGAACTTGACTGAGTGACTAAGCACACATACATGACCAATTTAGAGAATAAAAGATTCAAATATCAGTTTTCAAAAGGTGTAGTCTAGATTGATCATTTATATTATTGTTATATCATAAAAACCGGCAATTTGTCATTAAATTTTGTTTTATTGAAGTCAAAGTTTCTTTCAATGAGGTTTAGAGACACTGCTTTATTTAGAGTTGACACAGTACAAACAGAAATGAAAACACTACAGGATAATATATCCTAAAATCCACCCCAACCAAATGTCCTAAGTAAGATTTTGGTGAATATTGGATTATAAATTCATAGTTAAACATTCTTATAACCCTTAAATTGCCAATATTTTACACTGTTCACTTAAGAAAGATAAGAATGGTTTAGCTTTTTTGAAATGTCAGAGCTGTCATGGACATTCTGTTTTAAAAGTATAAGTTATTTACGAGTATTTTTTTCATGTGGAATTAAAATGTATTCTCTTGTGACTGTGAGTCACAGGGGGACCCAAATTATGAGCATTATGATTTGGAAGATTTTATAGATGCTATTAATGAACTATTTGACTGTTAAAATAAAAAAAAACCTTATTATTTCTTCTGTACAGTGTCTTATTCTTAGTTCCATCTTTGAAATCATATTTTCTTTAGACAGAAACTGTTAGTCCTAAGAATCAAAGGACATTCAGATGAGTGAAGCACTTGTGACACTGTGATAGTTAATTTTATGTGCCAACTTGAATGAATCTTGAGATGCTTAAATATCTGGTTAAGCATTATTTCTAGGGGTATTTCTAAGGACATTTCCAGAGGAGATTAACAATTCAGTTGATAGGCTGAGTAAAGTGCATCGCCCACTGCACTGTGGATGGGCTTCATTCAATCTATTGAGAATTTTAAGAGAACAAAAAGGTGAGGAAAGGGAAGATTTGCCTTCTCTCTGCCTGAGTGCTTGAACTGAGACTTAATCTTCCTTCTTCCCTCTGTACTTCTGATTCTTAGGCCTTCAGACTCATACTGGAATCTACCCATCAGCTCTCTGGCTCTCAGACTACACCACTGGCCTTCCTTGGATCTCCAACTTCTAGATGACCTACTATGGGACTTCTCAGTCTCTAGAATTTGTAACTATCCAAAACCATGGTGCATTTTTTAAAAGATCTTTTGGCTGTACTGCACAGCATATAGGATCTTAGTTCCCCAACCAGGGATCGAACCCACGCCCCCCACAGTGGAAGCACAGTTTTAACCACTGGATTGCCAAGGAAGTCCTCATGGTGCATTTAAAAACAATTTTTTTTTTATTGTGGTAAAAGTCACATAAGATATACTATTTTAACCATATTATTTAACTACAGCTCAGTGGCACTAAGGACATTCACACTGTTGTGCAACTCTCACCATCGTCTATCTCCCAAGTTTTTCACCTTCCTAAACTGAAACTCTGTCCCCGCTAAACACTAAGACCCCCTTCCTCTCTCCCCACCTTCTGACTCTCTATGAATCTGACTGTTCTAGATACCTCCTAGATAGGTATCAAGATCCTAAGAAGAATCAAACAATATTTGTCTGCACCTAATGTATATTGGAATGCATTTCCCATGGTGCATTTTTAAAAAGTTTTTTCTAGATAAAGATTCAGAAATCATTATTTAGTGTCTGCTGTCTTTCCTTCAGGGGAGAATATTTTTCACTTGCTTTATAGATTTTCACTGTGAGCCCACATTCAGCGGAGACTCTCCTCTGTGCTCCACATTCTCCAACCTTTCCTTTTAACTCTTGCTTCTGCTCTGAAACCCAGGGGTTCTTTGTTGCAGGACAGCTATATGTGTGTGCTTGCGTTCATCCTAAGTCACTTCAGTTGTGTCCAACTCTTTGTGACCCTATGGAATGTAGCCCCCCAGGCTCCTCTGTCCATGGGATTCTCCAGGCAAGAATACTGGGGTGGGTGGCCATGCCCTCCTCCAGGGAATCTTCCCGACACAGGGATCAAACCCATGTCTCTTATGTCTCTTGTATTGGCAGGCAGGTCTTTAACCACTATTGCAGAGTTTACATTGATTTCAAAGCTTGGGATTCCCTCCTCATGTCGGTAGTAAGTATTTGATTTATAATCATCAATTGTATAAATTTAAAATAACAATTTCCTGCCATTTCCCTGAGCAAGACAGCCAAAATCTTGAAGTCCATCATTTAAGAAGAGGCCTGATTTTCCAGGTTCCTTCACTTCTGGCATGAGGAGGTTTCATTTTTCTTCTCATTTATTTCACCATAGAAGTTGTATCAATAATTTTATTACTGTTTTGATTATTTTTTCTAGGATTCATCCTCTTTTAGAAAGAGGAAGAAGGGTCCTGGTTACTTCAGAATTGGAAGAATTAAGCTATAATGAGTTTCAAGGATATAGTGTACACTCCATTTTAAATCAGATCATTCTAAGCATTCCTTCAAAATGGTGAAAAATTCTTTATCTGATTTTAGGTCATGAGGTAACACATACATATCCAGAAACAGTATTTTATATCTATAGCTTATATCTATAATTATGCAAACCTTGAGAAGGAGGCATTATTTTCCATATTTCACAAGTAAGATGATTAAAATTCAGAAAAGCTAAGAAACTTGCCTACAATCACTCAGTTATTGACTGACAAGTGAACTTTGAATCCTGAAACTGTTTGATTCCAGATGTTTTGAGCTTTACACTAGGTCTTGCTGCTGCCAATAAAATCTATTCAACTACTGAGCTTTCTGTGATGAGATAATTAGTCATAACGATCTTTTCTATATTACAAATGATGTAAGGGACTCCAGTAACATCCTTGACTTATGGAAATACAAATTTCAGAATAAATTCTGCATATTTGCTTACAGAGGGCAGGTGAAGAGAACTAACTGTTGAATCATATATCAAGATACAATTGTATATCTTGAATCATATATCACAAACCTAGCTCAGTGTGGCCATGATTAAGTTACTTCACCTCTCTGAGCCTCAGTTTGCTTATCTACAAGATGAAGACCCAGCAATATTTCCTTGATTAGTTTGGAAAATACATATAAAGCCCTGAGAATAATATCTGATACTTAGCAAGAAGATTAATACATGTTAGTATTATACAAATGATCCATATGGAAATATCTTGCATCAGTTAGTCTGTAATTGACAAAATATTTAGTATGCATCAAATATGGCAACAAAATTCTCAAATTTGTGAAATGCAATGTGTTTACTGTTTTCTAAGTAGATCTGTTAATTAAAGTCCTTTCTAATTAGCAGCTGTGCTTTTTTATAGCAAAACATTTTTTATACCTTCAGTGTGTGAAAAGCAAAGAAGTATATGACAGTTTTAATGAGATTCCTGTCTACTTAAATGAAATACAAAATTTTTACTATTTTTCTAAAATTAAAGTTCCCATTAGAAGTTTAGTGCCTGTGTTTTACAGTTATCCAATTCGTTACTGACATCAGCGCTGACTGTCTTACTGAGGACTTAAATTTATATAGGAATGCAACGAACACATAAATGTACCTAATAACAATACTATATAAAATATACTCTGAAATTCAAAGCCATAGAAGTTAGTAATAATTTATGTACTTCTATGAAGAACATGTAAATACTCACTTAGGATTAAGTTCTTTATAAGTAATCTCTGGTAATATTTCAGTAACCTTAACATTTCTTTTCAATTTAACCAAAAGACACTTCTTTGTGTCTGCTGCCAAGTCGCTTCAGTCGTGTCCGACTCTGTGCGACCCCATAGACGGCAGCCCACCAGGCTCCCCCGTCCCTGGGACTCTCCAGGCAAGAACACTGGAGTGGGTTGCCATTTCCCTCTCCAGGGCATGAAAGTGAAAAGTGAAAGTGAAGTCGCTCAGTCAATGTCCGACTCTTTGCGACCCCATGGGCTGCAGCCTACGAGGCTCCTCCGTCCGTGGGATTTTCCCGGCAAGAGTACTGGAGTGGGGTGCCATTGCCTTCTCCGCTTCTTTGTGGGGATGGTATTAATTAATCCCAGTAAGATGATAACGGTATTTCTGTTTTTGTTTCTTTCATAGCCAGTGTCATTTAAGATTTGTGTATTGAAGATTTTCCTTTCAACTGAACATAGACTCAGTAATTTCAACTTTCATTTATGGATCTTGAGTCCTTCCTATTCAAAGTGCTATATGTACATGTTTTAAAGGGAGAGGAGGAAACAGGAGCTGAGAGTGAGGGGGTAAGTGGAGGATTCTGGAATCTCAAACATTTGGGAAAGATTTAGAATATAGTAAATTGCCTGCATATTAACCTTCAAGCTACAGACTTTCAAAGATGTGAACGTACATTTGCATGTCCAGTTACATAAGTTAGTTTGCTAGGGTACCTTGTCACATGCACACATCCTCTACAAGTGATTATGCTCTTGTGTACTTTACTGTACAGAGTACAGTAACATAGTATCTTTATTTCAAGCCCAGGATGTCTGGAAGCAAGTGGAAAAGCGGTGGTAATGTAGCTGGTAGGTCCTTTTCAAGGTACTGTACTGTAAGATTTTAAATGTGTGTTTTTTTTAAAATTTTTTTGTGCTTGTTTGTTTTTTATGTATTATTTGTCTGAAAAGTATTATAAACCTATTACAACGCAGTATTATATAGTCGATTGTGTTGGTTGGGTATCTAGGCTAATTTTGTTGGATTTATGAACCGTTGCACTTATGAACTTGCTACTGAAACTGAACATGTTCATATGCAGGGAATTTACTGTTGTACAGGGCTAACTAGGGATCAACAAGATATGAATAAAAGAATATATTAGCATTTAAGACAGATTCTTAATATCATTTAATAGTTTTCTTCAATAAGACTCAGCCACCACCTAATATTGACTTAATAGAGGGGCCAAAAATAAATGTCTCCATAATGTTCCTAGAATTGCTGACCATGGGAACAAGGCTAAACAGGGAAGGAATTAATTAAAAAGGGAGCAGATAACTAGGAATGTAAGGAAAGTTTTCAAACTATCAATCTCTAAGAGATAAGTGGTGGGGGATGTATGAGATTGAGTGAAAATGTGGGAAGTAATCCAGGTAAGTAAAACAATTTTAGAGCTAAAGAATTTAAAATATGATGTATTTTCCTAGAAAAAGAATCCATATGTACCTTGATTATCTGTAAGTGAGGTAAAGATGAAATACTGTCTTAGGCAAAGATTGTCGGTTTCTTCATTTGCTCATATGTCCATTTAATTAAACCCAACATCACTAGTCATTAGGGAAATGCAAATCAAAACCACAATGAGATATCACCTCATTAGAGGTGGCTGGCATCAAAAGACAGCAGATAAAAATGCCAGTGAGAAAGTAGAGAAAAGGGAATCCTTGTGCACTGTTGGGGAGACTGTAAATTGGTACAGCCACTACAGAAAACAGTATGGGGGGGTTTCCTCAAAATATTAAAATAAAACCACCATATGATTCAGCAATTCCACTTCTGGGAATATATCCAAAGGAAACAAAAACATTAGCATGGGGAGATATCTGCACTCTTGTGTTTACATCAGCATTGTACATAACAGCCAAGACATGGGAATAACCTGAGTAACCATCAATGGATGAATGAATAAAGAAGTTATAGACATATACAAGAAGGAAAATCTGCTATTTGCAGAAACATGGATGAACTTGAGGGCCTTATGCTAAGTGAAACAAGTCAGGCAGAGAAAGATAAACCCAATATGATAAACAGTATGATCTCACTGATAGGTGGGATCTAAAAAAGATAAAAAGGAAACTCATAGGGAAAGAGGGGCTTCTCTTGTGACTCAGTGGTGAATGAATCCACCTACAAGGCAGGAGACATGGGTTCAGTTCCCGAATTGGGAAGATCTCCTGGAGAAGGAAATGGCTACCCACTCTAATATTCTCACCTGTGAAATCCCATGGACAGAGAAGCCTGGCGGGCTACAGTCCATGGGGTCAGAAACAGCTGGACACGTCTAAGTGACTGAGAACGCATGTGTACATAGGAAAAGATTTGTGTTCGTCAGAGGTGAGGAATGTGGGTAAGGAGAATTAATTGGATGAAGACAGAGAAAGGTGAAAACTTTCAGTTATAAGATATGTAAGTACTAGATATGTAATATATTGAACATAATAAGATAACTATAGCTAAAACTGCTGTATGATATATTTGAAAGATGTTAAGAGAGTAAGTACTATGAGTTCTCATCACAAGAATTTTTTTATTAACATGAAATAATGGCTGTTAACCAGATTATTGTGGTAATCACTCCACAATATATGTAAGTGAAGTCACTATGCTGTACCCCTTAAACTTATACAGTGTTGTATATGAACTATATCTCAATAAAACTGAAAAAATTAACATAAATATATAGACAGACAGAAGTGGATCCAGGTTTGTGGTGCCTAAAGCATGTGAAATTTTGTCCTTAAGAAAAGAATATAAAAATACAATGTATCACAGCAAGTATACATTGCAGTAAGAGCTTTGGAAGGGACCCATGCAATTTAGAGGACCTGAAGCTGACACTCCAATACTTTGGCCACCTGATGCGAAGAGCTGACTCATTGGAAAAGACCTTGATGCTGGGAGAGATGAGGGCAGGAGAAGGGGACAACAGAGGATGAGATGGTTGGATGGCGTCACCGACTCAATGGACATGTGTTTGGGTGAACTCTGGGAGTTGGTGATGGACAGGGAGGCCTGGCGTGCTGCGGTTCATGGGATCACAAAGAGTTGGACACGACTGAGTGACTGAACTGAACTGAACTGAACTGAAACTTAATCTGAATTAATTTGTCAGTAAATTCACTCCATATTCTAGGTGCTATTCCAGAAACAGTAAACATCAGCAGAGTGAGACTCAAAGCCTTACACAAAAGCAGGGCTGAAACACATACTTTCATAAACCAAATATCTACCATGTTATTCTGAGTGAGAGAAATCCTTTTGTTTTCAATGAAAATAATTTATTGAGGGTCTTGGGGCTCTAGGGATCTGTAGCCCACACATGAGCACTTGCCCAATATCACTTGAGGTTACAGTCTTCATTAATGAAAGAATGTAAATGTTTTGGATCTCAGGAAATAGTGTTATTATTGTAATACTGCATTTGAAATCTTTTGATGGTCTTGATGCAGTACTTTCCTTCTGTTATTCTCCAAAGAACAATTAACCCAAGCTTTTCCTTCCATCTTTTCTTTCCCTATCCACCCCCAAAATGAAAGGAATCAGAAGTAAGGAGGAAAAGATGAAAGATAAATAAATTTATTTTTCGTACACTATAAACAGTATGGCATTAAATAAACAAAGTATTTGTGACATTGTCAATGTAACCTATTTACCACTGCTGTTGAAAAAGAAAAGTGTCTCAGATGTAATCTTACTTTAATCCAGAAATCTCTTCATATCATGTAATATTTTATTAATGTAGTAACAGCAATACCATTCATTATAGCAGAATAATATTCTGCTGTTACAGAGTACATCGCTTCAAGATAAGTGGGCTAACAATAGCCTTGATTTCATTGCTTATTAAAACAGTTAAAGTAATAGGTTTCTGATTTGCATAAGCTGCAGATTAATGGTGTTTACTGAGCAGTGGAACTTGTACTTACATTCAGAATGCCAATGACAGGAGACGTATGAAAGTCGGAGGCATCCTGTCTTCCTGTAAACCAGTCACATGTTTATTTCTGGCAAAATGATAAAAGCATATTAGTGTAAGCAGTTCAGTCAAGCTTAATGCATAAATAACTAATTGAAAATCCTGGAGGTTCATGTAAGTATACAATGAGTACTTTGTTTATTTAATTAAAGCCAAAGTAACTTTTTAATGACCCATTGAAAACCAAAGACACTTGAAAAACTGGACAGGAAGTTCATAGCCTTATTAAAAATTATGAAGTTGCTTTGAATATATAAATAAAAGTAACAGAAAGTGATAATGCCTTTATAAGCTTCCACAGAAGAGATTCTGACATTTCCATTTTGTCATCCTTCCTCCCCTTCTTCCTATGTCTCTCTATATGTCTATCTATCCATTCATCTTCATCATCATCATCATCTGTCTAATCTATATCATCTTTTTCTATAATAAAAGACAGCATTTATTCTTTAATGCAGACATAGAAAATCTACTTTCTGTCCTTGGATGCACCATGGGGGATAGATACACTTAGAGTATCTGTAGTCACAACAGCCTGCACTTCTTTCTAAGGATGTCCCCTGACACCCAACCCAGCACCAGACCAATCTTGGGTCCTTCAGAGATAATGAATGAACTTAGAGATGTGAGATTCAGTATTATTTGTATTTTATCCTAAAGGAAGAACTGAACACTTTGACAGAGATTGCACAGAAATGAATACATTCTATAATGAAGTATTGAAGGTGCCTGATGTCAGTAAATGACACAAACACAGTTTTCTAAGGCTAGAAGGATTGCTATCTAGTTATCTTTTGTTCTGTCTTGAATTTTGTGATGGTGAACCAGGTCCTGTAGTTTTTGAGAGAAGGGTTTAGATGAATAGCTGTTTAAAGGACTTAGTTTAACGTTTTATTCAAGATAACTTTTTACCCTCATGAAAAGATAAAGAATGATAGTTGTTGATACAGTAATAGTATGTGGTGCTGGATTTTGTGATCTACATGCTAAGCTGAAAATTATACATATAAGTACTCATTGTACAAAAGTATGACATCAATTTTGAAGAATTATAATACTTCCCAAGTCTAAGCAGATTTTAAGATAAATTCACCACAGATTATAACTTATCATCCTTACCTTCACATAGTTCCATCTCTCTGTGAGCACTCCACCTTCTGCCCTTGACAAATATAAGTCATTTCTCAGGCTATTTCTTTCTATTCCCATGATGTTCAATGATTCAACTCATGACTATACTGTCTTGGACAGAAAAATTTCTGTCTTGTTTTAAATATATTTTTAGAAAATTAAAGCTGGGTTGGATTTTGTGGGGAACCTCAGAGTGGAGAGTTTTATAGGGGCTAGAAAGTAAACTCTACTGGGACCAGGTCAGTTTTTGTCATTGCATACATGGTGCCTGGTTCATTTTCCAGTTCATAACTATTCATAAATATTGAATAAGTGAATGAATAAAAGAATGATGAAGCATTTTTATTTTGTTTTGAAGGTCTCTCAGAGAAGCATTACATTTAGATTTATACTTTAAAAATATTTATCTTGTAGCAGTATAGAATTTGGATGAAGAAGAGCTACATGGTAGCTCTTGGTGGTAGAGGGACGAATTAGGAGGCTTGAAGTAGCTTAGGAGTCAAGTGATGAGGAAATACAAAGCAAGGAAGTGAGGATAGCGATTAGAGGATTCAAGACTCAAGGATTCAAGATACAGTTTAGGTATGAGAATCCACAGAAATTGTCAACTCATTCTTCATAGAAATAGTGTAAATTCAAAATAAAAGAAAGTCCCAAGTTTCTAATTTGGACATCAAGCAAAATAGGGGAAAAAAAAGTAGACAATGTTAGTTTTAAGTTTGAATGCTATAACAGTGAAAATGTACACCTGGAACTCAGGAGATAGCTCCTGGATGGGGCCATAGTTTGGGAAATCCTAATCACAAGTGGTACAAAAGTTTTGCTTATGGTGAGGAGAAAAAGTATGGAGGACAAAGATCAGGGTAACATTAGCATCTAAGAAGTACTGGAGCTTGAGACTTGAAAGGAACTTGAGAAAGAGTGAAGAGAGAATTAGAAAGAGAAGAGAGATTGTCTTTGATGTTGATAAATGAGTGGTGGATACTGTCAAATTCAATAAAGCTTGTAACAGACAAATTGAAATGTGTTCAGTGCATTGATTATCTTTATCAAAACTGTTCCAGTGGTGTGGTGGGGATCAAAGTATAGTTTTAGCGGTTGATGTACAAATGACTGGATGCAAGCGAAGGTAAAGACAATCCAACCTTTGAAGGCACAGTTGAAGAAAAGGTTAGTAAGAGGCCAGTGTCTAGCACATTACAGATTCTCAATAAATATTTGTTGAAAAAACAAATGAGTACCTAGGTTTAGAGCAAGATAAAGGCAACATTGTTATTAAGAGATGAAATAGGCATACATTTATATGTTGAAGGATATGGGGCGAATGGGTAAGGAAAAAGAGATGTAAAGTCATGTCATAGAAAGTGAAAAATGAAAGGTCTTAGCACATAGACCAAGTAATTCACTTTGCATAGAAAATATTAGAGATAAAGTTGCATAGACATATTCAAATGCTAACATATTAGTAAGTAAGAGGCAAGAAGTTGAGAGCGTTATGTGACAGTTTCTATTCTATTTGTAAATCAGGGAGCATCATGCTAAGAGTGAGATTGGCAGGCAAGGTACTTAACGATGAGATGAATGATTAGAGTGACTTTCAGGATAATGAAAAATGGAGCCAGTCATGGACAACTTGGACTGGCCAATAGAGGGCACCTAGATGGCTTTAGATACCAAAAGTCTTGATGGGATGAATCACACAGTTTCTGTGCTTCCCTCCAGATATGCACAGCAGTATCAGTATAGTTTCAGGAGAGTGAGTGGATTTCCTAGGTTTTTTATGTATGGATGGGCTTCCCTGGTAGGTCAGTTGGCAAAGTGTCTTCCTGCAATGCAGGAGACCTGGGTTCGATCCCTGGGTTGGGAAGATCCCCTGGAGAAGGAAATGGCAACCCACTCCAGTACTCTTGCCTGAAAAATCCCATGGATGGAGGAGACTGGTAGGCTTCAGTCCATGGGGTCGCAAAGAGTTGGACACGACTGAGCAACTTCACTTTAGGTATGGATAAATGGAAGGAGAAAGGAAGGCGGAAATGGAAGGTGCTGATACGACAGGGGTTTACAAGTAGGAGCCTCACTTAGGAGAGAAGAAAACAAAACACATTTCTTGAAAGATTTAGCAGCAATGAAATATAGAAATGAGCTGCATAGTTTCCCGATGAATTATATGCATTCCAGTTATGCTCTGATACTAAAAATTTGGAATGAAGATTCCTAAGAAGGAAAATTCCAATGCCTGAGAAGGTCCAAGGAGTCACTGAAGTGAAGTGGAGATATTTATTGGCATTAAGCACATCAAGGGGCCAAGAGCCTGGTATAGGATGTAGAAAGTGAAAGTGTTCATCGCTCACCTATGTGTCCCCATGGCCTGTAGCCCACCAGACTCCTCTGTCCATGGAATTCTCCAGGCACGAATACTGGAGTGGGTAACCATTCCCTTCTCCAAGGGATCTGATCTTCCCAACTCTGGGATCAAACCCAGGTATCCTGCATTTTAGGCAGATTCTTTCCAGTATGAGCCACCATGGAAGCCCAAAGGGTATAGAATACCTGTGAAATGACTTGGGAATTTAAAAGACCACAGACTATTCAGAAAATCAATCACTTCCGCATTTAGAGGAGGGAGTCCCTGGTGGTCAGGGGATTAGGACTTTGTGCTTTCACTGCTGTGGCCCCGACTCAGTCCCTCCTTGGGGAACTAAGATCCCACAAGCCACAAGGCATGGCCAAAAAGGCAAAGTGAAGTGAAGTGAAAGTTGCTCAGTTGTGTCCGACTCTTTGAGACCTTATGGACTGCATGGACTATACAGTCCGTGGGATTCTCTAGGGCAGAATACTAGAGTGGGTAGTCTTTCCCTTCTCCAGGGGATCTTCCCAACCCAGGGATCGAACCCAGGTCTCCCAAGTTGCAAGTGGATTTTTTACCAACTGAGCCACAAGGGAAGCCCAAGAATACTTGAGTGGGTAGCCTATCCCTTCTTCAGCAGATCTTCCTGATCCAGGAAGAGAACTGGGGTCTCCTGCATTGCAGGCAGATTCTTTACCAACCGAGCTATCAGGGAAGCCCATAAAATAAGACAAAATCCCAAGACAAAATAACATTAGAATCGTTCAGCAATAGTAGCGGTTGTTTACAATGTATGTATACATAAATAGTTTTTGTTCTGTTCATGTATATGCATAATATAATATATATATAAATAATATGCACATCAATTAATTATGGTTTAGTATTCAAAGTTTTACTTTGAATAGGAACTTCAGATGAATAAGCACTTTCATACATATATGCATATATAATTTAGCTTCATAAATTATTAAAAACCTCTATGCTTCTCTAGATACAGTGAGTCTATGGTAGTGGTAATTTTTACTTATTATGTGGTTAATAACTCTTGTTTTAGAAAAATTTTAACATGTCCCTATAGCTGCAGTGAGGAGAATCCTGAAGAAAATGTTAAAGTGAGGAGGTTTAGTTTTGACATGGGCACCATTTTCAAGAGACTTTCACACAGAATGTTGTTGTCTATGGGCTGACAGTTTTCTTTCACTCACTCTTAGCCCAGGTCTGCACTGAAAATCTGACCAGCTTTTTCTACCTACAAATCTACAATCTCCTGAAATAATATTTGTTCAAATAACATCACTCTATTCTCAATAAAAATACCTCAGCCTTCCTCAAAAGAAACAGTGTTATTGCAAGCTTGAACTATTGAAAAAGTAATATTGCCTCCAAGGGGGTACGCCATCTTAATAAGATATATCTTCAAGACAAGAAAAAAATGTACTTTTCAAATCCTACATGCCTTATAAACCACCACTTACGAAACCTTTGTTCTAAAGTGTTGCCAATTTTACCTGAGGCAGGCATTTTACTGCATTTAAAAGGTCTCTGAGGATCTTAGGGAATCTTAGGTGAACCTGGAGGCCTGGTGGATATAATGAAAACTAAAGTTTTTGTTTCATGAAGTTTTCTCAAGGCTTTTCTCCTGGGCATTTAAATGTAACTTCCATTTTGCTAGTCTAACTTCACCATGTAGTGCTGGTAGAAATTTTAGGAAGAGAAATAGTTGGTGTGTATCATAAACTGAAAAACAGGACTCTCTTCTCACTCACCTACTATTCCACTGAAGGAAGTGGTGGTAGAAAATACTGTTAGTCTAATTAAAATTAGATGCAGCCATCCATAAAAATGAGAGACCAATGGTACTTTTAGAATCTTTTACAATTGTACCTTATTTTGTTAGTTAACTCTAGAAAAAAAAGAAATTACCAAGCAAATATCCACCAAAATCAGTTTTCTTTTCCCCTCTGCTTTCAAGGTTCTTTCCTTTCCTGTTCAATGAATCCAATGTTGTACCCAAATCGATTGAGTAAACCAGTTCATACTAGGTGCTATTGCCTTTTACTGTATTGCTCCTTTCAGAGACATTTTCTGTTTATCTTGATTTATATATGTAAATCATTTTATCCTCTCTTTGTACACAGATACATTTTTTTTTTAAACAGATATTATATGTCTGCTACTGTTCTAGGCCCTTGAAACATAGAAGCAGACAAGACCTTACAGATCCTTGCAGCTGTGGTGCTCACATTTTAATGGTGGACAAACAACACACAAAGAGATTTCATAATACACATTCACATGACTAAACAGTGATGGCTACAAAGAAATTGAAACAGGATAAAGACCTGAAAAGTGGTTGGATTAGCTTTATACATCTTACACCAAGCACAAATTATAGCCTAGATTTATTATTTTAAAAAAACCTTAAATATATAGCTAATGTTAAAAAGATCATTTTTATCCATTTAATATCAGCAAAAGTTGACACAAAAAGAATAATAACAAGAATATTTGCCTTTGGGGAGAATGTGACAATAGTGTGCTAACATAGATGTTCTAATGTTAAGTGTAGTCCCTCTTTGGGGCTAAATTTTTAATGGAGAAACTAATGAAACATCCTTAATGAGAAAAAGAGGAGTTGTGAGGACAAAATGCTATTAACCTCTGGATCTCTGTGGTCCAGTGTAGTTATCACTGGCTGGCATGGACCCTAAATATGTTAAATGTGGCTAGCCTACATTGAAATGTGCTCTAAGAGTGAAAACACACTGGATAGCAAAGATTTATCATGAAAAAAATTACAAAATGTCTTATTGTTTTTTATATTCTTTGCATGTTGAAATTGCATTGTTATGGTGATTGCATTTTGGATCCATCAGATTAAATTAAATATATTATTAAAATTAATTTCAGCTTTTCATCATTGAGTATGATGTTAGCTGTGGGTTTGTCATATACAGCCTCAATTATGTTGAGATATGTTCCTTCTGTGTCCACTTTCTGGAGAGTTTTTATCATAAATGGATGTTGAATTTTGTGAAAAGCTTTCTCTGCATCTATTGAGATAGCCATATGGTTTTTATCATTCAATTTGTTTTTTATCATTCAATCATTCACATTGATTGACTTGTGGATATTAAAAAATCCTTGAACCTCTGGGTTAAAATCCACTTGGTCATGGCATATGATCTGTTTAATGTATTGTTAGACTGGGTTTTCTAATATTTTGTTGAAGATTTTTACATCTATGCTCATCAGTGTTATTGGCCTGTACTTTTCTTTCTTGTGGCTTCTTTGGTTTCGGTATCAGGGTGATACTGGCCTCATAACATGAGTTTGGAAGTGTTCTTTCCTCTGTAGTTTCTTGAAATAGTTTGAGAGGGATAGGTTAACTCTTCTCCAAATATTTGATAGAATTCACCTGTGAAGTCATCAGGCCTTGAACTTTTGTTTGTTGGGAGTTTTTAAATGACTAATTCAATTTCAGTGCTTGTGATTGGTCTGTTGATGTTTTCTATTTCTTCCTGGTTCCATTTTGGGAGGTTGTCCTTTCTAAGAATTGTCCATTTCTTCTAGGTTGCTCATTTTCTCCTCATCTAGTTGTTCACAGCATTCACTTATAGTCCTTATGTATTTCTGTGGTGTTGATTGAACTCCTTCTTCATTTCTAATTTTATTGATTTGGGACCTCTCCCTTTTTTTCCTCACCAACTTAATGGACATGGATTTTAGCAAACACTGGGATGCAGTGGAGGACAGAAGAGCCTGGGGTGCAGCAGTCCATGGAGTCACAGAGAGTTGGACACGACTTAGTGACTGAACAACAACAACAGCAACAACTTTTTTTGATGAGTCTGGCAAAAGGTTTACCAATGTTATCTTTTCAAAGAGCCAGCTTTTAGTTTCATTGTACTTTCTGTTGTTATCTATTTCTTTTTACCTTTAAAATATATCTTCTAGAAAGTTTTACATTACATGTGTGGTTTGCATAAATATTCCTAATGGCAGCCCTGTGCAAAGCTCTTGAGACCTTAAATTGGAAGTTGGCAAGCTTTTCCTGTAAATACCCAGATAGTAAATATTTTAGACTGTGTGGATTGAGAAAAAAATCGCAGATATTATGCATGTGGTCATTTAACCATTTAAAGTACAAGTATGTAAAGATGTAAAAATCATCTTTACACTGTAGGTCATACAAAAATAGATGGTGGGCCAGATTTGGCTCATACCTGACTCCTGTCTTAAATTATAGTAGAAAGATGAAGGACTTCAGAACTCTGGGGTCAAATGTTGACTCTACCACTTAGCCCAAAGGACCTTTGGCCAGATAGCTTCTAAGTTTCTTTCTCCTTATTTGTGAAAATGAGAATATTAACATTTATACTTTTAGGATGTTATAGAATTTAGTAAGATTTGACAGTATTGATTTGTAACTCACTTAACAAAATGTTGGTTACTTATTTCTTGCAAAATGTGAGATTGTCAATAAAATATTGTCATTAAATATTGGGGTAGTTGGAGGAAAATATAATACACATGTTCCCTTGCACACATAAATTCTTTAAAAAATATGAAAATAGGTCATATAATAACAGGCTAAATTGTTCAGAAACAAAATCTATACATCGTGATGCATATGTTTTGACCATGTAAAGGAAGTGTGCAGCCTCTTAAATACAATTGCTCTTAAAAATGTTGGGTTTGCTTAAAGCACCTAGAAACTCTGAGGGTGAAATTTCAAAACACCTGGGTTGAAGACTATCTTTGAACAAAGGTACTATCTGAAAGTTTCTCAAAACAAATTGTATAGAAAATAGCTTTAATATCAAGTACTTTTGAATCTGGTATCTTAATCTTTTTAAAAGTGAGAGAGTTGTCAGATCTCCACGTGATACTAGGATCCATGGATGGATTTTAAAAAAGTAGAATGAAAAATAACTTCTCAAAACTCTCTAAATATTTTACTTTTTGTTTTATTAATCACACCTGCATGCAAATGTATATGGCAAGTATTTGTAACAATGTGTATGATATGTATATAATATATTCAGGATACAGATAATTTTTGATGAATACACGGACTACAGATTTCTTGCAGTATCTCTGTGAGCCTTTAGTTCAGTTCAGTTCAGTCGCTCAGTCATGTCCGACTCTTTGCGACCCCAAGAATCACAGCATGCCAGGCCTCCCTGTCCATCACCAACTCCTGGAATTTACGCAAACTCATGTCCATTGAGTCAGTGATGCCATCCAGCCATCTCATCCTCTCTCGTCCCCTTCTCCTCCTGCCCCAAATCCTTCCCAACATTAGGGTCTTTTCCAATGAGTCAACTCTTCACATGAGGTGGCCAAAGTATTGGAGTTTCAGCTTCAATATCAATCCTTCCAATGAACACCCAGGACTGATCTGTTTTAGGATGGACTGGTTGGATCTTCTTGCAGTCCAAGGGATTCTCAAGAGTCTTCTCCAACACCACAGTTAAAAAGCATCAATCCTTCTGCACTCAGCTTTCTTCACAGCCCAACTCTCACATCGATACATGACCACTGGAAAAGCCATAGCCTTGACCAGACGGACCTTTGTTGGCAAAGTAATGTCTCTGCTTTTAAATATGCTATCTAGGTTGGTCATAGCTTTCCTTCCAAGAAGTAAGCGTCTTTTAATTTCATGGCTGCAATCACCATCTGAAGTGATTTTGGAGCCCCCAAAAATAAAGTCTGACACTGTTTCCACTGTTTCTCCATCTATTTCCCATGAAGTGATGGGACCAGATGCCATGATCTTAGTTTTCTGAAAGCTGAGGTTTAAGCCAACTTTTTCAGTCTCCTCCTTAACTTTCATCAAGAGGTTTTTTAGTTCACCTTCACTTTCTGCCATAAGGGTGGTGTCTTAGGGCTCAACAACCCATTTGTGCCTCCTTGGAGAATAGTTCTTATCCTGTGAGATGAATTCATGAGAAATTTAGAGTTAATTTCATTTATGAAGCATTGCTGATTTACACTAAAGCTGCCACTTTTTACACTAAAGCCTCCACTTGCTGCCACTGTGTACCCTATAGTAATGTCACTAACTTCTACAATCCTCCTTCAGTTTCTAAGCTTGTTCTCATTATTCATGTTATATCACAGTCTCACTGCATGCTCTGGCCTTTGGCTAGCTGGCATAATTAAGCATCGATCCTGAATGTCTCTTTCCCTGGTCTCAGAGGCCACCACAGAAAATAGAACTATTCACTGGGGCCGGGGTCTCAGTTGCTCACGGCTCAAGTATAATGAAAAGGTGGTGGTTGAGTCTAAATGGTTGCCCTTTTGAGAATTTTCATCTCAATTTGATCACCATTGTATAGGATGCACTGTAACTACCATGCAAAGTTGTTCCATACAATTTCAAAGTTTCTATGCATTTTAGTCAAAATATTAAAAACTCTGAAGCTGAAATCAATCCAAAGTATAAGCCTCTTTATTGACAGGTTCATTCATCAGCATTTACTTAATACCTAGGATATGGAGTTGTACCTAGGGCACAACTCTAGGTACTTCTTTGTCACTCAAAGTGACAGTTATATGGAATGCCAATTGTTTAAGCTAGAACTTACCCACTCTTATCCATAAAGCTTAGGAATTATTTTAAGCTTGACATTATTATTTATTAGTTTGGTTTTATGCTTGTGTGAGAAGTATATGATGTTACTCTACAGAGAAGATAAAGCCAGATTACCTGGATTCAAATTCTGGGGTTTCCCCACATGTTGTGGGATCATAACAAGTTATTCAATTTCTCTGGCCACAGTTTCATCTCTAAAATGGATACATTAATAGCATCTCCTTCATTGAATAGTTACAAGGTTTAAATCAGTTAATATTTATAAAGTATCTGGCATGGTGAAAGCCCATATTAAGCTGTTGTTAGTTATATTTGGGAAGGGGAACAGACCTTAATGGACTAAGACCTAATCAGCATGATGCTATACCTTTCTATTTAGAAAGCTTTATAAGAACTCCTATGATTTAAATAGAAAATTTTTGTTGTAAATATCCCTTTGGAGATTTTTAAAATTTTAAACTAAAAGATACTTTAGAAAAATTTTAAATCCAACTTTACTAATGAAGAAACTGAAACTCAGAGAAATACAATAATTTTGTTGAAGAATGCAAAGCCAGTTAGTCACAGAACTTGGACTAAAAACCGAAGTATTTTGGTCCTTAACCTAGTGTTTCTTTTGGTGCATGGTACTGGCACAGTTACATTTCTACAGCAAAATGTGTCTATGGTTCCAATAGTTTTTTAAAAAATATTATTGGAGTATAGTTGCTTTACAATGTGTTAGTTTCTTCTGTATAACAAAGTGGAGCAACTATACATATATCCCCCCTCTTGGATTTCCTTCCCATTGAGGTTACCGCAAGGGCATTGAGTAGAGTTCCCTGTGCTATCCAGTGGGTTCTCATTAGTTGTCTATTTTATACATTGTATTGTTAATATGTCAGTCCCAATCTCCCAACACATCCCACCACCTCCTGCATTCTTCCCTCTTGATGCCAAATGCTTTTTCCAATCTACTTCAGGATCCAAAAGCTTAATGAAAAAGAGGGAATGGAAGACATATTGTAACTCTCAGCCCAGGAATGCACATTCTTCCAGTTAATAGTTACCAAATGTAATACAGGACACCAGTTGTGTTTTATCTCAGATGAACAACATATTTGTTAAAATATTACTTGGGGATATACTTGCCTGAAAAAAGTTCCTTGTTTATCTGAAACTAAAATGTTACTAAAGATCTTGCATTTTAATTTGCTAAATCTGGCAACCCTATCCAGTCACAAAGATGATTTAATCAATGAATGATTATAACTGAATTAGCAATTCTCAAGTGGACAGGTAGGACAGAAGACATAATCTAAATTTGTGACTTTATTTTTTTGATGAAGAAGGGATAGAAGTGAAAATGTTAGTTGCTTAGTCATGTTCAATTCTTTGCGACCCCATGGACTGTAGCCCACCAGGCTCCTCTGGCCATGGAATTCTCCAGGCAAGGATACTGGAATGGGTTGCCATGCCCTCCTTCAGGAGATCTTTCTGACCCAGGGATCAAACCCTGGTCTCCTGCATTGCAGGCAAATTCTTTACTGTCTGAGCTACAAGGGAAGCCCATCACATTTGTAAGAGGCAGATATTCTCATCACCACCCCCACATCTTTGACTTAGATATGCTTGTGATATTCATACAATCACACCTTGTTTTATTGCATTTATCTGTATTGCACTTCATGGATATTGTGTTTTTTTACAAACTAAAGGTTTGTGGCAGCCTTGTGTTGAGCACGCCTACCGGCTCCACTTTTCCAACAGCATTTGCTCACTTCGTGTCTGTGTCACATCTTGGGAATTCTTGCAATATTTCAGACTTTTATTAGTATTATATTTGTTATGATGATCTGTGATCAGTGATCTTTGATGTAACTGTTGCAGAAAGTTTATATCTCGCTGAATGCTCAGATGATGGTTAATAGATTTTAGCAATATTTTAAAATGAAAGCATGTACTTTTTTTAGACAATTCTATTGCATACTTAACAGAAGGCAAAGAAATACAAATATAACTTATATAGACAGTGGGAGACCATGAAATTTGTGTGACTCACTTTGTTGTGGTAATTACTTTCTTGAGGTGGTCTGGAACTGTACCTCTGAGGTATGCCCATAATAACAATGGCTAATATTGAATGCTTTCCGTGTGCCAGACATTTTGTAATTTCTCTGTGGGTATTTTCTCACTTAGTACTCACACAGCCTAGTACTATCATTATCCTCATTATGTGAGATGGATAAGTCAGTCTGGGCTTTTACCCACAGAGGTTTATTTTTGTCTCATACCATGTCTGTCGGAGTGAGCGGCAGTCTTGCTCCGGTAAAGGGATCAGCTTCCATCCAGACATCCTGCTTTTGTGGTCCAGATAAGAGAGATCATGGTGGAATTATGTCATGGCTCTTAATGCTCCTGCTCCGAAGTAGCACGTGCCACTTTATGTCACATGTGTGTGCTGTGTGCTAAGTCACTTCAGTTGTGTCTGACTCTTTATGACTCTATGGGCTGTAGTCCGTCAGGCTCCTCTGTCCATGGGATTCTCCAGGCAAGAATACTGGAGTGGGTTGCCATGCCCTCCTCCAGGAGATCTTCCAGACCCAGGGATTGAACCCATGTCTCTTACATCTCCTGCATTGTTAGGCAGTTTCTTTGCCCCTAGTGCCACCTGGGAAGCCCACTGCTGGTACCCAAGTCCAGACCCTGACCCCCAACCTGCACCCCCCACCATGCCTCCCGACTCTCCCCATCTGTACCAGCCACAAGTGGCATCAGAACTACCTCCTTCCAGCCCCACTGACTTCTCAACCTCACTGTGCCCTTGAAAAATTGCAGCTTTGGAGTCAACAGCTGCAGGGGCCAGCCAGACTCACCACTATCTAACTCTGTGCCACTGGACTGTTTCTTAACTTCTGTGGACCACCGAACACTCTTTCCAGTATGATGTTCCAGATACAATGAGCAAGGCCTGCGCCCTCAGCCCTGCGTGTGACCTACTGTGAGTTCAATCAAAAGCTATCATTACCATCGCTGTGGTTGTTGTAGTGGTCGTATGTCACAGCCTGGCTCATGAACCTTCCCTGACTGCCTGGCCTGGGACAAAATTCAAACTGCTTACCCTGGAGGTCAATACCATACACTATCTGCCTTTCCATTTTATCTTCCATTCTGTCCACATCATTGGCCACAGCAAGACACACATGCAAATCTGAAGACAATGACGCAAGAGAGTATGATCTCCCTTAGGATGAAGCAACAAATAATTTGAGCGATAATATTGGGTTGGTCGAATTGTTTTTTGGGTTTTTTTCCTGTCATATGGAAAAACCCAAACAGGTTTTTGGTCAATTCAGTATTATGTACCTGATGAGGAAGCTGAAGCATAGATAAGGGATTTGCCCATGGTTGCAAAATAAGATTTTGCTTTGGGCTTTCTGAGTCCGCAGCCTGCAGACTATACTTGTTAAGTTCAACAGCCAGCAACATTCACCTACATCTGTTAGGATGAATACTGAGCTTTTGGTTGTGAAAAAGAGAAGACAGTGGCATTTGCATCCTGTTTCCGGTTGCCTCCCCTGTAATGCCAGCTTCGGAACTATCAGTAGGTCACACTGAGGACCTCGCTTTCTGCACTGTGTGCAATATTGTAATCTTGAAGTTGAAATGGAATGTCTTTTTAGTTGTGTAGTATAGGATTTTTAAAAATGTATAAATAGTGTCCTGTACTTTAAATAAGATCCATTAGCAAAGCCCTGATGCTGAGAGCCAGTGAAATGACTTTCAGGCCCCAGATGTTTGTACACGTTTTTTCCCGTGATTCTCATGATTGCCACTGAGTGGTTACACCTCCTTTACCAGGCTGAATAATACATCACACTTAAACTGACACTTCACCAGAGACAGAGTGCTTCTGCAAGGCCTCAGAGAGCTCAAGCTGTTGAAAATGAATGGATATTAAAGTGAAATATTAGGCCACGTAGTAGAACATAGCTGGTTACATAAGAATGCTAAAATGATGTTATTGGCAAGTTGGAGAACACAGTAAGGAGAAAATGATTATAACAGCTAGTAAAAAATGATGACTTATGAAAAATTCATTTATTACCTTAAAGGGCTTGTTCGTAATTGTAACCATTTTCCCATAGTGGTAAGAAAACATAAATCTTTTTTTCTTTTCATGCTCAGGTAGGTAATGTTTTTCTTTCTTAACATGCTTTCAAAACTTAGATCTATTTTCATTTTTCTAATTGATGATAGAAATAAATTTTACTCAAATCAGCATCAAGCGAAACAAAAATTTGCATATGATATTTCTGAGAGGAGATTCTGAGGACTCTGGCTTGGCTGTGTAATTTTACAAGTACATTTTACAGCTCATAATATAGCCATCAGTAGCCACTTTCTAAACATGTAAGTGATCCAGAGCAAGGCTTTATTGAAGGAGCATTTGGAAAAATCCCTATAGGTCCAAACTTTAAAACTTCTCCTTCTGGAAATGCATATAAACCTTAAATATTAGGCTGACCTTGAGCTCCAAGTTATATTATATATTCTTCTCCCAGTCAAGGGCTTCCCTTGTGGTTAAGCTGGTAAAGAATCTGCATGCGATGTGGGAGATCTGGGTTTGATCCCTGGGTTGGGAAGATCCCCTGGAGAAGGGAAAGGCTACCCGTTCCAGTATTCTGGCCTGGAGAATCCGCAGAGTCGCAAAGAGTTGGACACAGCTGAGTGACTCTCACTTTCTTTTCTCCCAGTCAAGACATTTTTATTTGTGAGTCAATATGTTAGGCATGGGACTTCCCTGGTGGCTCAGAGGGTAAAGAATCTGCCTGTAATGTAAGAGACGGGGTTCAATCCTTAGGTAGGGAAGATCCCTTGGAGAAGGGCATGGCAACCCTCCATTGGTGGGCAGAGTTCATGTGGTCACAAAGAACCAGATATGACTTAGCGATTGAATAACAACAAAAATGTTAGGGGATAACTTGGCTCCTCTTTTTAAAAATGAGCCTAACATAGATAACCATGGGCTTCCCAAGTGGCGCTAGTGGTAAAGAAATCGCCTGCCAATGCTGGAGCTGCTAGAGACATGGGTTCATCCCTGGGTAGGGAAGATGCTGTGGAGGAGGGCATGGCAACCCAGTCCAGTATTTTTGTCTGGAGAATCCCATGGAGAGAGGCACCTGACGGGTTACAGTCCATAGGGCTGCGAAGAGTTGAGTGTGACTGAAGCAACTTAGCATGCATGCAGACAACAGTGCCAAGAAGTCTAAAGTTATGTGATTTAATACATCCACTCTCTTTTGCTAAAAGAATATGCACATTAAAAAAATTGTTTCCAGCATGTTTTAGATTTATCAGACTTAAAGTGCCATCCCAGAGCCAACAAGCACTCAATGGATGATGGTTAAGAATATGAAAATGAGCAAGGACCTATTGTAAAATAAATAAATAAATAAGTTCTATTGGCAAACAGCCAAAAAAAAAAAAAAAAAAAATGAAGACAAGGGTGGAACTGAGTAATTGTCCTCAACATTATAGAGATTTACACATTCTTGCCGCTAGTTTTGAATTTCTAGGGTTTCTGATTTCACTGATTTGAAGGGCAGCCTGAGCACCAGGATTTTAAGCCTTCCAGGCAGTTCTAATGTACAGCTAAGGTTGTGAATCCCTAGAATCAGAATTGAAGGAGAAGAGCACATTGATCAAGAGTGGGACAGACATGGATCTTGTGGAGGCATTAATGGCCTCCTTCTTTTCTGGTAGGATTGCAAGAGACCTGTCCTCTTCCTTCTCCCCCTCCTGCTGGTGTCTGCCTTTTCCTTTCACTCTCTCTCATGCATGGAGTCCTTACGATGTGCCAGACAATGCACCCTACTTGGGTTCACTCACTGAATCCTTAACACAAACAGATGCTTCAGATAACACTTTTACCCCAGTTTTGCAGAAGAGGAAATGGATGATCAGGCAGATGCCTCCATGATGACTTTGTACTTGGCTTCCTGTTTTAAAGGGATGAGCTCAGAAATATATCTGATCTTCCTTGTCTCAGCTGCAGAAGTGCCCAGCTCACAAGTTGTATGTGAATCTGTGAAATGGAAATACTTCTGACAGTTCAGAGACACACTCCTTTTCCCCAGTAATCCTTCTCTGGTTTCTCTCTTTGGCTGTGCCAGGTCTCCGTTTCGGCATACAGGCTTTCCCCACTTGTGGCGTGCAGGCTTAGTTGTCCTATGGCATGTGGGATCTTAGCTCCCTGTTGTTGTCTAGTGGCTCAGTCATGTCTGACTCTTTGAGACCCCATCGACTGTAGACCGCTAGACTCTTCTGTCCATGGAATTTTCTAGGCAAGAATACTGGGGTGGATAGCCATTTACTTCTCCAAGGCCTCTTCCTGACCCAGTGATCCAACCTGTGTCTCTTGCATCTCCTGTGTTAACATGCAGATTCTTTACCACTGAGCCACCTGGAAAGCTCCTCAAGTCCATGGAATTCTCCAGCAAAGCATCCTGGAGTGGGTAGCCATTCCCTTCTCCAGGGGATTTTCTTGACCCAGGAATTGAACCTGGGTTTCCTGCATTGCGGGCAGATTCTTTATCATCTGAGTCACTGAGAAAGTCCCTCAGTTCCCTGAGCAGGTATCAAACCCTCATCCCCTGCATTGGAAGGTGGATTCATTCTTAACCACTGGACCACCAAGGAAGGTCCCTTAGCTTCTTATTGTTGGATAAAGTTCATTCATTAATCAGCTGGTAGGTTGGGTTATGAGAAGGCAATGGCAACCCACTCCAGTACTCTTGCCCGGAAAATCCCATGGATGGAGGAGCCTGGTAGGCTACAGTGCATGGGGTCGCAAAGAGTTGGACATGACTGAGCGACTTCACTTCCACTTTTCACTTTCGTGCATTGGAGAAGGAAATGGCAACCCACTCCAGTGTTCTTGCCTGGAGAATCCCAGGGATGGTGGAGCCTGGTGGGCTGCCATCTGTGGGACCGCACAGAGTCAGACACGACTGAAGTGACTTAGCAGCAGCAGCAGCAGCAGTAGACTGGGTTATATAAGGCTTTTTTTATTTGTATACAAATATCCCTATGTGGGAAGATGAGTTTGGTAACAGATTTAGGTATTACATTAGTAACCAAAGCTTTCCAAATTCTCACACAGACCTTCGATCATTGGGAACTTAAGTCTAGAAAGTAGTGATGAGGGAAAAAGTAATGATGTTTGAATGACGACACTATCCTTAGACTTCACGTGGACACCAAGAAATGAAGGTGGAGAAAAGGAAAAGGAAGTTCTAGTTGTCTAAAGATTCCTCTGCAGTCAGACAAGAGCAACTTTGTAAAGGAACCATCTCCTGTTAAGACTAAACTTGCCCTCTGCAGTTCTCTGTGCTTGGCTCAAGCTCTTATGCATGTGCTTTGTACCACAATTTTGTAGCCATTTATATTATTTTTCGGTAACATTCTTGTTCTAATGTACTTCCATATACTTTATACAACAAAACTCTTTTATAGCATGTACATGAATATAAGTAACTAATAAGTAGTTGGGGAGGGAAAACCTCCATGGAAGAAGGAAACAAGTTTGGAGGTATTTTATGATATTAATAAAGTGGAACACTGGTGGCTGGTTTATGAGGCCATCTGCCTATCTAACATCTATTAAAGTCTTCCCTGGTGGCTCAGTGGTAAAGAATCTGCCTGGAATGCAGGAGACACGGGGTTCAATCCCTGGGTCTGGAAGATCCCATGGAGAAGGAAATGGCAACACGCTCCAGTATTGTTGCCTGGGAAATTCCATGGACAGAGGAGCCTGGTGGGCTACAGTCCATGATGTTGCAAGAGTTGGACACAACAGAGACTAAATGACCACCATCATCTATTATCTATCTATCATGATCCATCTATCATGAGTCTATTCATCTATCATCTATCTATCTATCTATCATCTATCTATCTATCATCTATCTATCTATCTATCTATGCATCTAGCTATCTATCTTGCAGGGTATACCTATCTACCTAAAATTTGCTTTGTATCTATTTAGGAAATTTTGGAGTCTCAATATTGTGATTTTATACAAGCATAGCATCAAAAGTAGTTTATTTTAGTTTTGTGTCCCCCAATTGATAACCAATGACTAATCTCATTCAGAGCATAACCATGTTTACTGCCTAAGAGAAGGCCACAAAACAATTCCCTGATACTTACTGAGAGTCTAGAAGAAGTGTCTTTAACCAGTGAATGAATGTTAAGTATATACACTATGAGATCCTAAGACCTATATTTTATAGCAAACCACCATCTTGCTCATTGCCTTTGAAAGTTACGTCAAAAATCAATTTAGTCCCATGGAGCATCTGCTGTTCTAAATATTTTGAAATGCCTCTATTGAATATCTTTTTCACAATTATTGCATCACATTTTTTTCTACTTTTATAACTGTGCTTGAAGATGTTGGAATCTTTTTTGTGTTTTTGGCCTGAATATGCTCAGTGATAAAAGTAAGATGTTTTGCCAGATTTGAACAATACAGTCCTATATGATGGAGTTCTCTTTCTGAATAGTGATTCTCTTTCTAAATAATTCTGAGCAAGTTTGCAGCCATAGAGGAAAACCTGTCTAGTTTGGGATAACAACTTTCTCAGGAAAAGACATCAAAGAACAACTGTGTGTTTTGGAATTTATGAGTGCATCCTGTGTGTTCTAACAGCAAACAGCCGAGGCTTTGAGTCCTTCACTCTCATTTATACTTTCAGTCTCCAATTCTGTGTGGGATAAGCATTTGCTGCATTCATGGGCATTCTGAGGAGCACTCTCCAAGAGAGTTTGTGTTAGACTCTTTTCACTGACAGGGTCACAGGAGGTCTGGGAGAGATCAAAGGGAGTTCCTCCAAGTTTTCATTTTCTAAATGACAAGTCAGGACAGGTGCTTCCATTAGTACTGTCTTTGATACAAAAATAAGTGCTACTTGAATCTTTCCTGCATTTCAGACCCTTACATGGCAACAGATACATTTAGATCCAGTTGATACACGGTCACTTGTCTTTCTAGCTGTGTCCTCTCACTTGACTTTCTAGCTGTGTCCTCTAAGTCCTTAATTTTTCCTGCCTCCTGTTCAGGAAAGGAGCAGATGTATAGCAAAGAGAGACTGACATAATCAAGGAGGCCAAATAATTTTAATAAGTGAAAGTTTATTTGATTGTAGGAATCTTCCAAGAACTTTGAGACTCATTGTTATAAAATGGAAGATCAAATTGAGAAACAGGTGATTGAAAATCTAGATGTGATTCAAGGATAATGGGGTTGCTTTTCTTGTGTGGAATGTAAAGTGATTTTGGAGGTAAAGCTATAAAGAGAATTAGGAAGGTATTTTGAACAATGAAAATTATGCTAGAATAAGAAAACAGCTTTACAAGGTAATTCTTTGAAAGACTGCAGTCTTGTGTATACCTAAGCTATACAATTTTTCATAAAAAGATTTATTTGTTCACAGTCCTTTATAGGTCACCATACATTTGATTGATTGATTCACTAAGATGACACTTCTCATTCTAGGTAGTCATTCTCTGACAATCAGTTCAGTTCAGTTGCTCAGTTGTCTCTGACTCTTTGTGACCCCATGGACTGCAGCATGCCAGGCCTCCCTGTCCATCACCAACACCTGGAGTTTAATCAAACTCATGTCCATTGAGTCAGTGATTCCATCCAACCACCTCATCCTCTGTTGTCCCCTTCCCCTCCTGCTCTCAATCTTTCCCAGCATCAGGGTCTTTTCAAATGAGTCAGCTCTTCGAATCAGGTGGCCAAAATATTGGAGTTTTAGCTTCAGCATCAGTCCTTTCAATAAACACCCAGGACTGATCTCCTTTAGGATGGACTGGTTGGATCTCCTTGCCGTCCAGGGGACTCTCAAGAGTCTTCTCCAACACCCCAGTTCAAAAGCATTAATTCTTTGGCACTCAGCTTTCTTTATAGGCCAACTCTCCCATCCATAAATGACCACTGGAAAAACCGTAGCTTTGACCAGATGGACCTTTGTCAGCAAAGTAATGTCTCTGCGTTTTAATATGCCGTTTAGGTTAGTCATAACTTTTCTTCCAAGGAGCAAGTGTCGTTTAATTTCATGGCTGCAGTCACCATCCGCAGTGACTTTGGAGCCCCCCCAAAATAAAGTCTGTCACTGTTTCCATTGTTTCCCATCTATTTGCCATGAAGTGATGGACTGGATGCCATGATCTTCGTTTTCTAAATGTTGAGTTTTAAGCCAACTTTTTCACTCTCCTCTTTCACTCTCATCAAGAAGTTGTTCAGTTCTTGGCTTTCTGCCATAAGGGTGGTGTTCTCTGCATATCTGAGGTTATTGACATTTCTCCCGTCAATCTTGATTCCAGCTTGTGATTCCTCCAGCCCAGTGTTTCTCATGATGTACTCTGCATATAAGTTAAATAAGCACGGTGACAATATAAAACCTTGACATACTCCTTTTCCTATTTGGAAACAGTCTGTTGTTCCATGTCCAGTTCTAACTGTTGCTTCCTGACTTGCATACAGATTTCTCAAGAGGCAGGTCAGGTGGTCCTGTATTCCCATCTCATTAAGAGTTTTCCACAGTTTGTGGTGATCCACACAGTCAAAGGCTTTGGCATAGTCAATAAAGCAGTTTTCCTGGAACTTTCTTGCTTTTTCAATGATCCAATGGATGTTGGCAATTTGATCTCTGGTTCCTCTGCCTTTTCTAAATCCAGCTTGAACATCTGGAAGTTCATGGTTCACGTACTGTTGAAAGCATGCTTGGAGAATTTTGAGCATCACTTTGCTAGCATGTGAGATGAGTGCAAATGTGTGGTAGTTTGAGCATTCTTTGGCATTGCCTGTCTTTGTATTGTCTCTGACAAAGTGATTTAGTTTTATCAGAAAAGTTTTGTTTAGTATTTATTTATAAATGTAACTATAGTGAGTTAAGATGAATAAATAAATAATGATGGTAGTCATGACATTGAGACAGTGTGGTATTTCCAGTGCTCTATCTGGAGAGTTCATATTACTAACACTACACAGAATAAACCAAGTGGGACCCCAGGGAGCATCATGGGACCCCCTAAGGGTACCAGTGACCCTCATATTTCTTTGTCCTAATAGCCAACAATTTAGTACCAAGGCTCTGGGTTGATAGTAACTCACTTTTATATTGTTGGAAGTTGAATTTAAAAGTGTCACATCTGAGGAGCGACTTCAACCAGAGATGTGAATATGACATCTTGTAGCTTGTATTCCACCCCCATCCCCATCCTCCATCAACAACAAGAACTTGACATTCATCCACAGACAGAAGTGCCTTTATGGCAGCTATGGGATTCAGGTAGGAGACTGCAAACCCTCAGGGCAGTCCAAGGAGGATGCAATGAAGAGAGTCATTTTTTGAAAAAAGAGATCCACATCAAGTCAGTTGACTTTCTGACCATTGTCCCAGCTAGAAACCCAGAAACAGCTCTATACCCTAAGGGATCAACTACAGCCTCATTTGGCTTTGCTTCTGCTATCAGCACCAAACATAGGACCCAGGAGGAGTCAGGTTCGCCCCTACGGTGGGTAACAGGCATGCACACATAATTTGCCAGGAGTTGGGAGGTGGAGGAAATGGGAAAATGTTGGTCAAAAGGTACGTATTTCCAGTTATAAGAGGAATACATTCTGAGGCTCTAATGTATACCATGGTGTCTATAGTCAACCACACTCTATTATATACTTGAAAGTTGCTAACAGAGTACATCTTAAATTTTCTCACTACAAAAAAGCAATTAGATAAGGTGATGGAGGTGTTAATTAATCCTTTAGTGGTCATCCTTTTGCAAAACATATGTGTAACAAATCATCATTATACAACTTGAACTTATGCAAAAATAATAAAGTGTGTCTTTTGTAGAGAGTAAAAATATTACATTTACATTACAGATTTATAATTTCCTTTTAAAATGACTCTTAATAATACCACTGGAGAAGAAAACAGCAACCCGCTCCAGCATTCTTGCCTAGGAAATCCCATGGACAAAGGGGCCTGGCAGGCTACAGTCAATGGAATCACTAAGAATCAGACACAGTTTTGCAACTGACCACAATAATACCATATGGGCTCAACTTTTATAGTTAATTTGACGACTTTCTCATGAAAAAATAGTCTAAAAGAATTTAAAACAGGCATTAAAATTCAATAGGATCTCCAAAGGTCAAAATGAAAATTGTGGTAGTGGGCAAGGCAGAGTCCAAAATTTATGTGAAATGGTGAAAGTCAAGAAATAGAAGAAAAATATAAAAGTCCTTTTAGGTAAGAATTAGGCCATCTGTTGTATCACTAAATTAAAAATTATTGTATTAAAATTTTGTCCTACATTCTTAGCAATGAAATACTTTGAGGATTTGAGTAAATGAGTCAAATTCAATTTAATTATAATATGAATGTTTAAAATATGCTAACATTCTATATTGCTAAAGTCCCTGGAAATACAATAAGAAACACTAGTGAATTTTAATCACAGAACTTATCACGTGGAAGAATACTTAGCTAATGTTAGTATTAACATGGTAGCCAATTAGTTTTCAGCTTTAATTGTTAATTTAGGATGTTCCTAGTCAGTTATCATTTTAAAAATATGTATGGTTGCTATTTCTACTTAGCTAATTTTTTGTATTACATTTTGGAGGGAAAGTTTTCTATTTCATGTTTTAAATGTGTATCATTTTCAGGTTGGTGAAAAGAGTGATTTCTGTATAAGCTGGCCAATTAAAGGAAACTGTAAATGTTCCAGGGTTTACAAACACTCTAAAATCCTTAAATCATACAGATTCTCTTGCCCCTGGCAATTGGCTTTGGCAGTTGTAAAACTGATTTGGAGGTGGGGGGTGGTGCTGAATCTGATCCATCATCCCAGCTAATTGGAAAACCATACTTGTGATACAGCATGTCTTTTAAATGGTTAGGATAGCAGATGGTCTTCTAAAAAAAAAGAAAAGCTAACAAGCCTAAAAGTGACAGCAGCACTTAGAATGCAAAGTGAAAATGGACAGAGTTCTGTTACTCTGATAATGGTGGTGAATTTCACATATATATTTCCATTTTGAGGGAAACCTGAGGCATATGCCTTTCAGCTAATTGTCTCTCATTAAAGCAAAGTCTCCTTCCTCTCATTCTTTGATTATGTCTCCTGTAGATATTTTGTACAGGGTTTATGTATGCAGTTTTTTAATTCAAAAGTGTTTTTATGATCTTACAGTGCACTTAGGTCATAATGATCATTCTTTGCCTTCCCCAAGAAAAACAACAATTTTCTGGCATCTCTTCTCCTCCAGTTACCTCTACAGTCTAAGGGACTTGTTTAGTCACTGAGTCATGTCTGTTTTGTGAACGAGGGACTGTAGCCTGCTAGGCTCCTCTGCCCATGGGATTTTCCAGACAAGGATACTGAAGTGAGTTTCCATTTCCTTCTCCAGGGCATCTTCCTGAGCCAGGGATCAAACCCACATCTCCTGCTTGGCAGGTAGATTCTTTACTCCTGAGTCACCAAGGAAGCCCCCTGTCTATAAGGAAATAGGGCATCATTAAACGGTGGTGAGAATGCTCTCACACCTGTGACTTGGCCTCACTGCTCTAGATGGCTAAATCTAATCACACAGACATGGCAACAGGAGTCTGAGCTTTGTTACTTGTCTCAAGAGGCACCAAGGGCTGTTTCCCTTCATTTACTCAGCATCTGGATGAGACATGATAGGCAGCTGGCGGATCAGAATTATCTTCCCCTCAAGCAGGCATAGTGGGCTTTTCATTGGGAAGGATGCTTCCGTTAACCTAACAAAGCAATTTTTGACAAGGTCATGAGAGTTCTTTGTGGCTATTTTGTGGGAAAATAGTGCTAGTAATATAGTTTTGATTTGCATTTCTCTAATAATGAGTGATGATGAGTATCTTTTCTTGTGCTTGTTGGCCATCTATATGTCTTCTTTGGAGAAATGTTTAGGTCTTTCACCCATTTTTTGATTGGATTGCTTATGTTTTTGGGCTTCATGAGCTGTTTGTATATGGGAAGCTGTTGTGTATTGTAGGGAGCTCAGATCAGTGCTCTGTGATGACCTCCAGAGGTGGGATGGGGGTGGGGTGGGATGAGACAGGCTCAAGAGGGAGGGGACATATGTGGACATATCAGTTCAGTTCAGTTCAGTTGCTCAGTCGTGTCCGACTCTTTGCAACCCCATGAATCGCAGCATACCAAGCCTTCCTGTCTATCACCAACTCCTGGAATTTACTCAAACTCATGCCCATCGAGTCGGTGATGCCATCCAGCCATCTCATCCTCTGTCATCCCCTTCTCCTCCTGCCCCAATCCCTCCCAGCATCAGGGTCTTTTCCAATGACTCAACTCTTCACATGAGGTGGCCAAAGTACTGGAGTTTCAGCTTCAGCATCAGTCCCTCCAATGAACACCCAGGACTGATCTCCTTTAGGATGGACTGGTTGGACCTCCTTTAGGATGGACTGGTTGGATCTCCTTTAGGATGGGCTGGTATAGCTGATTCATATTGTTGTACAACAGAAACTAACACAACTTTGCAGAGCAGTTATTCTCCAATTAAAAAAATAGGTTAAAAAAAGTACAGTGAAGGGTCAGTTTTAGCTGATCACCAAACAATTTCCTGCCTTGGCCTGAATAAGGAGCTAGCTACTTCTGTTTGCCTGCATTTGTCACAGTATTTATTTTACTTTGATGACATGGCTGTAATCACAATTATTAGTTCTTTAGGTTTTTCTTTAGTATCATAGGAAACATGCTAGGCATTTCTTTGTCCTCTGGAACTTATATATTTTGTTATCAAGAATTAATATTATATTCATTTGATATTTCATATCATATACTAGGTGTGTAGTAGACACTTGAAAAATATTGATTGACCAACTGGTTGTTTGGCAGACCCAAGACATTGTTTGTTTTTTTAGATGATCAGGAGTGTTGCATTGTTATGACTGATCCTGTGTGTGAAGTATTTTGGAATGTTTCTGGTGATTAATTTGATTTTTAAATATTCTGTAAATATTTTGGAATGTTTCTGGTGATTCATTTGATTTTTAAATATTCTTCAGCACTTCCACACTCCAAATAACTGCAAATTTGAATATTATCCAGTATTTTATTCATAGATCAAATGTCATTTAAGGGAAGGCTAAATGATATTTAGTTTTCATTACTCATCCGGTATGAAGATCCAACTTCTTTTGGGGAGTTTATCAGTTCAAGGAGACAGTGTTTTAATTCAATAAAGATTTCCATTGTTTTACTCAAAGCATAGGAGAGAAATGCTTACCAACAGCCATGTGAATAGAAATCTTGATTTGTCAAGAAAGGCTTAAGAAGAAAGAAATGCCCACCCCATTTCATCTGTTGCAGAATGCATGCACTTCTTTGCAATTCAGCAGCTTGATTTGGTGTAATTTCTATGTGCATTAAAATGAAGAAACAGACAGGGACTTCCTGCTTAGTACACATTCTTGCTTTTTTGTCCTTTCCATTCCTTAAGTAAGTACCAATCATAATATCTTTCATAGTTTGTAGTTTGTATTAACATGTGGGAACATGGTGTCTGTGTGTCTTACAGTTGAAGAAACTGACACTTCAATTTTGAATTTGTTTGGCCAATGTTATTTACCCAGTGAAGCTGAGAAGTGAACCACTTTTCTAGTAAATTCTGATTTTTATGACACTCTCTAAGTTTACCTAGAAGCTTTACTTCTTGGGGAATTAGTTCTTGGGTGTTGGATTTTTTAATGTTTTCGGAATTTCTTTGAGACACGAATGAGGTTGTCGTCTGACTCTTGATGAAAGACATGTGACTGTAATGCCCTTCTCAGGCGTCATGGCCCGCCCAGGTGGGTCTTCTATGTATGGGTCACTGTGCAGGGCTAGTTAGTGCTGATGCGGGCTAGGACTTCTTATTGAGAGGTGGTGATGGAATTATTTTAATCACCTTTTACTCAACTATGGATGACTTGTTTCAGAGGCAGCCTCCATGGAAAAAACTCCAAGATGTGGTTGCTTTTACTCACCTGCTTCGTGTTTTGTACAGCTTGGCAAAGGGAAAATGCACACAAGATGAAAATTCAATAACTCCAGAAAGGGAAGGAGAATCTTAAGGAGAAATATGTGTCTCCCTTCCTCCCTCCCATGTGTTATCGATCTCTTTTAAATCAAGATGTTGAGACGTGAGTTTGATCTCAAAACTAAGGGTGAGAGCATTGTCTCCGACAAGTCAGACTTCTGCCCCTGGGCTGACTATCAATCTGAATTGTGTTGCCAGGCCTTTAACCTCTCCATCTTTGCTGCAGCAAAACATGGGATGTAGCACAGACATAACGGTGAGGAAAAATGTGAAAAGACTCGTCATTTCCTGGCACTGGAATCTTGTGGAATCTTGGCTTGTAAGGGAACATTGTAAAGTTTGCTAAGCAATTCTCCACTTTTAACTACTAATACAGACTCTCCTAATTAGCTGCGAATATATTCTATTTTCAGTTCACTCCCACTTGACTTAGAGGAGGCTAAAAGTCTGAGCTCTTCAAAACTGGTCAATCCTTGGGTTGTTCTGGGATGTACAACTTCAGGGAATTACATGGTTGCATATGCCTTTTACTATAAACCTTCTGCACTAATTATTATACTTTTTAGTTATTTATTTTTATTGAAATGTAATTGACTGACAGCACTATGTTAGTTTCAGATACACAGCATAGTGCTTCAATAATTCTATACATTATAAAATGTTCACCACAAAATGTCTAGTTATCATTTGTCACCATTCAATTCTCTTACAATATCATTGACTGTTTTCCCTATGCTGTATATTTCATTCCCGTGACTAATTTATTTTGTAATTGGAAGTTTGTACCTCCTAATCTTCTTTGTGTATTTCAGTCATCACCCCCCACTCCCTTCCCTCTGGCAACCCCTATTTGTTCTCTTTATCTAGGAGTCTGTTTCTGTTTTATTATTGTTTATCCATTTGTTTTTTAGATTCCACATATAAGTGAATCATATGATATATTTTTTTCTGGCTCTGTTTGACTGTTTTACTTAGCATGATATGCTCTATGTCCATGCATGTTGTTGCAAATGGCAAGAACGTGTACTACAGAATGCTGCTTACCTTTGTGTGTGTGCTAGTTGTGTCCGACTCTTTGTGACCCTATGGACTGTAACCCACCAGGCTCCTCTGTCAATGGGATTCTCCAGGCAAGAATACTGGAGTGGGTGGGCTACTTCCTCCTCCAGGGGATCTTCCCAAACCGGGGATCAAACCCCTGTCTTCTACATCTCTTGTATTGGCAGCTGGATTCTTGACTGCTGTATCACCTGGGAAGCCCAGTGCTTATCATTACCAATGTCCTTGGTAGAAGGAGCACCCTAAAATGGCTGCTGCTAGAATCTCTATCCTTAGACAGAATTCCAGTTGCCTCCTGCCTCTCTGCAGGGCTCTCCAAGATCAGCAAATAGGTCTGACCCAGGTTTCTTTCTAATTACTGCTTTTTCACTGGGTCTTGGAACATGTGAAATTTTCATGTGCCCTTTAAGTCTGATGTGGAGCTTGAACCCCTGACTCGTGGGGAGAACCTCTGTAAATTGTGATTATTCTCCTATTCAACCACTTGGGGGTGTGGATTATTGTATCTAGTCTCTGCCCCTCCCACCCATCTTGCTATGGTTCCTTCTTTGTATCTTTAGGAGCAAATCTTTTTTGCTTGTCTTCAGATTGTTCTCTTCAATAGTTTCTTTGTAAATAGTTGTCTGTGGGAGGGGGTAAGCTCAGGGTCTTCCTTCTCTGCCATCTTGGCTATATTGCCTGTGTTAATTATTTTACAAGCACAATCCCATTTGATTTGTACAACCTGTTTATGAGGTAGCTGTTTCTACAAATAAGAAAGTTACAGAGAAACTAAGTTTTATCTTTGTTGCTTATCACATTTAATTAGTTGTAGATCTTTGATTCTAGCCCAGGTTTATCTCATGGATAAGACCATGTTTGGGCTTCCCAGGTGGTACTAGTCGTAAAGAACCTGCCAGCCAATGTGGGAGACATAAGAGATATGGGTTCGGTCCATGGGTCAGGAAGATGCCCTGGAGGAGGGTATGGCAATCCACTTCAGTATTCTTGCCTGGAGAACCCCATGGACAGAGGAGCCTGGTGGGCTACAGTCCATAGGGTTGCAAAAAAGTCAGACATGACTGAGTGACTTAGCATGCCTGCATGCAAAGTCATGTTCTTTCTGTCACACTACGGTACTTGAATATATTTACTTTCCAGAAAAAAGTTTTTCCTACAAAAATTTTCTTTTGTTCCCAATTGAAGCAATATGCAGCTGTTTGCTACTGACAGTTTACTAAATGGCCATATTTTATATGTTCGTTGACATTTTTGGAGTCTAACTGGATATTTGCATGCAGCGCCTCAGTCTCGTATCCTTTCTGAGCTTAAGCTAATTTATTGCCTCCAACACTACTGGTTTTTACAGTAGTCATGTAAAAGTGTGAGAGCTGGACCATAAAGAAGGTTGAGTGCCAAAGAATTGATGCTTTTGAACTGTGCTCCTAGAGAAGACTCTTGAGAGTCCCTTGGACAGCAAGGAGATCAAACCAGTAAATGCTAAAGGACCTGAATATTCATTGGAAGGATTGATGCTGAAGCTGAAGCTCCAATACTTTGACCACATGATGTGAAGAGCCGACTCATTGGAAAATAAGTCTGGATGATGCTGGGAAAGATTGAGGGCAGGAGGAGAATGGGGCAACAGAGGATGAGATGATTGGATGGCATCACCGGCTCAATGGACATGAGTTTCAGCAAGCTCTGGGAGATAGTGAAGGACACGGAAGCCTGGCATACTGCAGTCCACTGGGTCACAAAAAGTTCAACACAACATAGGAACTGAACAACGACAATAACTATAACAATATTTTCAAATCAAATCCAGAAACCCAGTAAAACCAAGAGCCTGTGTATATTATTGCTCTTGATTTTATATCCTAGTTTAGTCCTTTTACCAGTGCTTAGGTTTCTTGAAGTACTACAATGCAGGGTGAATTTCATTGATAGAGTCAGTCTACTTGACTCTCCTTTTTACTCAGAGCTACCAGCGCTACTACGTGTGGTCTGAAGAGAAAGAAGAAATCTATCCTGAATATTTCTGAAACTCTTTTTTTTTTTTTTTGAAACTCTTTTTAAGCCTTGTTTACTAAAATTTTGAAAGGACTTGAATTTTGCTAATCACAAATTAATAGGCCACGTTAAAACTAGGACATGTTTAACATGTTAAAACTAGGACATGTTAAACCTGTAATCTCATCTGTCTTCCCTGAGGGCATCAGGTGACCAGTTCCAGGGCTTAGTCCATCAGTTTTCTACCTCTGAAAGGATCTTCCTCTAGTTCATTCAGAAGAACATTTATTCCTTCTTCGTAGTTCCACATGGGCATTACTTTCATGATCCCTCTTCTATTTTCTTTGTCTTACCTCTGTTTTCTATATAACTTCATCTGACTGTGAATCTGTGTATTTCTGAGTGTATGTATTCATAAATCTATATAACAAATAATTACGTTGACATTTTGGCAGAAGCAGAAACCTCTTCTTCTTCCTCTTGGAATTCAAAATCCTAGCACAGTGTCAACACATAGTAGTCACATATAGGCTTACCAATTAAAACTAAACACTAAATTTCAGAAGTACATTATGGAATAATTAGTTTAACAGATTCTGCTGGGTTTCACTAAAGCAAAAGATGTACTGCTCAAGTAAGCAGATTACTGGGCAGCTGTGTTTTTTTTTTTTTTTTTAATTTATTTTTTATTATTTTTTTATTTTCTTGGGCAGCTGTGTTTTATTGAGATAGCTAAAACAGTCATTCTTTATTAGGGCAAAATCTAATTTTGTTGCCTGTCGCTTATCAAAAAATTGTGTAGCTTATTATTTTAGGAACTTAAAGGGAAAGAATCATTAAGATAGTGTAAAAATTATAGAACCATTATGATTGAGTTGCAGTGTCCCTTGGTATAAAAATATTCTTATCCAGACAGTTAACAAAATGTTTTAACTAGCAAAACAAAAAGAGATATGTTTTATTTTTTCATGTATGCATGTCTTTGGATTTTAATGAGATGAAAAAATATCTTCTGCAGAAGATATATTGCTTTGTGTGTGTGTGTGTGTGTGTGCGCGCACGCACGTGCACGCAAAGCAGCTTTAATGGTTTTCAGGGAGACCCATTGTTGTAGGATGTTAGGTCAGGGGTTGGCAAGCTATGGCTCATAGGTCAAACCGAACTCATCACCTGGTTTTTTTGTACGTGCAAGGAGTTACGGGTGATTTTTAAAATTTTAGATGGTTGAGAAGTCAAAAGAAGAATACTATTTCTTGGCCTGTGGAAATTATATAAAATTCAAATTTCAGTGTCTATAAATGAAATTATATAGAAACACGGTCATGGCCACCATTTCTATGTTGTCTGTGGTTCCTATCGTGTTGCAGTGGCTGAGTGGAGTAGTTTTCACAGAAACAGTAGAGCCCCTGACTCTAAAATATTTACAGTCAGAGCCGTTATGGAAAATTTGCCAATCTTTCCTCTAGAAAGCATGCTTCTTCCATTGTCAATTTATCTTGGGAGCCATACACCATCAGTCGGCACTGACATGCTACGCTGGTCAGTTTGTGCTCACAATCTTGCATGGTTGTATGAGAAATCAATATGATTTACTTCTGGAGTTTCTGATAAGTCTACCTTGTGTCATAAAACTAAACAAAGTTTAAATGTAGTCTCCACTCTTGTTTGTCTTGCACATTTCAGTTAATAAAGTTTGAGTGGAAAATGTTCCTGCCAGACCCATTCGTTTGTCACAGAGATAATAGGAATTTATTAAATGAAAGTATTTTCATTTTCAGTAATCCACTAATTATTCCTAGTTGTCATCCTGCTCTGTATCCATTAAAATAAAAATTTTTATGATTCCTGGAAAAGGATGGCTATGGATTGGAATAAGAAATTCACTATTTGGTTCTGTCTTTCAAAATAGTCAACTTAAATCTAAGCATATTTGCAGTCTGAAGTTTTCTGTTTGCAAAAATGAGGTTTTCTGAGAGAAAAATTATAGAAACAATCTCATATCTGAGCTTTAACAAGGTAAAAATAAAGAATCAAGCTTCATTTGGAGCCTTCCTGTGGTCAGCCATTCATGAAGACGTGTATATATTCTTATTAGACGAGGAAGGAGAACAAGGAAGACTCTACCAAAAGCTCCTCCCATGAACTGCAAGATCCCAGACAGAATATACAGTTAATACATATATATTTCTGTATCCTAACAATAAGCAAGAAGAGACCAAACTTAAAAACCCATACAAATCTGCAGTTCCTCCACAGAATGGTGTGCTTAAGTATACACTTAACATGTATAAAATCTGTTTTTGAAACTTACAAGGTACTGATTTAAAAAAAATCACATAAGACCTGCATAAATGGAGAGATGTTTTTATTTAATTGATTGAGCCACTGAACATAGTAAAGATGTCCATTTTCACCAAAGTCATTTATGTGCTTAGATGGTCAGTCGTGTCCAACTCTGTGACCCTGTGGATTATATAACCCACCAGGCTCCTCTGTCCATAGCGATTCTCCAGGCAAGAATATTGGAGTGAGTTGCCATGCCCTCCTCCAGGGATCTTCCCAACCCACGATTGAACCCAGGTCTTCTGCATTGCAGGCGGATTCTTTACCAAGTTCGCCACCAGGGAAACCTATGAAGATTCCTGCAAGTTATTTTCCTAAAGACATAGACAAGCTTATTCTAAAATGCTCATTAAAAGGCACAGGTATGTATAGTATAGGATAGTTAGAGCAAACATCCTGGCAAAGATTAAAGTAAGGACAAAATTGCTAATGCATTGCTAATTAAGCCTCCATGTATATCTGTAATAATCAAAACAGTATAGTATGTCAGGAGGATAGAGACACAGATCAATGAGCAGAAGAGAGAACCTAGAAACTGACCACTCAGCTATGCCTAACTGATGTTGATAATTGAAAAAGTAATAAAGTGGCAAAAGGATCAACTTTTCAACCGATAGTATTGGATCAGTTGGACATCTATGGGCCAACAAAAGTCAAAACCTCATACTGTATACACAAATTATCTCACAATGAAATATAGATTTAAAATGTAAAGTGCAGGGGTTTCCATGGTGGCTCAGTGGTAAACTGCTTGCCAATGCAGGAGACACAAGTTTGATGCCTGAGCCGGGCAGATACCACATTCCACAGCAACTGAACCTGTGTACCACAACTATTGAACCTGTGCTCCAGAGCCCAGGAGCTGCAATTACTGAAGCCCACGTGCCCTAGAGCGTGTGCTCTGCAACAAAAAATGCCACAGCAATGAGAAGCCCATGCACTGCAATAGAAAGTAGTCCCCACTTGCCTGCACAGAAATGAAGATCCAGCACATCCAAAAATACATTTTTAAAAATGTAAGCCTATAAAGATTTAGAAAAACTTTGGACATAACACCAAAACCATGAGTCATAAATGGAAAGTTAGTAAATTCGATCCTAACAAAATTAAAACCCCTGCTAAGTGAGAGCCCATGTGAAGAGTATGAACACCAGCTGTAGAGTGGGAGAGCCTCATCTCTGACAAAGGACTAGTACATAGAATATAAAAAACTTTCAAAATTCTAGAATGTAAAAACTTTCAAAACTCAACAGTAAAAATCAAGCAATCCAACTATAAATGGAAAAAACACATGAACATATTTCACTAAAGACGACACACAGATGGAAAATAAGCACGTGGAAAGATGTTCATTCTCATTAACCGTTAGGCAAATGTAAGTTAAAACCGCACTGAGCCATTCTACATATCTTCCAAATGGCTAAAATATAAAACAGCTACAACTCCAAATGCTGGTGAGGATATGGGAAAATTGAATTATACACTGCTGTTGGGAATACAAAGTAGTATGGTCACTTTTGACAACACTTAAGACATTTTCTTAAAATAAACTGAACATGAAAATAGAGTAACAGCCAGAAATGTTACTCGTCATTAATCCCAGAAAAAACGAACACTTATGTTTACACAAATACTTTGCATAAATGTTAATAATAATAATTAAAAACTGAAATCAGCCCATATGTCCTGGTGTGACTGGTTAAACAAACGATTGTATATACCTACAGTGGCATGCTGCCATTGTCTTAGTTGCTGAGTTGTGTCTGACTTTTTACGACCCCTTGGTCTGTAGCCTGTCAGGCTCCTCTGTCCATGGAATTCTCCAGACAAGAGTACTGGAATGGGTAGCCATTTCCTTCCCCAGGGAATCTTCCCAACCTAGGAATCAAATCCATGTCTCCTGCATTGGCAGGCAGATTCTTTACTGCTGAGTCACCAGGAAATTCCCTATGATGGCATACTAGTCAGCAATGAAAAAGAATGAATGTTTGGTACATGGGACAATTTGAATTGCTCTCCAGAAGATGATGCTGAACCAAAAAAAGCAAAAGAACAAAAACAAACAATAAACCCCCAGGTGCCACATAAGTTATGTTTTTATCTTTATAACATTTTTGGAGTAATAAGTTTTAGAAAGGGAGGACAGATTAGAGGTTTGCATGGGAATAGCAGTAGAGACATGGGGCCGAGAGGGACATGAGTGTGGTATATAAGAGGACAACATAAGGGATTCTTAGGATCTGGGAACTGTTCAGCATCCTAGCTGTGGGGGTTGGTACATGAACCTACACAGATGATGAAACTGTATAGAACTTCATATGTATACACATATTAATACAAGTAAAACTAGGAAACTGAATAAGGTTGATGGATTGTATCATATCAGTATACTGGTTATCATACTATAGTTTTGCAAAAGCATTTTTACTGAGGAAAATCTGGAAAAATGTACAAATGATCCCCATGAATTCTTTCTTACAAGTGTATGTGAGTCCTTGGTTATTTCTTCAGAATTTCGATTAACAATATTCTAAGACACAAACAGCTATTGGTGATAAACTATTTCCACAAAGATGTAAATTAAAAGAAAAAGCCTGCAGAGTCTAGGGACTGGCCAAGACTGTAGACTTTGGCAGTCTCCTCCATCATCAGTAGTGTGTTGTTGAGTCACTAAGTCTTGGCTGACTCTGTGACCCCATGGAATGCAGCACACCAGGCTTCCTTGTCCTTCACTATATCCCATTAGTCAGTACAGTAACCCAGAGTGCATGCAGAATTAGTTTTTGACTCAACAGGTGCCAGGGCAGAGCATTCAGTAAACAGGCTCAGATCAGTCAGGAAGAGACACTTCAGTGAGACCAGGAAGAACCTGATATATGCCCCTTCCATGAAAAGTGGGCAAACGCATTCTTTGCACCGATCCTAAACTCAGATCTTTGCCAGAATGACGGGCCAAGCTAGGAAGAAAGAGAAGAAACTCTGAGACACCATTCTCCAAGTGGCTCAACGGCCACATGGACACTCTCTGAAACAACTCTACCTGAGTATAGCTAAAGTTTAGCTAGGTGGGACTGGGTAGACAGGAATGAAATAGAAGTTAGCCATTTTAGATGGATGGAAATTTGAGAGCAAAGTTTTATTCTGTTTTTAAAAGTAAAGGTATACTTTGTGCATATCTGACTCATAATTTGCAAGTTTTAACTTTGTTGTTGTTGTTTAGTCGCTAAGTCATGTTGACACTTTTGTGACCTCATGGACTGTAGCCTGCCTGGCTCCTCTGTGCATGGGATTTCCCAGGCAAGGAGTAGGTTGCCATTTCCTTCTCCAGGGGATCTTCCTGACCCAGAGATCAAACTCGTGTCTCCTGCATTAGCAAGCAGATTTTTTACCACTGAGCCATCAGGGAAGCCCTCAATTTGCAATCCTAGACAGTGTATTGAAAAGCAGAGATTTCACTTTGCCAACAAAGGTTCATATAATCAAAGCTGTGGTTTTTCAGTAAGGATGTGAGTGTTGGACCATAAAACAGCAGAGCACTGAAGAATTGATGCTTTTGAACTGTGATGCTGGAAAAGACTCTCGAGAGTCCCTTGCACAGTAAGGAAATCGAAACAGTCAATCCTAAAGGGTATAAATATTCACTGGAAGGACTGTTGCTGATGCAAAGAGCAGACTCATTGGAAAAGATCTTGTTGATGGGAAAGATTGAAGGCAGGAGGAGAAAGAGGGTGACAGAGAAAGAGATGTTAAGATGGCATCACTGACTCTATGGACATCAGTTTGAGCAAACTCCAGAAGATGGTGAAGGACAGGGAAGCCTGGCATGCTGCAGTTCATGGGGTTGCAAAGAGTTGGACATGACTGAACGACTGAATAGCAACAACAAAAATAATTTCATTGTTTTGGATGTATTTGCATATGGAGCTACCCGAGTGGTGAGGGACCTGGTAGATTTTTATGGGTCATTTTTCCTTAGGTGTCTGATTTAGAGCATCTTTGACAATCTGCTCCATTCCTTTATAATGACCAGGTCCCTGAAGACAAGGAAACTCATGGTTAAAGTCCAGAAAATCTCCCATCCACAAATTACTTTAGTTCAACTGAGGTAAATGCCTCCCCTTAGTCATGAACTAGAGTGACAATCTGTGTATTGCAAGTAACTGGTGTGGAACTACTAGCCGCAGAACTGTGGCTGGATAAGCCAAGTTGAATTTTGAGCTATTTTGGGACCTCTAACCTAAATACAAGGGGCATTTTCTGAATCTGTGTGATGTAATCTTTGACTAAGTTTTCTCCTTCACTGTTTCAAGGGAACCAGAAGCCTGTATCAACTTCTGATAAATAATTCAATGACTTTTACTCTTTTTCAGATTTTTATGTTTTTAATTTTATTTTTTTTTCCAGATTTTTAATACAAGACTGAATTTTTAGCTATTAGAGTGCCTGGTTCAATGGTTCCTAATCTTTCCCCTTTCAACTTTTCCTATTTTGATCTCATACATTAAACTGTTTTGGGCTTCCCAGGTGGTGCTAGTGTTAAAGAACCTGCCTGCCAATGCAGGAGACATAAGATATGTGGGTTTGATCCCTGGATCAGGAAGATCCCCGGGAGGAGGGCACGGCAACCTACTCCAATATTCTCGCCTGGAGAATCTCATGGGCAGAGGAACCTGGTGGGCTATGATCCATAGGGTCGCCAAGAGTCAGACACAACTGAAGCAACTTAGCACACACATGTTAAGCTATTTAATTCTCTGTATATACATTTCAGGGCCACACGCTACTGAACATGCAATAAGAGTATTGAATAGTAATTGTCCAGTTTTCATTAGGTTTTTAGAAGTTTTGGAGGACCTGGGTTTTGGAGCTCTATTACTACATACTTTTGGATCCCTAGTATTCTAGAAATTACAGTATTAGAACCACTGTGGCACAAGATGCTTTTTTTCCCCTTACAATTCCTGAGTCACCCTTATTTGCATGCCTAAAATAACATGAGGGCCACATTCTACCATTGTAGGACTTTTTCATAGAAGACACCCTTTATGAATGCATGTCTGCTAAGTTCCTTCAATGGTTTCTGACTCTGAGACCCCATGGACTGTAGCTCACCAGGCTCCTCTGTCTATGGGATTCTCCAGGCAAGTATACTGGAGTGCGTTGCCATTCCCTTCTCCAAAGGATCTTCTCAACCCAGGAATCCAACCTGCATCTCTTGTCTCCTGTATTGGCAGGCTGGTTCTTTATCAATAGCTCCACCATTCACTTATGCATGACTTAAACTTTTCAGGAAGCTTTCCTCCCAGCCATACTTGCATTATCCAGAGTGAGACAGGGGCCCAGACAGGCTCTCTGTGTGCTGACGTGACTTTGTGCTTTAGCCAGCTGAACTGCAGAGGCATCAACCTCAAGAGGTCTTCTTGAAGCTGTACAGTGACCTGTGACTCAGATTTCTTTGTTCATTATTGCTCCTCTAGGCCATTAGAGAAATGTACATCATCAAGCTCCTGCTCTTACAAGACATGACAAATAACTTTAAGAGGGTGTCTGGGACAATTGAATTTAGCAGTTGCTTTTAAAATCTCAACTATGTATTAGGCATTCTAATAAGCACTTCAGGGGATTGGGAGATGAAACAGGTAGATTCTCTTCTCTCTGATTTCCTACAATCTAACATATCATTTTTAGAATCAGATATTTTCATTTTTCTATTTTGATATTTATTTTGTCTTTTGTCACAAAGTGATCCTATGAGATTGTCAGTGAATAGTAATGCTTCTGTTTATAGAGGAGAAAACTGAGGCTGAAGAGCAGTGACTTGGTCAAAATTATAGAACTGGCAAGTTGAGCGATGCTTAGTCCTGAAGCCATGTTCTCCTGACTGCTACCCAGTCCATTGCTTGTTCTCCAAACCCATCTCTCTGTTAACGTTGTTCAACACTTTGTCTAAATTCTTGTTGTTATTGTTTAGTTGCTCAGTGGTGTCTGACTCTTTGCGACACCATGGATTGTAGCCCGCCAGGCTCCTCTGTCCATGGGATTTACCCAGGCTAGAATACTGGAGTGGAATTCTTAAATTAAGGGTATTATAGTCATTTTGGTTTTCTTTTGTTTTAGTATGTTGTCTTTTATCAAGTAATACATGCCTGATGTGAACAATACCTGAAAAATTCTGATGCCAAGATTATACATCCATATCAAAGACTTCCAGTTGTTAGAGCATTCTATGCTGAAAGTGTTCTGCCTGTTTCATCTTTAAAACAGTTAGTAGATTTGAGTCCAGGTGCTATCGATGCTTCTCATATTTAATTGAATACTGATAGCCAGCTAGAGTAATAAGCATATGATTGAATCATCAAAAAAGGATAAAATATTCATTATTTTAGTATGGAGGGTATTCTTGATCTTCTTTTTCTTATCATAGTCTCTCTCATTTTCTTCTCAAAATGTTTATCAGTTATCATACAGAAATGTGTTCTTACTGCCAAATGTTTCCATGAAAAAAATTAAGATATTCTGCATGTACTTTCAACATCTGTATGATTTAAATTTTCACTTTGAAGAAATAGACTTTGGTGTATTCTTACCTTTCTCTCCTGTTTTTATTTATGTAGGAAGAGTGTCCTTAAATAATGAAAATGCTATAGCACTTATCTGTCACATATCTACATTTCATGGGTAAAATGAAACTTTCATAGTTTTCCAGAGATAATGCTATGGTTTATGTTATTTTAAAAGTATTTTTATATTTGTTTATTGCAGATAGATACTGTTTTTTCCTAAAAAGCAAAGTGAATTTGCTTTTTAATAGAACTGCTTTATTTTACTGACAATAAATAGAAAATATTTTTTGTTGATGATGAATATGTTTGAACTATTATCTTAAGATTATTCTCATAAAGATTTATATCTCAAAATTACCAAATAAGATAAACTAACAAACAGAAGATCTTCCTATCCTTAACATGGGGGAAAAAGCAGATCCTGTCTGGGCCCACGTCTCATGCTGGATATCATTTCCTGGGTGACTGTGAGCACTTTAACCTGAGTACTTTTTATTTATGAATCAAAAACCTGATACCATTAAGTTCATAGGTATTTGAAGTTTGATGTTATTGTCTAATTTACTTTTAAATTGAAACTTAGTGGTTGCTGTCTGCTTTGTAGATTTAGAATTTAGGATAGAACATGTTGGCGTCCAGTTATGCCATTTATTAATTCCCAGATACCTTTCAGATTCCATTATACAGTGTCCTACTTTTGCTAGCCAATAAAATACTCTGCTTTCACAATTGTTTTTAACTTTAATACTTATTTCAGTCTTTTTAAAGTCATTGCAGGCATTATGTGCAGCATCTTTTAAAATGCCTTGGACTTATGATATTTTTGTTGGATTTTGCATTTTGTCCCTTTTCCATAAGAGGTTTTTTTTCTTAATGTTAACACCACATCTTTTAAAAATTCTAATTTATGTTAAATTTTGGCATGTGAATATTTTTAATATGTTCTTATCTGTGTGGAATTGTGACAACTAAATTTCATTGGCTTGCAAATTGGTCCCTGCATACACAGAGCAAGGAGAAACTAAAGAAAAATTGTTGTTGCTGTGTTGTGTGTGTGTCAGTCATGTGCAACTCTTTGCGACCACATGGACTCTAGTCTGCCAGGTTCCTCTTTCCATGGCATTCTCCAGGCAAGAATACTGGAGTGGGTAGCCATTCCCTTCTCCAGGGGATCATCCCAATCCAGGGATCAAACTTATGTCTCCTGCATCTCCTGCATTGGCAGGTGGATTCTTTACCACGGAGCCACTAGGAAAGCTCCCTTTCACATTGGTAGGTGACAAGTTTAGTAAGGGAGGAAACTTACATGGAGGTTTATCTTGGGCAGTTGCAAGACAAGTAGGTCTCTGCATCCACCTGCCAGATTCTTGAAAGCTGATGTAGAGGCCTTACTTGTGTTCAGCCACTTATCCTGTCCAGAGACACATTGCACTCTCAAGACTGTGTCTTTGGAACAGCTGTAGGCTCTCGTCATGGGAACGGGGTGCAGAACTTACATTCTAAGAACAAGGAGAGGGGTGAGGCACGCAGATTGCTCTGGTCTAGATCAAAGGTCAACCTGTAGGCACATCTTCTGAATTACCTCTCTAACCAATTCAGAAGTCATTTTAAATAATTTACTCATGAAGAATGGCATGTATAAAGTCTCAGCTTCTTTTGCTTTTTTGTTTTATTTGGTAGGAGGAAATTTTAAATAATTTTGCAGGGCACATTTAAATATATTGCATGATGTTGCAATTTTATCTTTTATGGCTAGTTTATCTCTAAGTAGAAGATAGTCCTCCATAAATAGTACTTTAACCATTAAAGAGACAAAATTTAAAATGTTTTGTGATTGTCCCACTAATTTTCTGGGAAATAAATAATTATATGCTTTTACTACTTTTAAATGACCTCCTTATTGCCTCTCTCACCTAACACTGTCTATGATGAATCTGCTAATTTTACGCCTCAATAATTTTTAAGGTTTTCATTTATTTAGTACTTTTCCATTTTTAAAAAATGAAAATATATATTTTCAGATTTTATGGTAATAGGAAATACAATGTTATTTTCCTAAATATTTAATAAGAATAATAATGGCTATAGCCCACCTGGCTCCTCTGCTCATGGAATTCTCCAGGCAAACATACTGGAGTGTGTAGCCGTTCCCTTCTTCTGGGAATCTTCCTGACCCAGGGATCAAACCCAGATCTCCTGCATTGCAGCCAGACTCTACTGTCTGAGCCACTGTCTAAGCCACAGCAGGGAAGCTGATGGATAATAGAGGAGTCAGAGTACAAGTTCTTTCTAGGTCTTTTGTTCTCAGCATTTCAGCAATTTTATTTTTCCCTTTGATATACAACAATGTAAATCACCTGTTGTTTGTGGAAAGTGTTCCCTGTAAAACTGTTTTGATCTTTCAGTGTGTTTGTATTTGCACACAATGGCTGTTTCTTCTCTAGTATTTGTCTGTGGCAGTTCAGAGACAGTTTTTGCCACACATCTTGGACTATCAACCTCTCAAACAATTTTTAATACAAAGCGCCTTTTAACAATTCATAGGTACTATTTTAAAGCCTCTTCCCCGACAGAGAGAATAGCCACTTCCTCTATGCCTTTAGTAAATTTGCCACATCTTTTTTGATCTTCATAAATTACGTATAAATTCCTCTCCTCTTATAACTAAAATGTTGCCTTCTTAATACTCAAAATATTCCTGTTAAAAAAGTATGAATTCAGTACATCACATTATCTTATTAATTTTTCTCATGGGATGAAGGACAGCACTAGAAGCTTTCAATCACTAAGGGAATAATAAGTCTGTGCTAATCTTTTTATTTTTGTATAAACATAATTAGAAGAGGAAATCATATTCCTATGAATACCATCTTTTGTTCATTTGACTTCTTCACTTTGTATCACGCTTAAAATTTAAATGTGAACAACGTTGCTGTCCATACCTGACAGATATGTAGATTATAAGTGGACTTGTGTCCACCTGAGCCTGGATATTTAACACGGTTCCTCTCTCCATGAAATAGAGAATTAGGAAATGCTAATTGCTCATCAGTATCAATTTCTCCTCTCCTTACTTATCCTGATTTTATTAATATTCAGGACAACAATATGCTCACCTAAAACATATTTCCCATACCCTTTTAGCTATGGGAGTCTGTGTTTCCAGCTTATCAAATAATGAAACTGAATATAATTGATAGGTAGGGCTTTGGAAAGCATTTATAAAGGAACTAACTGAGATCCTTGTGCTTCTGGGAATTCATACAAGATGGCTGGAATTCTGGCAGCTATCTTGGACCATGAGGACCTTGAGGATCGATAAATCTACAATAGATATGAAGCCACGATACCATTCTGAGCTGTCTACTCCCAGATTTCTTTTATGTGAGAGATAAATATTTGAATAATGCTTAAGATGAATTCTAACTGATAAAATGTCAAAAGAAAGGGAAATTGTGATTAGATTATTTGACTTTCCACTTTTGAGTTAAGATTTATGGCATGATTTTGTAACTGGCATTGTTAGGTTTTCATTTTACATATACAGCTACTCATGCATGCGTGTGCATGCTAAGTTGCTTAAGTCGTGTCCAGCTCTTCTGTGACCCTATGACCTGTAGCCCACCAGGCTCCTCTGTCTATGGGATTCTCCAGACAAGAATACTGGAGTGGGTTGCCATGCCTTCCTCCAGGGGATCTTCTCAACCCAGGGATTGAACTCGTGTCATATCTCCTGCATAGGCAGGCAGATTCTTTATCACTAGCACCATTTGGGAAGCCCTATCTTCATAAGAATACATATTTTGATTCTTACAAAAATTTTTTAAGGACATAATGATGACAGTAGCTAGCATTTGTATAGTGCCTCACATTTTATAAGGTGTATAAGGGTATGATAGCTAATGATAATAGCTTAGAGCTAACCTTTCTAAATGGCATATTATATACCAGTCATTATTTAGCAAAGGTATTTCAGTTGGAGTCAAACAGACCTGGGTTCAATTTCTGCCTAAGATATTTATTAGCTGTGTGGCCCTGAACAAGTTACTTAACATTTTTAAGCATCAAATAAAGCTAAAAAAACCCCCATATCTTTCTATTGTAGTATTAAATAATATCCTTTTTCTAAAACATTTTGAATGATACCGCTAAATAAGTATTATTAGCATATAATAGTTTTTCAATAAATGATTATTATAATTATCACTGCCGATTGTTTTACACACATTTCTGCTCCTTTAATTATTTTTCCTCTCTCAATCTCAGCCTGAAATAGCTAATTGTCCCAAGGAGTAATACTGAATGACATATTGAATGTCAGTTGAATTTCTTATATTATCATTAATTTAATTTTAATGTTTAGCTCATATTATTATTTAAATATTCATTTATGTATCTTCTATCATTCATCTCTATTTTAAGTTCCTTGAGGACCATCAGTAAGCATCATGCTTTTTTTATAGCTCTCCTAGCAACTAGCCAATGCTGTCCACAGAATGGACCCCCAAAATATGCTTGTAGCTAAATGAAGAGATGACTTGTATCTATCAGTGTGCTTACTTACGGCACAATTTCCTCAGCTTAAATCTTGAACATTAGCTTTTTGTTGTTGCTTTTATAAACTTGAAGTTCCCTATTACCCCAAAACTGAAATTAAGCTTTTTATCTTTTATCCACAAGCTTTTTTATCTTAGTGTGTTTTCATTGTTTCATTCATGGTAATTTAACTGCCAGCATTTCTAACTTTCTCTGTTTCATCCTCTATCATACAATTCTCCTGTCCTGGCTATAAGACAGGAGAGTCTTGACTACAGCATAACTGAAAGTATGCTCTCCAACCTATGCTTATACACAAAGTCTTTGCTCCTTGCTGCTCTATGATGAGATGATGACAGAAACCGAGATAAAGAAGTTAGAATGTTTTCTAACAATTTGGTGTTGCCTGGATATTCAAATGTATGATATTCACACTTGTTGCATTGATCTGGGTGCCAATTAGTTTGAGTATCACATAGGGAGTTACATCCATTCAAACTATAAACAAGTCATGGGCAGTTGATCAACATATAGGTCCATGTTGGATTAAGGATGAAACACACACACATATATATGTATACACAGAAAAAAAAAAGATTTTTCACAATAGATAGTTTGGGATATATTACGTTAATGAACCGTGAAATATGTAGGGTCTCACATGTGGTTAGGTTCTGCACTTGCTGTAATTAAACTTGTTTGCATGCTAAGTCACCTCTGTAGTGTCCCAGTCTTCTGTGACCTGATGTCCTGTAGCCCGCCAGGCTCCTCTGTCCACGGGATTCTTAGGCAAGGATACTGGAGGGGGTTGCCATGCCCTCCTCCAGGGGATTTTCCCCACCCAGGGACAGAATCCACATCTCTTCAGTCTCCTTCATTTTCAGAATGGGTTCTTTACCACTAGCACCACCTGGGAAGCCTGAAATTAAACATAGAGGTATTTATGTCTTTAGAAAAACATTTTTTTTTTTTTTTTGGCTAGAAAGACTTATAGCACAGCATAAGTACTCCTCACCACCTTTCCTTCCAAGTGAACTATACAAATTGTGAGTTACTGATCGTTTTTAGGTTGCAAAGTCTGGATAGTCAAGGGCTTTTGGTTCATTAGTATTAACTCTCATCAACATTATGACCTAGAGTAATGGGAATCTTATATTATCGACTCTAACCTGAAAGAAGACACAATTACCACTGTACATTTCATCTTTCAGAGCTTGCCGGGTGCTCATGGCCATCCTCAGCTCTAATGCTTTTTCTTTTCCCTCTGATTACCAAAGTGACATGGATGGTGCAGTTTCTACTCAGCAGTACCCGACAGATGGCTGCTCACCTTCCCCCCCCCTTATACTTCCATCAGTATGGCCACTGACATTTAGTAGAGTATCACCAGAACCAGACTCTTTTGATTACTTAAAGATGTTTTTAGATCCTTTTCATTTTCTAGTATAAGCTAATTTTATTAAGCCCAAATAGGGGTAGCTGTTTAAGGAGGTAACCAAGTCAGAATATATGGAAAACATACCATATGCCTAATATGGTGCTAGTCACTAATTACGATATTCAAAATGTTTTCTCTCTGATTGCTTAACTTTAGATTCATGTTCTGGTTAAGGGACTAAACAGAAAATATGTACTGAATATCTACTTACAAGGCACCATGCTAAATGGTGCAAAAGATATAGCAAAAACATTTATCCTCTTGAGGACAAAATACTCTAGGACATGTGGGACAAAGGACAAGACAAAATAATACCCTTGGTGTCAAAACCCTATTTGGATATTTCAATGTTTTCAGATCAATGAATCTTTGCTTTTTAATCTTTGCATGTTAAAAGTGTAATTTAATCAATAAATTCATTTATTTTCCATGTGTACTCATGATCATAATAGTTTAATTAACATTGATTGAGTGCTTACAATCTGCCAGTCAATGATCAAAATGCTTCTACTAGTATGAGCTCATTTAATATTTAGAATCACAGAATCTTCTATGAAGTGGTGCTATCATTATCTTCCTTTTATAATATGTTTACTTATAGTTAATCTAAGTAAAAATATTTAGCATCTTAAAAGTGGGAAACTGAGGTACTGAGAATTTAAATGACAACCAAAATTTCATAATTATAAAGTAACGAGTACAGACACAAGGAGTTGTTTTACATGATTTTGATTTATCAGAGAATATGTAATCCATTTGTTTTATCAGAGAATATATAATCCATGTCCAAGTCTGAAACTCTATGGACTGTAGCCCATCAGGGTCCTCTGTCCATGGGATTATCCAGGCAAGAATAATGGAGTAGGTTGTCATTTCCTACCCCAGGGGAATCTTCCAGACCCAGGGTTTGAACCCGCATCTCTTATTTCTTCTGCATTAGCAGGCAAATTCTTTACCACTAGTGCCCCATATATGGGAAGTCCCATATAATCCGATCGTTAGAGGAAAGATAGTCGGTCTCCCAACTCAACAACAGGAATGCACTGGTATTTGGAAATCTTTACTAACCATAGGACAATCAGTGAGCTCATATAGCTTTCAGATTAATTAAGTAATTTATTTAATAATTGTTTGGGTGTCTGCTAAGTGACAAGAACCATTCAAAGTATCAGCATACAGAGATAAATGAGATGGACAAAAATCTTGTCCTTAAATCCTATGAGCTATAAAGGAGGGCCTGGGTAACATCCACCTGTACTAACAGTTCCCTAAATGGGAACTGTCTCCACTGGTTATTCTAATGAAGTAGTCAGGTCAAATAATGATCTTTCTTCCACCTTCTAAGTAATGGAGAATCTTTTAAAAATTATCTCTGACCATTTTCTCTTAGTCTCTCCAATGTTCGTCCTTCATGTTTTGTGATTGGTCAGTCATGACTCAACTTATCAGTGTAAAAATCAATTATACTATAATGCGGTAAATTTCAGGAAACATTTGAAAAACAGAACAAATGACAGATTCTATATTTAGTCACATATCTGCCTTGTTTTATTAATACATGTCAATCTGTCTCCATCTCTTCCAATCTATTTCCCATGCAAGCTGATTCCCTTGCAAGTTTTTCCTGTTAGGAAGCAGGTGAAGCCTCAGCTGAATTTGAACCTGAGGCTGTGAGGCTCAGGATTTCATTTTGCAGGGTGTCAGAAGCCACTTTCATACTAGGTTAGCTAGGAAAGTGTTTTACTGAGTCTCAATTTATCTACAAGATGGGGGGGGGGGGATGTAATAATAAAACATCTTAAAAATCGAGACAAATAATGGAATACTTGAACAAGTGAAAGCAGTATATCAATGAAAGGCAATGAAATAGGCTGAAGAAAATAGGGCTTTTGAGCACTGGCCCATAGAACCCAGTGGGTTAGCACAGAGGCTTCTGACTTAGACTGTGTGGGTTTAAATACTGGTTAACCACTTGCCAGTGGTCCAATCTTGGGCTAGGTGCATGATCTCTCTATCTCTTTTCTCATCTTTAAAATGCTAATAATAATTGCATCTGCCTTGAGGCGTTATTGTAATTTTTAAACGAGAAAAATAAATGCCCTCAATATATCTTAAAATAAGCTTGCATTTTATTACTTATTTAGTAAATACTAGATAGTGTTCTGTATTCATCAGTACTTCCTTGTTTTGACTTCAGTATAAACAATACAAAAGTTCCTGTTAATAGATACCTTTCATAGGTGAGCATGCCATAGAGAGTTAAGTTGCCCAGATCCATAGAAATAACAAATATTGGAACAAAAATTGAGAGACCTGTATTGTAAGTTCAGAGTTCATGCTCTTAATATTTTGCTTTACTGCCTGCAGTGATGAGGGAGAGGGAGAAAGAAGGAGGGAAATCTATTACCCCAAATTCCAATTTACTACCTATGTGACCTTAAGGAACTTTAAACACTCTGGGTCTCAGTTTCCTCACTCAGGGATGAAAAAGGTTACTGTAGGCACTGAATGTAAAAACATATGGAAAAAACAGCATGTTGTTCACATATACACATAAAGAAGGCTAATATGTGTGACAATTATTAGTCAGTGGATGACTATTAATTTTCCTCATTGAAGGCTTATTTCTTAACCATCATAACTAAGAAAAGCAATGTCATCTGGGCAGGATCTTCTTTTCCATTCTCACAATGAGTTGGTCACAGCTGTCTAAACTGATCCAGCAGCTTCTTGCGCCAAACTTTTGTCCAGATATATGTTCCAAAAGTGTAATATGTGATGCTCAATGATGCTATGCATCCAGACTGAGGCCTCCATGTCTATGTTATTTTATTGGTGTGCCGTTGAGTGCTATAGTCACAAGAAATGCTATTAAGGAAAAAATTCAAACCAATGAAGAACTCTAAAACCACCTTTGGAGGTAAAGGTGAACTCAGTTTCCCATTCATTCTATGCCAGAGCACTTCCCATGTTATCTGTCAAACCTATCTCCCTAGATCCACCTCCAACAAAGATATTTCATCTGCTACTGCTGAATACCAATGTTCCTTCTCAGCATCAATGTAGTATGTTTTTTAAATTCCTTAATATTTTGTAAAAAATATTTCATTAAAATATTGATTAGTCCCAATGTCGATGAGGATATGGAATAATAAGCCCTGTCACCCACAGCTGGTACTGTGCTCTTAAACCATCTGACAGCAATGAAAGATGGAAGTCTGTAAAACAAAACAGCCGAGCTACTAAAGATAAATTAGCGCCTCCCAGAGTCTGAAACACAAAGTAAAAATTTTTGAACTCTACATATTATTTTCAAGATTTTCTGTATTTTTTTCTGATAATATAAATAAGCATAACACACACACATTATGCAGCATTTGGAAAATACAAGTATATGAAATTTAAAAAAATCAATATTCCATGCAGGAGTGATTCCTGGGTTGCCAGAGTAGTATACAATTAAGGAATTTAATGACCTCCTTCTTTTGTGACTCAGACAGTAAAAAATCTGCCTGACATGTGGGAGACCTGGGTTTGATCCCTGGGTTGAGAAGATCCCCTGGAGAAGGGAATGGCTACCTATTTCAATATTCTTGCCTGGAGAATTCCATGGACAGAGGAGCCTGGCGAGCTACAGTCTAAGGGGTCGCAAAGAGTTGGATGGACACGACTGAGTGACTCCACTTTACCTTTCAAGGAATTGAAGATGTTTTCCTTTTCAAAACATTTCTCCACCCACCCCCCGCTTTTTTTTTCCTTTTCAGCGCTTAAATACAAAGGAGAAAACTTTATTGTGCAACACGCACATTCCCATCTTCTTTAGATACACCTGCCAGTTCAGAGAACTGTCTGGTGTTATGAGAGTTATTGTGTCTGCCCTGTTCTGAGTTATTGTGTTTTCGTTGCTGCCTAGCTTCTTAAAAGGGCTCCAAAATCTTCTTTCTTCTATAAGTAAAGTCGCTCAGTTGTGTCCGAGTCTTTGCGACCCCATGGACTGTAGCCTACCAAGCTCCTCCATCCATGGGGTTTTCCAGGCAAGAGTACTGGAGTGGGGTGTCATTTCCTTCTCCAGGGGCTCTTCCTGACCCAGGGATCAAACCGGGGTCTCCAGCACTGCAGACAGACGCTTTCCAGTCTGAGCCACCAGGAAGCCTATATTTCTGTGTAATACCCTCCCTTGTGCCCAGTTGGGCCCGTTGACTTAATTCTGATGAATAAAATGCAAGAAAAGTGAAGGGATGTCCCTTCTGACATCTTGGAAGCACGAGATAAAGCCTTTTCCAGAATGGGGCCAGCCGCCTCCCCCAAACAACAAATGAAAAGAAAAACAAAGTCCAGAACACACAGAAGGAGAAATAGTATCAAATTTATTGTTTGGAAAAAAAAAAAACAAACTGAAACCAAATCAAGCCCCTTAAAGCTAGCTTTGTTTTTTGCTTTAAGACTTCTCTTTTGCCAGAGTTTTCTGTCATCTTCAATCAAGAGTCCCAGATGATATATCTGTGCCAGTTTTTAAACTCATCAACTAAACATCACACCTCAAAATGTCTTCATCCATTAATAAACAAGTATTCATTAGGTTACTATAATGTATGTGCACAGCATAAGTTTAAATCCCCAGCTAGCTAAACTTCTATTTGCTTTAGGAAAACAGGATGCACCAAATGAAATATTACCAATTCAATGTTTACATTTAAGGTGAGGCAGATTCTTTAACACATGATTTTCTATGGTATAGTTTTCAAAATAGTCTCTCCCAAAGTAAGTTAAATAGTTGCAATTTAGTCTTTGTGATATATTTTGGTCACTTAAAACCATTATTGGGTTAGGATTTTATCCCCCTTTTTTTTCAGTGTTAGAGGAAAATTATAAAAGGACATTGGCAACCCTTTATCCATTTTGAAGTCAGACATTCATAGTACCCATCTGTATTCTAGAATATCATAAGAGATTTAGAAAAGGCTTTTACTGAGAAAACGAGACATTTATCAAACATAGATGTGAATTTGCTTTAGGTTGTGCTTAATACAACTAAAGTCCTTAGCTCCTGGCTATGTTAATATAATTTAAAGGTGACCATAAAATTTTGTTCTCTGGAGCTAACCCTTTGAAAGCTAGTTGCTTTTTAAATTAATATGAATAATACATGAAATGTAGATGGAGATTTTTCTGGGCTCATGCTATTGCATCGTTATGAAGATACAGCAAATAACTGCCAAAGAAAGAAGTTCAAAAATAAAATAGAATCTGTTATGCATTCATATTATTGCTGCACATCAATATTTTCTACTAAATTTTGCAGTACATGACTACCAAAAAATTGTTGAAAATATTAATTGTAAAATACACACCATGCTTTTGAAAACGGATCAAAACCCTTAACTATACAACCCGGTTTAAAAACAGGATACTCATCTCTGTGCAGTTTTCACATATAACTTGCCATTTCTAGCAATTAAAATAGTTAAAATATAAAAATGTTTTAAAATATACACTTCTAAGCACAATCAAATCTTTGGTAACTTAGCAGACATTTTCAATATCTCATTGTCTTCGTCCTACGTATTCACTGTAATATATAAAATTCAGACGAAATTAATTCAACATGCTTTCTTTTCTACATTTTATTTTATTTATTTTGGCTATGTCATGTGGTACGTGGGAGTCTTAGTTCCCTGATCAGCGATTGAATCAGCATCCCCTACATAGAGAGTGCAGAGTCCTAATAATCACTGGAGTGCAACAGAAGTCCCAATTCAATGTTTTTGTTTTGATAGCAATGACTTACTATGGCTGCATGCTCAATCGCTTCAGTCATGTCTGACTCTTTGTCATCCTATGGACTGTAACCTGCCAGGCTCCTCTGGTCATGGAATTCTCCAGGCAAGCATACTGGAGTGGGTTGCCATGTCCTCCTGCAGGGGATCTTCCCCACCCAGGGATTGCACCCAGATTTCCTGCATCTCCTGCATTGCAGGTGGATTCTCTACCTCTGAGCCACCAGGGAAGCATTACAATGGCTGAGTTGGGTTAATAACAGCTGGAGTAGACTCAAAGAGCTTAACATTTTTTACCTTTAAAAATATGTGTCATCTTTAGATGACAATTTGATATAGGTAAACATCTAGAGGGTTCTCAGAAATGGTCGGTGAAAAGATTAGATTTCCTCTAGTCAGGCTGGATAAAGAATGTGGCCATGTTTGATGATTGTAAAGGAGTAATCCACTTATGAGAAGATGCTAGAGACACTTGAGTTTCCTAGACTACATTTTAGGCATAAATGAATAGGTTTGTTCACCATTATTGTAAATGCGGAAACTCCTAGCTAGCACTCTTTGAATCGCAGAACACACATGTCTATTTCCCAATTCATACATTGGTCATACTAATTTTGTAAAAAGAGTTAAATTTACATGTGTATATTTGTATACATACACATGTGAACACATACATATACCTCTTCTTAGATTAATGGGCCCAGAAGTACTCCAGGTCACGTTTTTTTAAACTAAAATTGTTTTTTTTAAATGTTAAAATCGTAAATTTTTCCCCTATACCTCTACTTCCCAGAGATAGCATTTCCAAGAGAAAATAACATTTAGTTCACATGGACCCCAGAAAGTTTCACCGGGAAATTCTACTAGACTTTCCATTTCAGATAATCCCAATGGCGCTTATGTTGCACCAGAGATGTGGAGAAAAGAAAAACTTTCAAAAACAGCAGAAACAACAATGAAATCAGAATTTCTATTTAACGGAGATGCACAAGAGACATTCCCATGGAGTCAGGAACAATATAAGGATGTTTTCACTACAGTTTAATACTGTGTTAGAGTGGAGGTTCTTAACTTTACAATAATAACATTTTGGGCTAGGTATCCCCTTGTTGTGGGAGTTTTCCTCTGCACTTAGTATTTTAATGGCATCCCTAGCTACTATCCAGAGATGCCAATGGTACCAATACCTACCCGCAGTTGTAACAACCAAAAATGTCTTCAGATATTTCCAAATATTCCTTGGGATACAAAATTACATTCAGTTGAGAAACACTGTATTAGTGATGTCAAACAGAGAAATCAGACAAGATGAAACTGTTAAAAATATGAGAACTGGAAGAAAAGATAAACTCTTTATTTGGGGTGATATGTTTCTATATGCCAAGAATCTAAGAGAATTTATAATTAAAAAAAGAAATCAATATGATACAGTGTTACAACTAATTCACAAAGTCTATAGTCTTTTTGTATACAAATAATATATAATAGGTAAAACAATTTATAATAGCAAAAATTAACATAAGCAAAATCTATATGAGGAACATGTTAAAACTTCCAAGAAACACATAAATGGATTTGAACAAATATAAAGACACATCTTTTTCTTGAACAGTTTCAATCCTTCCCTTCCAGGTTAATATAGAAATAGAAGATATCAATAAAATGCCAATAACTTTTTATTGAACCAGACAAGTCAATTCTAAAATTTATATGGGGTATAAACTTCAAGAAAAGCTAGGGAAATATTGAAAAATAAGAGCAATGTTGTAGTGGGAGATGATAGTTCCTTCTCTAAGGTGATTGCAAGTATAGTCTCTTATCAGCACAGGAACCAGTGGAATAGAATGGGTAATTTAGAAGTGAACCCTAGTATATACAGAAATTTAGCATATGATAGCTTATTTCTTATTTATTTAACCATAGATTAGTGTTGCCTATTCTAGATCTTCACATGAATGGGATCATGGATATAAGTTCTCTTATGTTTGTCTTATCAAAGTTTATTCATTTTTACTTAGTAGTATTTCATTAATAGGAAAATTTATTCATTCTCTTTGGCAGGCACTAAGTTTGCTTCCTCTGGCCAGAATAATTCTGCTCTCTACATTAGGAAAGTGCCCTTGGGCAGAAAGCTCACTTCAGGTTTTTTCTTTCTTTCGTGGAATCACAAATGGATGCAGTTTGTTGTCCAAATCCTAAAAGCAGTTATATCATATATTTTGTTCAGTTTTACGTTGTTTAAGGTAAAGATTAAGTTCAAAACCATCTACTTCAGGATGCCTGGAAAAGGAACTCAGTCAGGACTTTAAAAATATTTGTATAGATCGGTCCACAGAAAGGACCCTAAAGTAATGATGTTCCAGCAGCAACAGGTCAATTTAGTGCCCCTGTTTGCTTTCAGTGGACATGTGGACATGGATTTGAGTAAACTCCAAGAGATAGTGATAGACAGGAAGCCTGGCATGCTGTTGTCCATGGAGGCTGCAAAGAGTCAGACACAGCTTAGCAATTGAATAACAACTGCAATTTTATCTCTAAGTACTTTTTCTAGTAAAAAAGCCAGAGATTCATGGAGCAGTCACTGATCCCAGATATGGTATGTGGAAGGTAAAAGATGAGTTTGAAACTTTTTGTGCCTAAGGCAAAAGATTAGTCAAAGACTGCTGGGGCATTCAAAAGTCTTCAAATTCTTCCCTGTTGAAAGAAAATAGGCCCAAAGGACATTCTCTCACAATTGGGTAAATGTTTCTGAATTATATATTATATCATATGGAATCAGTATTGAATGTTTTGGGTCAGATAAATATATATTTTGTATTTATGTTCTGTTATAATAATCATTACAGTCATCATAACACTTAGGCAATTTTCTGAGTATTTTACTTACATTAACTAATTTATCATCGAACAATCCTTTGAGATAGATATAATTAACCTCAATTACACAGACATCTATATTATTTTCAACCTTTTCGCTTGTGGTATAGAGCAAAATCTTCCCATAACATCACAAGGTTTTCAATATCAGTTATAAATAACTTGTTACTCATAATAAAGTTCTGAGGTACATTGAAGGAAAAGAACACTATAATCAAATATATCAGGAATTTTAAATTATTTATGTATTAAAATTACATTTTTGATTACATTTTACATATGACAAATTTAAAATTGTCTTTATCATATAGTAGATATTACTATAGTTATATTAGATAGTAGATTTATAATATATATTAGATGTGATATATGTATATTACACATAAATATGTTAAAAATATAATACAAACTATACAAATAATTATATATTACATATAATTATATTACATCAGTCAGTTCATTCACTCAGTTGTGTCTGACTGTTTACGACCCCATGGACTGCAGCACACCAGGCTTCCCTGACCATCACCAACTCCCGGAACTTACTCAAACTCCTGTTCTTCCAGTCAGTGATGCCATCCAACCGTCTCATCCTCTGTTGTCCCCTTCTCCTCCCGCCTTCAATCTTTCCCAGCATCAGGATCTTTTCCAAAGAGTCATTTCTTTGCATCAGGTGGCCAAAGTATTGGAATTTCAGCTTCAGCATCAGTCTTTCCAATGAATATTCAGGACTGATCTCCTTTAGGATGGACTGGTTGGATCTCCTTGCAGTCCAAGGGACTCTCAAGAGTCTTCTCCAACATCACAGCTCAAAAGCATCAGTTTTCTGGTGCTCAGCTTTCTTTATAGTCCAACTCTCACATCCATAAATGACTACTGGAAAAACATAGCTTTGACTAGATGGACTTTTGTTGGTAAAGTAATGTCTCTGCTTTTTAATATGCTGTCTAGGCTGGTCATAGTTTTCTCACAAGGAGCAAGTGTCTTTTAATTTCATGGCTGCAGTCACTATCTGCAGTGATTTGGGAACCCCAAAAAATAAAGTCTCTCACTGTTTCCATTATTTCCCATCTATTTGCCATGAACTGATGGGTCCGGATGCCATCATCTTAGTTTTCTGAATTTTGAGTGTCACTTTCCTTTTTCATCTTCATCAAGAGGCCCTTTAGTTCTTCACTTTCTGCCATAAGGGTGGTGTCATCTGCACATCTGAGGTTATTGATATTTTTCTCCAGGCAATCTTGATTCCAGCTTGTGCTTCCTCCAGCCCGGCATTTTGCATGATGTACTCTGCATATAAGTTAAATAAGCAGGGTGACAATATACAGCCTTGACGTACTCCTTTTCCTATTTGGAACCAGTCTGTTGTTCCATGCCCAGTTCTAATGTTGCTTCTTCACTTGAATACAGATTTCTCAGGAGGCAAGTCAGACTTCTAGGCTCCAGAGCTGTGAGACTATAAATTTCTGTTACTTCAGCCAACCAGTTTATAATGCTATGTTAGAGCATAATATTGCATATTATTGCATATCTTATTACATATGATTACATAACATTACATATATTTTGCTATAACTGGTTGGCTGAAGTAACAGAAATTTATAGTCTCACAGCTCTGGAGCCTAGAAGTCTGAGATCAGGGAGCCACAGAGCCGATTCCTGAGTGCTGTGAGAAAGAATATGTTTCATGGCTCTCCCCTAGCTTCTGGTGGTTTGCTGCAAGCTTTGGCATCCCAGGATTGTAGGTGCACCCTAATTTCTGCTTTTATGTTCATAGGACTTTCCCCTGTAGGTGTGTCTGTTTCCAAATTTTCCCTTTTTGTTAAGATACTAGTAATATTAGTTTAGAGGCCCACCTTACTCTAGTATGACCTCATCTTAACTGATTATCTCTGCACTGACCCTCCAAATTAGGTCATATTCGAAGTACCAGAGGTTATGACTTTGACATAGAAACTTTGGGGAAATGCAGTTCAACCCATAACAATGCAAATGTACATTGTCCTAAAATTATGGTTTAGTTTTGGTTTTTATTATCAAACGGCAAACATTTTTGGTGATTTGATTCTTTACTCAGTATTATGTTCTTGAGATTCATCTTTGTTGACACGTATCACATTTATTCTGTTGTATAAATAAACTATAATTTTTTGTTCATTATACTACCAACTGATATATGCATCAGTTTAACTTTTATATTTCTACTACAACAAATGCTGCAATGACCATTCTAAATGTACAAGTCTCTAGATGCAAATTGGTAAGGTGCTCTTTAGGGCAGTAATTTCATCTAGTAATTTGGTTATAGATGTCAAGGGTTATTGGTTCTTTCAGTCCTGGGGCTGCAGACAGCCTTGTACTGTCTGCAAGGAAAAAAATATTATCTTCTTCTATGGACTTGAAAAATGCTAGAAGCACTGCTTTACCATGGCATTGTTAGAATATCAGTATGTCCACATTTACTAGATACCACCAAATTGTTTGCAAAAATGGTAGCACTATCATCTGTGTGTGGGAGTTCTCAATTCTCTACACACTTGACAACACTTGGAATTGTCAGAATTAAATTTTTATGAATCTGATGGTTCTGAAATAATACTAAATTTTACTTTGATTTACTTCTGATTACTAAAGACCAGTAATCATCCTATTTATCAGAAATTTATGTTTTCTTTTCTGCAGACTCTCTGTTCATTGTTTTGGGTATGTTTCCATTGGTTTGTTGGACTTACGTTTTATTGATTAAAGGAGTTTTTATATATTTGAAATGCTAATTGTTGCTTATATGAAACAAATATATTCTTGCAGTTTGCCTTTTAATTGACTGGTGGCACTTTCTGATGAGCAGATTTTCATTTCAGTTAATTGGATTTAATAATCTTTCCATAGATCGTTTTTCAGTCTTGTTTTAAAAATCCTCTTGTTGCCCAGAGGTATGAATATATTTTCTTACATTTTCTTATAAAGTTTAAGATCTTGCCTTTGACATAACTAAATTGTGTTGGTTCTGAAGCTCTGTGATACGCTTTTATATGATGTAAATTTGTGATCTAGTATTTTTTTTTCTTGTATGAATAGTAAATTGACTTAGTGTCATTTTTCTTTTTTAAATAATCCACCCTTTCTCTAATGATTGACAATGGCAATATTTTCATGTTCCCAAGTATATATAGGTCCTTTGCTGGGCTCTTTATTCTCTTTTCTTGTTTGATTTGTCCAACATGATACCAACACCACAGTGTCTTAATCACTACAGCTTTCTAGTAAGTCATGTTTCCTGACTGAGCGAGGCTGTTAGTTCTGCTTCAAAATTATTCTTGAATCTTTGCCCTTTCCTATATATCTTATTGGAGAAGGAAATGGCAACCCACTCCAGTGTTCTTGCCTGGAGAATCCCAGGGACAGAGGAGCCTGTAGGGCTACAGTCCATGGGGTCTCAGAGAGTCAGACACGACTGAGTGACTAAACAACAACAACAACAATACATCTTATTTACTTTAATTTTTAGAATTACCTTATCACGTTTCACAAAATACCTTGGTGGTATAAAAAATAACCTTGTTGTGTTTCTGTATACTAAAGGAAATGGACATTTAAAAATTATATTCAGTATTCCTATCTATGAAAATTTTACTTCTTTCTAGTTTATTGAAATCTTTTTTTAAGTGTCTTTGAAATAAATTCTATAATTTTCTCTGGAAAGGTTTATTTCTATATACCTTACTTTTTGTTGCTATAAATCATATTCTTTCTAAAATTCTATGTCCTGATTTATCTTCAAGCTGACACACAGAAATGCAATTTAACTTGATGTACTGATTTTACATCTGACACCCTTGATACTCACTATTGTTATTGATAAATACTCATTATTTTAATAATATGATTGTGTTAATAAGTTATTTATGGATACCGATTTATAAGTTAATTGCTTGTGGTTAGAAAATATATTTATGCATAATAATAGGTATTACATATATGTACCTATCAATCATTTAAAATTTGTTCAGTTCAATTCAGTTCAGTAGCTCAGTCGTGTCCGACTCTTTGTGACCCCATGAATTGCAGCACGCCAGGCCTCGCTGTCCATCACCAACCCCCAGAGTTTAACCAGACTCATGTCCATCGAGTCAGTGATGCCATCCAGCCATCTCATCCTCTGTCATCCCCTTCTCTTCCTGCCCCCAATCCCTCCCAGCATCAGGGTCTTTTCCAATGAGTCAACTAGCATGCATTAATACGACATACTTAGATACTTTTTGAAATATTTCATGTGAGGTTAAAAAAATGAGGTTTTATTTTATTGGGTTCAGTGTCTTGTATATCCATAAAAGCAAGTTTATTAATTCTGCTTTAAATATATTTGATCTCTCAGTTATGGAGAGAGATATTTTAATGTCTGATATTGATTGAGGATATGCCTGCTACTTCCATGTTAATTTTTCTTTATGTAGTTATTTGAAATCTATGCGGTAATACAACTCTAAAATTTGTGTGTCTTATGGTAAATTGAATCTTTGTCAATGTGGTGATCCTTTCTAATTCAGTCATGCTTCTTATCTTCAAGTCTATGTGTCTGCTACAATAGCAGTATCTGGCGTAGGATTTTCCTGGTATAATTTTCTCCATTTTTTCCCCAGTGTCATTTCTGTGGCTTTTAGTTTTAGAGATATCTCCTGTCAACAGTATATAGTTATCTTTTATTTCTTTAACTATTCTAAAAACTGAGGAATTTAGCATAATTGTTTTGTTTATTCATGTAATTGGATTCAATTCTGCTACTAATTTTGTGCTTTCTGTTTGTCTTATTTTGCTTGTATTTTTTTGGATGATTTTTTTCTCTACTTTTCTTCATCCCATTTGATCTCTTCAGTAATTTGGAGGTTGTACGTTCTATGTCTAGTATATTGCTCTGTAACCTGGGAAATTGCATTGTTATCTTTTTATGACTCAAATTAGCCATTTGTTATTTTTATTCAATAAGTTTTGTTTATTTACTCACTCATTCATTCATTTATTTTTAGGTCCAAAAACATATTTATGATTTTTTTGCTTATTATTTCTTCTCACATCTCAGAATTTCCTTCTGGGATCATTCTTTTTTTTTTTATGTTCATTGGAAATGTTGTCTAAACTGTCTTTAGTTCATCCTCACTTATGAATGTAGGACTTCCATGCTGGCTCAGATGGTGAAGAATCTGCCTATAATGCTGGAGACCTGGGTCCAATCCTGGGTTGGGAAAATCCCCTGGAGAAGGGAACAGCTACCTGTAAGCAACTGTCACTTTCACTTTCTCATGAATGTAAATTCATGAAAGTGAAAGTTGCTCAGTCCTGTCTGACTCTTTGTGACACCATGGTCTAAGTTTATGGGGCATACAATTCTAGATTCACCACTATTTACCCTCAGTCACTGACACTAACTTATTAATATTGCATAGGTTTTTTCCCCTTCTTTTATGTTTTTTGTTTCATGCCCATGACCTCCTTGAATATTATCTCTTTTCATATTGGAGCGCCTCTTTTTTGGACAATTGGATTAGGCAAACGTTAAGCATATTAATATTAGTCAATTTGGGCTTCTTTTGTAGAGTACCACAGACCTTTAGCTAGAACAGTACACATTTATTTCTCATAGTTCTGGTCTGGGAAGTCCAAGGTCAAGGTGCCCGGAAATTTTGTGTTTGGAAATTTTGTGTTTGGGAAGGGCCCTCTTTGTGGCTTGTTGACAGCTGCCTTCTTTTCCTTACATGATGGAGAAAGCATAGTGAGAGAGCTGACTCATTGGTCTTTTAAAAGTACACTAATCCCTTCATGAGGACTCCGGGCATAACCTCATCTAAACCCAATCACCTCCCAAAGGTCCCCCCTTCAAGCACCATCACTTGCAAGAGTTAGGGTTTCAACATGAATTCTGGAGAGACACAGACATGCTGTCTGTAACACTGTCTCTGTCCTCTGTATCTTAACTTCTTTTTTATCCTTTCAAACTTATTATTTATTTGTCTGGAATTCTGTTAATTTTTTGAGAAATATGTCAAATGTGTAAAAGCCACTGATGATGGCTCTAAGAGATCATTAACACATTAGCACAATTCTTTCTGTGGAGGCATTACAAAGTCTTTTCTCTGACTTAGGTGATGTTTAGCTTTTGAAAATAAATGTTACACTAATGTAGTCTCCTAGAAGACTTCAGAAATAAGAAGACTAGAGAAAATTCTTCACTTGCTTTGTGAGCTTGGGAAATTCTTTGAAATTCTCTGTTTTTAAAATATGTAATAGTAACATGTTTCCCTGGTGACTCAACAGTACAGAATTCACCTGCCAAAGCAGGAGTTGCAGTTTTGATCCCCAAGTCAAAAAGATCCCCTTGAGGAGGACATGACAAGTCACTCCAGTATTCTTGCTGGGAAATACCATGGATTGAGGAGGCTAGTAGGCTACATTCCATAGCATTGCAGAGTTGGACATGACTAAGTGACTGAGCAAGGTGAGGCAAGAAATAGTAACATAAATTTCTAAAAGTTAGTTAATAATTGTGGCAAAAATTTAGATGACATTTGTAACAATTCTTTGAGTTTCCAATAAAGTCATCAAAACTATATGATAGCATTATCAAAATAATAATAGTAGTGTTATTATCCATCATAATGTTTTAATTTGTCTGGTTGTACTTTGATTCATCTTAGAGAAACAGTCATTTGGAACTTTTTCCACTTAGGAAAATATATTTGATATTTTAGGAAGTATGAATTCCACTTTTTCAGTCACAGTAATTCTATGTATCTGTATTTGTATCTATATCTACATCTATAACTTAATAGTATATATTTAGCAATATAAGTTGATTGACCAATAGTTATATAAGCAGAAAATATTGTCATGATTTCTTGCTTGAGCTTTCAACTAAAGTTGAAGTTTAAAGATAGCATACACCCTGGATTGTATGCTAGGGGAGAGACAGAAAAAAATCTTATATCAAGTTTTCTGAATTCTCACTAAAAGCAAAAGGAAATAAACTTTATTTTGGAAGAGCTCTTTTCTCTTAAAGCGTATTTTAATCTCAGACAGTTATGATATCACATTATGGTTGTGCTTTGCTGATATTACAGGAAAATCACATGAGTTCCTGTAGAATTACACCCAAAATATTTGCAAAGTTTGCTGTGAGCTCAGGAAGCATCTCTCATTTGTATGGCCAGAGAAGAGCTAAATTAGTCAACTCTCTTAACCACATCCTGTTTATACCTGAATAGAAAGAGACATATTCCTCTGTGAGAAAACTAACCCTGTGTCTTTCTATAGACATAGCTGCAGAAAAAATTAGTCGAATTCCTTTTGAAAATATAAATTAAATACTTTCAAAATATTCTTTATGTGAACTCATTGTAATTATTTCTTACAGTAATAAGAAAACCTAATATTGCTTTTTAATTTTTAGTTTATTTCCCATATAAAAATGTCAGTGTTTCTTCAAAGTTTTCAAGTTCATTGAAGTATAATATTGATAGTATTTATTATTACATTGATCTCAATAAAATAAGATATGAGCACTTATACTATGTCTAGCACAATCCTAGCGCATCACATAAATTATCACATTCAATTCCATCATCAGGACACAAAAGATGTACTATTCCTATGCTTGCTTTGCACAATGGTAAAAACAAGACTTGATTCAATCTCACAAGGATCCACACTAGTAAGTATTAAAGCAGTTATTTAAAGTTAAGAAAATTGCTTTAAGTCACAGAACGAGTCAATATGAGAGTCAATGTCTAAGTCTGGTAACTTCTGTTGTTTTTTTATTGGCTGAATGATTTGTTTTGTGTCATTGTTTTCCTGAGATTCCTTTAGTTAGTGAGAATAAAGATACTGTCCAGGTTTAATTAATGAGCTTGCCTTAATATGACATAGTGCTATGTCACTGGGTACCACAGTGGATAGCAAATGCATATACAAAATCATCTGGCAACTTCTACAAAGTATGAAATGGTTTGGTTCCTCAGAACCTGCTACTGAGATAAGTACCATTTGAGCAGCAACTACTAATCAATTTCACCTTCATATAATAAAATGATATTGAAGAACAGGTTTGACTCTGTTACTACAGCCAGTTTACAAAATGACAAAAGGGGCATTTGTGAAGAAATTTGTATTTTCAACAAGTGCTTAATGATTTATTATGGTTATTTTGTTTTCACAGTTCTAAGAGTAACATTGACTTGTAGAAAATTAGATAAAAAATAAAAACTAGGACAAATGTTGGAAAACAAATTACCTCACTCATAGGCAAACTACAGTTAAATATTTATTTATGTAAGTCTGTAGAATTTTGTGGGTTGTATCATACGTATTTAATTGTTTCTTTAATATTATATATATATATATATAAACACATATAAACACAATGACCAAACAATTGCTTACTGGAAACAAAGAAAGAGCTTTTCATCTTTATCTGAATAAATTGTCTTCTCCAGATAATTTTGTATTGATGGTAGAGCACTTTCATGATCCTTTATTTATTCATCTATTACTCATTTATTGAGCACCTAAAATGGAACAAGCTCTATCCTAGGGGTACATGTGTCTTAAAAAAAGACATTGTAATTCCTACTATTGAGAGGCTTATATTCCAGTGAGGATAGATAGACAAGAACAATAAATATAATAAATATATGTATGTTATACCATCAGAGGAATATTACGTAGGAAAAAGGGGAAAATTAAATAGAGTAAGAGAGTGTGGTAGACAGGAATCTAAAATGATCCTTCTAATGGCCTTGCATCTATATAACCCTCTCTCCTGGAGTATGGAGAAGGACATTTGAATATAATGATATCACTCCCATTATGCATAAGGAATTTTTACAGGGTAATAAGGTCCCAATCAGTTGACTAGGTAATAATCATGGGGGAGATTGTCCTGGGTGAGCCTGGTTTAATCACGTGAGGCTTTAAAAAGGATGATGAAGCATCAGAGAAATGTTTTCCTTCTGGCTGCAAGAAGATGCCAACTACCATGTTGTGAGAGGAGGAAGCTATGTCAAGGAATTCAAGGAGGTCTCTGTGAGTTAATAGCATCCAGTTGTTTATAGCCAACAAGAAAATGGAGGAGGGAGTTAGCCCTCCCATCACAAAGAAATTACCTCTACTAACACTTATGAGCTTGGAGGAGGACCTTGGCTGCAGCCAGCGCCTTGATTCCAGCCTTGTGAGAACCCAAGCAGAAGACCCACTTGGGTGGTGCCTGGCCTCCAACCCCTGGAAACTAGAAGATAATAAATGTGTATTGTTTCAAGCTCCTAAGTTTGTGGCAATTTGTTCTGTAGCAACTGAAGGCTAATATGAGTGCTGCATGCTAAGTTGCTTCAGTCATGTTTGACTCTTTGTGACCCTGTGGGTTGTAGCCTGCCAGTATCCCCTCTGCCCATGGGGTTCTCCAGGCAAGAATACTAGACTGGACTGCCATGCCCTCCTCCAGGTGATCTTCCTGACCCAGGGACTGAAGCTGTCTCCTGTGGTTTCTGCGTTGCGGATGGATTCTTTACTGTTGAGCCTCCGGGGAAGTCCAGAACACTAATATAGGGGATCGAATCCCAAGGGGCTGTTTTGCAAAGATAAGATAGCAAGAGGTGGAGAAGAGTGAACCAGGCAACATTTTAGGTTTTCGATCATTTGAATCATGTACTGAAGTATAACTATTATTGGTTTTCTTTATAGAATTTTAGAAACGATTAAAGAAAACTCTTTCATGATCAAAAAAATGAAGGAGTATTTGAGCAAATAAATTATTCCCTCCTCGGAAACCCAAAGTAATCATTACTCTCAGAGATAGTATTTTAAATGATAGAAATCTTAGGAGGAGGGTCTCTTAGGAGGATCAAAATCAAGGATCTGGAGATGTGCACCAATAGATGGCAGGAGGGAAGATGCATGGAGGAGGTGGAATATCAGTAGGCATTTTCCCTTTATTTATGTGATGAATATTTAAAGGGAGCATGAGTGCAAGGGCAGCTATCTAGCAATTAATCAATCAATCCTCTCACCAGTCAATAAGGAATTAGTAAGAACTCTAATTCCTTGTGCAGTAAGCGTTCACTAGTATAAACAGAGGACACCATAATGACACTAGCTCTTCCTAAAAAGTTAAACGCAATTGGATAAGAAAATATGGATTAGCTATTTACAAGACTGCAAGTAGGTTGTCTGTATAGTGTCTTTTCTGAAGTATTATTGTAAAAACTGTGTTCTTTATCATACATAGACACTTAGTTTTTTTTTTTCCATTTGTTCGTGTTCATGTGTGCTAAGTTTCTTCAAGTGTGTCTAACTCTTTGTAACCCTATGAACTTTAACCCTCCAGGCACCTCTGTCCATGGGGATTCTCCAGGCAAGAATACTGGAGTGGGTTGCCATACTGGAGTGGGTTGCCATGTTGGAGACCCAAAGATTGAACCTGGGTCTCCAGCGTTGCAAGCGCGTTCTTGACTGTTTGAGCCACAGGGAAGTCAGCCAAATTCCTTGAAGGAGTAGCTCCCCCAAGTTCCTTGAAGAAGGAGCTATTAACATGTTTTAAGCTAGTATTTTCAGCACCTAGGACAGGGTTGTCATTTTGCTAAATAGATTGCTAAATGAATGATGAATGAATGAGTGGTAATCTGGTAACTTTAATCATGTATGTATTTCAGCAGATGCTGGAATTTATGAGTGCATTCTCCACTCTCTTCATTTTCAAATCCTGCAAGCCTTACACTAATTTCCTCACCCCTGTCCCTCCTCTTTTGAAATACAGTACAAATATATTCAAACACTAGCCATGCTCCAAAAGAAATTCCTCCATTTAGACTCATAGCACATGAAATCAACTTATGCATTGTATTCTGACTGAGAGTTGGCAAACATCAAAATTGGCAGACAGATGAAATTCCTCAGAGAAGGTGCAGATGGACTAATAAGCCCAGAAAAGAATCTTTAAATGTTTGTTTGGAAAAGAAAATGTTTCATTTCAACACAACTTTCATTGTTATTATTGTTGCAGTTGATATTTTAAACCATAAAAATATCTTTAAGGGTTTGAGACTTACAAATACCCCCTAATCTTGTATCACTTGTTCTTGATCAGACTGGAGATGAGGATTTTTTTTAAAAGGAAGCAATGCCTTGAAAAGTTATCTGTATCCTACTAGTATTATTATGCCTTAATTTAAAATTAAGTGAATATTCCTAACATAATAATCACTAAAGGGCTTCTCAGATGAAACAGTTAGTAAAGAATCTGCCTGATAATGCTGGAGTCGACACAGTTTCGATCCCTGGGTCAGGAAGATCCCTTGGAGGAGGGCATGGTAACCCACTCCAGTATTCTTGCCTGGAAAATTCCATGGACAGAGGAGCCTGGCATGCTATACAGTCCATGGGTTCACAAAGAGTCAGACATGACTGAGCATACACAACAACAATAGTCACTAAACAATTTTGTTATACCATAAGATAATTTTTCTAAATAGATTTCTTTGAGTTAGACAATGACAAATATTTAAGTTTCAGAGAGGGACAATAATTAAAAATTATTCCAGAATTAGGAACACAATACTTGACTCTGATTATTTTCAGAACTATATAGTGTGCAATCAAAGGTACTAATTATAGAAAAACTCTTCATTGTATGAACATAAAACACCTCACAGATGAAATCAGTTGTTTAAGGATGCCCTGGTCCAAATGGCACATTTTATTTTAAATTTATGGGTCTTGTAACCTGGAGCTGTTTGCTATCACAGGTGTTCATTGTTTTGTATTGTCTTTAGCACTGCTCTGGGAAGCAGCAGAATCTAACTCTGTTTTGTAGCGTTAGCCCTTGTTAGTGCTCAATAAATATTTAATAGTACAATGTGCTACATATACTAAGTGCTGAATATTTAAATTTTCTGCATTCTGTGTGATATAGTCACATTGTATATTAAAGATATATATATATATATATATTTGGTGCTAGGTGAACATACTAGAGTTCAAAAGCTAAGTTGTCACTGCCAGCCAAATGGCCCTCTCTTTCTTGGGATAAATAACTTGTGTGAATGGGCTGATCATTGCTCAATAGAATAAGTTTGCTCATGTGATGATATTGACATTGAAATTCCCTGTTTTTAGAGAAAAGACCCTGAAGGGAAGATCTTCTTTTAGAACTCACACAACATGAGAAAAGGTGATTCAGCCGCCATTGAAAGAGTTCTTAGTGTAGATTTATTTTTCAGAAATATTTGCTTGTTTTAGGTCAAATTTACTTACTTCATCAGATCTAGCTATGAAGTACTTCTTATTGTAGCTGCTTCAACCTCAGTGTTTTTCAGACTTTAACATACATACAAATCACTGGAGAGCTTGTGAAAAGATATTCTGATTCAGTAGATCAGGACTAGAGTCTGAGATTCTGAAAATCTAATAAATTTTCAGATAATGCATCACTTCAGTGCAGGATCACACTTTTAGTGGTAAGAGTCTATAATACTGGTATTCAGTCCTGGATATGCATCAGAGGGCCTTCTCTGATAGCTCAGTTGGTAAAGTATCTGCCTGTAATAAAGGAGACCCTAGTTCAATTTCTGGGTTGGGAAAATCCCCTGGAGATGGGAAAGGCTACCCACTCTAATATTCATGGGCTTCCCTTGTGGATCAACTGGTAAAGAATCCACCTGCAATGCAGGAGATCTGGGTTTAATTCCTGAGCTGGGGAAATCCCCTGGAGAAGGGAAAGGCTACCCATTCCAGTTGTCTGGCCTGGAGAATTCCATGGATTGTATTGTCCATGAGGTCACAAAGAGTTGGACGCAACTGAGTGACTTTCACTTTCTTTCACTAAGCATCAGAGACTTCCCAGGTGGTTCAGTGGTAAAGAATCTGCCTGCCAACATAGGAGACCTCGGTTTGATCCCTGGATCTGCAAGATCTCCTGGAGAAGAAAATGGCAAACTACTCTAGTAGTCTTGCCTGGAGAATCCCAAAGACAAAGGAGCCTGGCAGGCTACAGTCCATGGGGTCCCAGAGAGTTAGACATGACTGAGCATGCTCACTAGGCAGTGGTCACAGGACTGGAAAAGGTAAATTTTCATTCCAATCCCAAAGAAAGGCAATGCCAAAGAATGTTCAAACTACTGCACAATTGTACTCACTCACACGCTAGCAAAGTGAAAGTGAAGTCCCTCAGTCGTGTCCGACTCTTTGTGACCCCGTGGATTGTAGCCTGTCCATGGGATTCTCCAGGCAGGAGTACTGGAGTGGGTTGCCATTTCCTTCTCCAAAGTAGCACTTAAAATTCTCTAAACCAGGCTTCAGCAGTCCATGAAACATGAACTTCCAGATGTTCAGGCTGGATTTATAAAAGGCAGAGGAACCAAAGATCAAATTGCCAACATCTGCTGGATCATCAAAAAAGCAAAGAGAATTCCTGAAAAATATCTATTTCTGCTTTACTGACTACGCCAAAGCCTTTTATTGTGTAGACCACAACAAACTCTGGAAAATTCCTAAAGAGATGGGAATACCAAACAACCTGACCTGCCTCCTGAGAAATCTGTATGCAAGTCAGGAAGCAACAGTTAGAACTGGACATGGAACAACAGACTGCTTCCAAATCGGGAAAGGAGTACGTCAAGGCTGTATATTGTCACCCTGCTTATTTAACTAATATGCAGAGTACATCATGAGAAATGCCGGATTGGATGAAGCACAAGCTGGAATCAAGATTACCAGGAGAAATATCAATAACCTCAGATATGCAGATGACACCACCCTTATGGCAGAAAGTGAAGAAGGACTAAAGAGCCTCTTGATGAAAGTGAGAGAAGAGAGTGAAAAAGCTGGCTTAAAACTCAACATTCAGAAAACTAAGATCATGGCATCTGGTCCCATCAGTTCAAGGCAAATTGATGGAGAAATAATGGAAACAGTGAGAGACTTTATTTTGGGGGGCTCCAAAATCACTGCAAATGGTGACTGCAGCCATGAAATTAAAAGACACTTGCTCCTTGGAAGAAAACTATGACCCGCCTAGACAGCATATTAAAACACAAAGACATTACTTGCCTACAAAAGTCTGTCTAGTCAAAGTTATGCTTTTTTCCAGTAGTCATATATGGATATGAGAGTTGGACTATAAAGAAAGCTGAGCACCAGAAAACTGATGCTTTTGAGCTGTGATGTTGGAGAAGACACTTGAGAGTCCCTTGGACTGCAAGGAGATCCAACCAGTCCATCCTAAAGGAAATCAGTCCTGAATATTCATTGGAAGGACTGATGCTGAAGATGAAGCTCAGTACTTTGACCACCTGATGCAAGGAATTGACTCATTGGAAAAGACCCTGCTGCGGAAAAGATTGAAGGTAAGGGAAGAAGGTGATGACAGAAGATGAGATGGTTGGATGACATCACTGACTCAATGGACATGAGTTTGAGCAGACTCTGGGTGTTGGTGATGGACAGGGAAGCTTGGAATGCTACAGTCCATGAGGTCGCGAAGAGTTGGACATGACTGAGTGACGGAACTGAACTGAACTGAGCATGCTCACACACATATGCCTCAGAATTGTATGTATGGAGTTTTAAAAATTACATGTTTGATTTACTAAGTCTTAGGGGATTTTTACATTTGTAAACCTCTCTAGGTGATTCTAAACATTAGAATGAGGAATTCCATGAGGAATGAGGTATGAGGAATTCCATTGGGAGAGATGTTTTCACCATTTCAATCTAAAAGTATATCAGTTTCTATTCACCATTTTAGAATTAGAGTCTCATGGGTACACATATGAAATCTGGGCCAGGTAAAAGCTAATCTCTCACCACCTAATAATAATACAAATATTTATTGATTTGCCCCCTTGGCAACTCAGCAGGATACACCTTCATTCAAACTAGTTTATTATTTCATCTATGATTAGGAACAGGGCAGCAGAGGGGGTCCTATGAAATGTATTCTGTTCAGTTCAGTTACAATTTATACAACAGTGTATGTGGTGGGGGTGCTGACCTGGATAGATGGGAGAGAGAATTTAAAAACTATAAGCAAGGGACAACAGTTACTTTTCTGAATTTGCCCAGAGGCATAACTTGAGGTAGAATAAATTATTCAAAGCTTGAAAAAAATGGCAAATTTCTGTGCTTAGGATGTGTTCAGGTGCAGATTTGTGTATGTGTGTGTGTATGTGTATTGTGTGTATGTGTACACACACACACACATATACATGCTGTGTGGTACCTAGTCACTCACTTGTGTCCGACTCTTTGGGACCCAATGGATTATAACCCCCTAGGCTCCTCTGTCCATAGGGATTCTCCAGGCAAGAATCAAGAATACTGGAGTGGATTTCCATGCCCTCCTCCAGGGTATGTGTTTATCTATCTATCTACCTATCTATATAGAGAGAGTGCTTATTTGAACTTATTCAAATGACTGGCCACCTTAGATTTTCAAGTGCAAACAAGACCAGATGGATCTGACAAGAAGCAGAATGGAAAAACACACATCTGTGGAATCACCTGCATAGATCTGCCTCCCCCTCACCTCCGTGTCTTAATTTCAGGGCAGCATCTTTTTAGTCATTGTGTTAGTTTAAGTTATAAAATAGGTGGTGAGAGCAGGTGGAAATAATGTGGAGCATTTGTTGTAAGTGTGTGTGTTAGTCGCTTAGTCACGTTCAACTCTTTGTGATCTCATAGACTATATAGCCCACCCGTTTGCTCAGTTCATGGAACCCTCCAGGCAAGAATACTGGAGTGGGTTGCCATTTCTTTCTCCATTGTTATAAGTGACTTTTAAATGATTAGGTCTCATCTATCTCTTGGGACCCCACTCCTGAACTTCCAAGATTACTCTCCATGTTATGAACGTAATCTTTATCTTTTCTAATGTGGCCAGAGGCAAGAAGGATGAACAGTTGCAGTGAGTTTAAAAAAAAAGGTAAATCCAACCTGAAAGTAGACACAGTCTATCTAGACCTGGAAATCTGTCCCACTGGAAAATTGCTTGACAATAATGAACTTTATAGACATTTATTTCTACAAATATGCCAATTGGTTTATTACTTCAAGGTGACATTTTTGGAGCTTTCAAGTATATAATAAATGTAAAATAAGAATTTATCCTTAATGGAATCAGGGCGGTATTCAACTGCAAATAATTATGTGATACTCTTTCAAAGAGATTCTCATTTAATTCAACTATGGATATATTTTCTTTGCCTAAAATTAGATGGACTCTGCACATATCCCCACAACTATAAAGAATACTGGTTATTAATTTACAGCATGCAATTCAAGCTGACTTTATTTCTGAAGTTCTAGCGAAAAGTGCTACTTAGAATGCACCATTGAATGTGGTTTTTTAATATTATTTCTAATGGAGAGAGAAGGGCAATGATATTGGCAATTAATTTTAAATAAAGTCAGTTATGGGCTTTCCTGGTGTCTCAGTGGTAAAGAATCCACCTGTAATGCAGGAGACATGGGTTTGATCCCTGGGTCAGGGAGATCCCCTGGAGAAGGACATAGCAATCCACTCCAGTATTCTTCCTTGCATATCTTCCCTGGTTGCTCAGATGGTAAAGCATCTGCCTACAATGCAGGAGATACAGGTTCAGTCCCTGGGTCATGAAGATCTCCTGGAGAAGGAAATGGCAACCCACTCCAGTATTCTTGCCTGGAAAATCCCATGGATGGAGGAACCTGGTAGGCTACAGTCCATGGCGTCGCAAAGAGTAGGACACAACTGAGTGACTTCAGTTTCACTTTCACTTTTACTTTCCAGTATTCTTGCCTGAGAAATTCCATGGACAGAGACTGGCTGGCTGTAGTCCATGGCATCGCAAAACAGTTGGATATGACTTAGTGAACAGATAACAACAAAATAAGTCATTTATCTTGTTATTTTGGGGAAGAAGTGACACAGAGTTTTTAAAGTTCAGAACAGAGGGAGAAAAAAGCAAAACCATGAAATTCTATTAAGTAAGGAAAAATTTAATAGCTTATAGCATTTGGAAATCAAGCTTGCTCTTACTTTGCATGTGGTGAAAGGACAAGTTATAAAATCTTTATTTCCCACCCAAACTATGTGATAGTTTATACTTATATGAAAGAATATCATCTGACTCCTAGAAATTTGTGATAACCCAAGAATTTTGTAAAACTTTTTTATGATTAATAGTTACTTGTTTGACTAACTTATACTTAAATGAAACTGAATGCAGTTACTTTAGCTGTAAGTGAAAGAACAAAACTTTTGTTATGTAACTCATTACTGTATATTCGTCTATGCTATGTGGCTTTTCTTGCTAGTCTGAAATCATCAGAAAGATATGATACAATATTTCCTTTTGTCTGCTTTTAATAAAGAGTATGTCTGATCCAAACAGAATGAAAAATTTTGATGTGGCTTAGCATGTTGTAATTTTCAAATGTAGTTATTTGGCATGGAGGATCCAGTCTCTTAGCTAATGTATGTAATTATGTGAAAATTGTGGAGTTCTGTAGTAAAGGGAAGATTAAGAAAAATTATTTAGATCATTGCCAGAGAATGGAAGGTTGGAATATACTTTTTGTGTTGGGAGAGTTCACAATACCTCTGGGAAAAGAAAGCAATAAAAGGCATAATAAAAATATTTTAGCAAGTACTCTAAAAATTTTTTCAATAAGAGAAAAAATGTTTACTGAAATTTAAAAAGTGGTGAACTTGGAGAATGATATATACCCAGAACAAACCCATGTGTTGCTGTGGAGATGTGATTCAGGATAAAACCAGAAGTGTAGACATACTGTCATGCAATTGTTAGTTGAGATTCCAAGCAGTCATGTCGTTCCTCAAAATTGTCATAATTTCCATTTTGTAGAATTCTAATGAATATTGATAGTCTCTCCTTCCTCACCAATTTTTAAACCTTAATTCCCACAACTAAACAAAGCAACAGCTATAACCTAACAACTTCATTTTGTTAAATGCTTGTACATTTTGAGCTGAGTTGAGTCTGGGTATATTTGATACATTCAACTTTTCTATGTTAGAAACTATGTTTTTAAGTTTTTCTTTACCTTATTTAGCCAAATTCATACTTATTTATTCAAACTCCTTAGTGCCAAATTCAAACTTAAATGAAGAAAGTAGGGAAAACCACTAGATCATTCAGGTATGACCTAAATCAAATCCTTTACAATTATACAGTGGAAGTGACAAATAGATTCAAGGAATTAGATCTGATAGACAGAGTGCTTGAAGAACTATAGATGGAGGTCTGTGACATTGTACAGGAGGCAGTGATCAAGACCATCCCCAAGAAAAATAAATGCAAAAAAGCAAAATGGTTGTCTAAGGAGGCCATACAAAGAGCCGAGAAAAGAAGAGAAGCTAAAGTTACAAGAGAAAAGGAAAGATAGACCCATTTGAATGCAGAGTTCCAAAGAATAGCAAGGAGAGATAAGAAAGTCTTCCTCAGTGAGCAATGCAAAGAAATAGAGGAAAACAACAGAATGGGAAAGACTAGAGATCTCTTCAAGAAAAGTGGAAGATACCAAGGAAATATCTCATGCAAATATGAGCATAATAAAGGACAGAAATGGTATGAACCTAACAGAAGCAGAAGATATTAAGAAGAGGTGGCAAGAGTACACAGAAGACCTATACAAAAAAGATGTTCATCACCCAGAGAACCACGATGGTGTGATCACTCACCTAGAGCCAGACATCCTGGAATGCAAAGTAAGTGCACCTTAAGAAGCATCTCTGTGAACAAAGCTAGTGGAAGAGATGGAATTCCAGTTGAGCTATTTCAAATCCTAAAAGATGATACTGTTAAAGTGCTGCACTCAATATGCCAGCAAATCTGGAAAACTCAGCAGTGGCCACAGGACTGGAAAAGGTCAGTTTTCATTCCAATCCCCAAAAAAAGGCAATGCCAAAGAATGTTCAAACTACCGCACAATTATATTGATCTCACACGGTAGCAAAGTAATGCCAAAATTCTCCAAACCAAGTTTCAACAGTCCGTTAACCGTGAACTTCCAGATGTTCAAGCTGGATTTAGAAAAGTCAGAGGAACCAGAGATCAAATTGCCAACCTCTGTTGGATCATCAAAAAAGCAAAGCGAGTTCCAGAAAACCATCTACTTCTGCATTATTGACTATGCCAAAGCCTTAGACTGTGTGGATCATAACAAACTTGGAAAATTCTGAAAGAGATGGAAATACCAGGCCACCTGACCTGAGCAATCGGTATTCAGGTCAAGAAGCAACAGTTAGAACTGGACATGGAACAACAGACTGGTTCCAAATTGGGAAAGGAGTATGTCAAGGCTGTAAATTGTACCCTGCTTGTTTAACTTATATTCAGAGTACATCATGTGAAATGCCAGGCTGGATAAAGCACAAGCTGAAGTCAAGATTACCAGGAGATATATCAATACCCTCAGATATGCAGAAAACCCCACCGTTAGGGCAGAAAGTAAAGAAGGACTAAAGAGCCGCTTGAGGAAAGTGAAAGAGGAAAGAGAAAAAGCTGGCTTACAACTCAACATTCAGAAAATTAAGATCATAAATGGGGAAATAATGGAAACAGTGAGAGACTTTATTTTGGGGGGCTCCAAAATCACTGCAAATGGTGACTCCAGCTATGAAATTAAAAGACACTTGCTCCTTGGAAGAAAACTATGACCAGCCTAGACAGCATATTGCAAAGACATTACTTGCCTACAAAAGTCTGTCTAGTCAAAGCTATGCTTTTTTCCAGTAGTCATGTATGGATATGAGAGTTGGACTATAAAGAAAGCTGAGCACCAAAGAATTGATGCTTTTGTTGAACTGTGGTGTTGGAGAAGACTCTTGAGAGTCCCTTGGACTGCAAGGAGTTCCAACTAGTCCATCCTAAAGGAAATCAGTTGTGAATATTCATTGGGAGGGCTGATGCTGGAGCTGAAACTCCAATACTTTGGCCACCTGATGTGAAGAACTGACCCATTGGAAAAGATCCTGATGCTGGGAAAGATTGAAGGTAGGAGAAGAAGGTGACAACAGAGGATGAGATGGTTGGATGGCCTCACTGACTCCATGGACATGAGTTTGAGTAAGCTCCTGGAGTTGTTGATTGACTGGGAAGCCTGGTGTGCTGCAGTCCATGGGGTCACAGAGTCGGACACGACTGTGCAACTGAACTGATGCTGACTGATGTAGTCAAAACTACTCTCAAATGGGTACTGATTATATTTTTTCTGATGATTTAAGAAAAATAGTAAATGGTAAAAATCATTTCCTTTAAAGGGATATTCTATTTTCTCCAAGAGTTGTTCTTTGAAAATCTCAAAAGAATCGCAACAGTTCTTTCCTGTTCAAGAAATCAAATTAAGCAATGATATACTTTAAAAAAATTATATAACTTTTTCTTAGTTCAGTTTGCTTGCTGTAATAGATCTTTATGCAAGCAGAAAGTTACCATGATCCTTAGGCTTCTTCTATATCTCTGTCTTTTTTTAGCCACCAAGAAAGTGGCATAAGGATACTTAATGCAAAGGCAAAATGGATATAGATGGAAATTGAAATTCAAAGGCCGAGTATCGCTTAGAAGTAAGCCGTACTGAAGATTTAGTGACCATAAGGGATAAACTTAGAAATACTACAAAAATCCTCTTAATTGTCCTGAACTCTTTGATATGATTCATAAAGTATTTTCAAAGTTTTTCAAGAGGAAAATGTTTATTCTTACGAGGTGAACAGGTCATTCATATATTCTCTTGTATAAAAATAAAACTTTAAAAACAAATTAATTTTTATCTTTTCTAAAGAATTAGTCACTATATTATTTCCATGCTATTCTTTTTCACAGCTTGATACTTACACACACACACTACATTTCTCCTCACTGATATTTTAAATATATTTGTTGGCACCATAAATATGGTACAGTCACAACCATGTCTTCTCAAACCAATAATTTTTATTGTTAATCATCTTGAACTTACATTGATTTTCCTACCATGTACTATGCTATGTGATCCCTTTCCCCAAGTTTCTTAAAACCAAAATATTTATGTTTGTCTTTTTACATTTTTGTTATTTCTTTCCTTTAAATTTTTTATGTTGAAAATTATAGATCTGTAGGAATTTGCAATTCATGGGAAATCCCCATGATTTGTTGGTCCTGTTCCTCCGGTGGTTATATTTTATACAATTACAGGGCAATATTAAAACCAGGAACTTGACATTGGGACAACATCTGTGACTGTTTATTACATATGTATATTCAACTAACCATGACTTCAATCAAGATACACTACTTACCTGTTACTGTAAACCTGTCTCAGGCTATCTTTTTACAGTCATACCCACTTTTTCTTCTCCCAACCATCCTCAACCACTGGTAACCATTACCTTGCTCTTCCTAGCTATAATTTTGTCATTTCAAGAATGGCATATAAATGGAACCATAAAGTTTGTTACTTTAGACCTTTTCAGATTGGCTTTTCTCTTTTAAACTAATACCCATGAATAGTTTCTGTTTTGTTTTTAATCCCCTCTACCAATTTCTGCTTTTTAATTGATGTAGTTAAACCATTTACATTTATTGTAATTAATCATATATTGGAGTTTGGGTCTGCCATTTCTTTTTTTTTTTTCCTGTTACATCAATTTTTCAATTCTTTGCCTTTTCTGTGGGTTACTTGAATTTTTTTTTAAATCCCATTTTGATTTGTCTACAGTGATTTTGTGTATGCCACTACTGCTCTAGGTGTTACATAGTTCATATATATTTGGACATAGTTTCTCACAATATGCTGTTAATGCTGTGCCAGATTCAGTAAAGCATAGGAGTCCTTTTACATCCCATTGCCTTTCCTCATGTATAACATATTTTTCTCAAGTATTCTATGTTCATTGAGAAACCACATCTGATAACGTTATAACTTTTGCTTCAACCCGCAAATATGTTTTAGGAAATCAAAAAGGAAAGCCTATTTATTTAACTATGTTTTTGCTCTTTTCATTGTTCTTTTTTCCTTCCTCATGTTGTATAATTTATATTTTTTTTATCATTTTCTTTTGGTTTCAAAACATAATTTAGTCATCCTTTTAGTTTGTTGATTACAAGTTCTGTTAGTCTGCATTCAAATCAGTATTGTTGATGGACTAGCTGTTGAAATGAAAGCTAGTTGCAAGAACTTAGGCCAGCAAATTTATTGCATTGTAATAAAACTAGATGCTAAAAGTGGAAGCCTGGACAACTATAGTGAGACTTTCTTAATCAGTAAGAAATGATACTATTTACATCTAGGATGATGGACTAATTCCAAAATGCACATTTTCCGCCAAATTGTCTGTGTTGCATTTCATGGTAGAAATTATTTTATAGGCATTCAATGTCCAGAAAATAAAGTAAAATTTTGTTTCAGTGTTCTCTTATAACAATCTTTTAGTTGTTCAGATGTACGACTCCCTTTATAAATCATGCATGGAGAAACTGATATTGAAATATCAGATAGTAATGTCAATAAATATGCAGTTTATTCCCGATCCTGCCACTTTCTCATTCTCTGTGTCATTCAACAAGTTCTTCAGCCTTTATAAGCCTCATCTCTCATATAGTTCATATAGTTTGGTGAGAGTTTTCTACATAAGGACCTTGAAATATAGTGACTGTGAATTTCATTTATGCGCATTTATAATGTGGCCACCTTCTCTTCTTCTTCCTATTTGTCCCTTCTTTCCTTCATCTTCTTTCTCTTCTCTTCCTTCTCCTCTTGCTTCCTCTTCTTCTTTTTTTCTTTCTATTATTCTTATTCTCAATATATGATTATAAAACATTCTTTCCAATATTTTAGGAGTTAATGTTACTGTGCCTCTTAGCGAATCATTACACTTGACGCTTGACATTTATGTTTTTAAATCAACAGTTTTCTGATTGTGAATTAGCCAGTTTCTCCCTCTAATTAGCAGTTGTGCTCTGACAACATTGACTTGGCATTGGAAAACAGTGAGCAACCAATTCATAAGACACTAATCCAAGAGGAACATGCATGTCAGGTTATTATTTTAATTAGATCTCATGAGCTGAACTTTCTGAACAGCTTATTGCCAAAACATTTCTCATCTTTCCACAAGTGATTAAGAGGCAGGCGGATGACTTCTATACCAGATTTGATGGAGCAGAAGCAACTTTTGTCAAATGTTTTCAAAGAGCTGTTAGGCTTGGACAGAGTCTATCTGTAGAACCTGCCCTCAAGTCAAATGTTTAAGTCAAGTGGAAAATAACTATGAACTTGCATAGGATATAAAAACATACATAGCATGGAAATATATGTTGTTACCAAAATAAGAAAATTTAGAGCAATGTCTAATTATGAAATAGTCTAAAAGGAACACAGTTTTATTAACAAGAGCAAGTAAAAATTTCTTTTCAATTACCTAAAGTATTGAAGCTAAGAAAAAAATGAAATTTTAATTCATTAGGAAATGAAAAAATATGGAAACTGGATATGGTTAATCTGTACATATTAGCATTGTCTAAGAGGATTTTATAACAAGTAGAGACATACATGGTAAATGTGATAATTTTTTCATAATGTGAATATCAACTGTATATCTGAGTGCAGTTTATATTTCAGCACTAGTTTTTTTTTTTTTTTCCCATAGATTCATACAGCATCAGAAAGAATTCTTTCTAATTAATTGTTTGCTTGTGACTAAAGAGGATCTTCCTCACTGATCTCAGGAGGCACAGAGGTTTAGAGAATTTTATAACTATATTCTCTCACATGTTACAGGTTCTTCCATATTAGTATGTAATTTTTTTCACTTCTATTTTCCATTTCTTTGCAATCTTGTTATTTAAAAAGCAATGTGCATTACAGTGGGAATTTAAATACAGTTAAACAAGTTGGATAAGCTTTACTTGCTATAGTTTAAGATGGCAATTGATCTGCTTTGACTAGAATTCTGCTTTCATATGATTTCAAAAATATCACTTTATCATGCTATAGTTTTTATTCTCTTTTATAATTTAGCATTTTATAATCTCTTTTATGACTGGGATATAGATAAGAAGTTTAAGCTGAATTCTTGAGATGTATTATGCTTTTTGTTTTATAAGTATTTAATTGATTCAGCTATCATCAATATGTGAACCAAACTCAGATTTATCTCAGCCTGAAGCCTACGAAAGGAAAGGCAAGATTGCCTATGACACCGCTTTAGGACAGACGTTTCCAATTTTGGGGTGAATACAAGTGTAGCTGCTTTGCCTTTCTTTGAATGAGTTTGCTGCTTATCATTTGGGCTTCCCTGGTGGCTCAGAGGTTAAAGCGTCTGCCTGCAATGTGGGAGACCTGGGTTCAATGCCTGGGTCGGGAAGATCCCCTGGAGGAGGAAATGGCAACCCACTCCAGTATTCTTGCCTGGAGAATCCCATGGATGGAGGAGCCTGGTGGGCTACATTAGTCCATGGGGTGGCAAAGAGTCGGACACGATTGAGCGACTTCACTTTTACTTTCACTTTTCATTGCTGATGCAACAGAGCTGCAGACGGGGAGGAAGATGGTCAAGGGGAAAAGGCTATGCACAGGTTGCAGCATAGAGGGGATTCTTCTCTGAGCATGTTATTAATGCATACACGGTACTCTACTCATGGAGGTGGGAGTTAATATTTCTATTTAATAATCTAATCTAGCCAAATTTTGCTCATGTTCTCTCCTAAACTCTTTCCATCATCTACTGTCACACTGCTGGCTGGCCTCCTGAGAAAATGATTGTTTTCCAAGATTCTGAAATTTGCATTAATGTCTGACTTTTCTTAAGTCCTCTAGTGACTTTAAGAAAGCCACAGCTACTGATAAGAAGAAAAGGGTTATGTGTGGGTGAGGGGGTAGAATAATCTTTTTTTTTTTTTTTTTTAATGCATCTTTTTTTTTTTTTTTTATTAGTTGGAGGCTAATTACTTCACATCTTTTTATTCGTTGACTTTTCTGCAAGAACTAATTGATTATTTTTTTAAACTTTTTGTTTTGTATTGGAGGATAGCCAATTAACAATGTTGTGATGGTTCTAGGTGGACAGCAAAGTTATACATGTATCCATTATCCCTCAATGGATGTATCCATTCTCCCTCAAGTCTTCCCTGGTAGCTCAGCTGGTAAAGAATCCACCTGCAATGCAAGAGACCCCAGTTCAATTCCTGGGTTGAGAAAAGCCGCTGGAGAAGGGATAGGCCACCCACTCCAGTTTTTTGGCCTGGAGAAGTCCATGGGGTTGCAGAGTCATACACGACTGACTTTCACTTTCACTTTCATTCTCCCTCAAACTTTCCTCCCATCCAGCCTGCCAGATAACAGGGAGGAGAGTGCCATGTGCTGTACAGTATTACAAGGACTTACTGTACTGCACTGTCCATTTTAAATGTAACAACGTGTACACGTCTATCCCAAACTTCCTATCCGTCCCTTCTCCTCATCCTTCCCCTTGGCAATCATAAATTTGAAGAACAACTAATTGATTCTTTGTCAACAAAGTATACAATGTATTCAAAAGTATTTTATCAAAGGTAGGTAGTTTTTCCAGAATTGTTTAAGATCCTAGAGTTACAAAAATATATATGCTAGAGAGGTTAGCCTCAAAGAGATCACAATCAGTGGAAGATAATGCAGTAAAATTTAAAATAGTGAAATGAAGATTTAGGAAAGCACAGAGCGGGGTGATGGAGAGGTGGTAAAAAATTCTTACTGGAGCTGATTCCTGTGCTAGATGCTAAAGGGTGAATTGGATGATCCAGGAGACGATAATGAGAAGATAGAAGCATTGTTGTTCAGTCACTGGTCATGTCTGACTCTGCAGCCCCATGAACTGCAGCACACCAGGCTTCTCTGTCCTTCATTATCTTTCTGAGTTTGCTCAAACTTATGTCCTTTGAGTCAGTGATGCTGTCCAACCATCTCATCCTCGGTTGCTCCCTTCTCCTCTTGCCCTCAATCTTTTCCAGCATCAGGGTCTTTTCCAATGAGTCAGCTCTTTGCATCAGGTAGCCAAAGAAAGCATTGGAGTCAAAGTTTGAAGATAAACGCATTCTAGGTGGAAAATACTAGTACAGATGTACAAGTACAGAAATAGGAAAAAGCATGACACATTCCGTGAAATAGAATGAGACAATGGGTCCTGGGACTCTTAGCCTGAGTGTTAACCTGCTGCCTCTCCCCTAAGCCCCCAGCCCTACTGAATCAGAATAAGCGTTTTGTCACAATCTCCAAGAGATTTGTATTCACCTTAATTTTCTAAGCAAATTAAACTTATTTAGCAAGATCACCTCATTGGCATTGTGTAATTTAGTCAGGAGGTGTGTCCTTTCTGATCATTTTTAGAAACTTGATTCCATGAATTTGTTAGATTTAAATAGAGGAAATAACTATTTCCATTTATTATGTTAAGAATAAGTTGGTTCTCTACCATTCCTGCCATATTTAGTATTATTACATATATATAACATCCCAGGTGGTGCTAGTGGTAAAAAACACCACATGCCAATGCAGGAGACATAAGAAATGCCAGTTGGATCCCTGGTCAGGAAGATCTTCTGGAGGAGGAAATGGCAACTCACTCCAGTATTCTTGTCTGGAGAATCCCATGCATGGAGAAGCCTGGCAGGCTAGTCTGTAAGGTTGTAAAGAGTCAGACATGACTGAAGTGACTTATTGTTAAATATTTTATGTATTTTGGTCCATTGCCCTTAGTTTCTTTATTGATGCTCAATTTGAAATATGTTTGCTATAGGGAGCATCTTCAAGATGGTTTCTGAATCCTTCTGACATGAAGAGAATGGTCTTTTTGAATATCCTTGTTTTCTCTATGTCAAGATATGTTGTATATTTCATACTATACACTTCCTGCCTAGATATGCAATCAACCATTTCTCTAAAGGGCTTTGGTCACTTTTGAAAACTAATGATATGATAGTTTCTTAATTGGATCCTTTTATTTTTTCCCTAACTTGGAGCAGGGTTCCAGAGAAGTCTGATTTAAACATTTTATTTGTTAGGTTACTTCATTATACAAATTCTTCCCATGATTTTTTTCCTTAATCCATAGGACAGTCCAAACTCCTTAGGGTAACATCCACAGTATTATTGTTATCTGGGTTTAATTTGCATTTCCATTTTTTCCTGGTTAACATATTCAGAAAACATGCTCCAGCTGAACAAATCTATTAGTTATTCTTTGACTCTTCCTAGCTCATCACTATTTTCAAACTTTATACTTTAATAATCATCTGGGATAAAAAGAACACATTCTTCTTTATTTATTTAAATTTTGCTGGATTAGTTAGGGATTTAATGCAAATCCGATTAGTTCTTAAAAGTTTTTACTGTCCAACCATATCACAATATTTTCTTCCTCCTCTTCTAACTATATTGTAAGCCTCCTTAAGGTGAAGGGCCTTGCTGCATTTTTTCTTTTTTCTCTTTTATTGAATCCTTTGTCCCATGTATGTGTGATAGTTGCTCAGTCATGTCTGACTCTTTGTGATCCTATGGACTGTAGCCCACCAGGCTGCTCTGTCCTTGGAATTTTCCAGACAGGAACACTGGAGTGGGTTGCTATTTCCTTCTCCTTTGACCCATACAAAGAAGGAACTTGACAACAGTTGCAAATTTACCATTTTATTCTCAAAATATTTTTTCCTAACAAAATTGTAAACCCTACTTTTATTCTCTTTACACATTACTAATTATTACCCATGTCAATCAATATTTAAGTGGTAAGAACAACCTGTTTTGAGTGGAAATTCTGAAATAATTTCTTTTCAAGTTCTGGATGATGTAGAATTTTAAAGAGGAATAACAATAGAAATAATTAGACCAAACAGCATAAATGGATAGAATGTTGAGTCATGGATACCAGATTCTTAAAAGCACTCCGCGTAAGTACAATTTCTGAATTTTTCATTTTAAATCTACACTCCCACATTTTAATCTTTGGTCCTGACCTGTTTGCAAACTTGATAATGGTAGAAGATTGAAGTGAAATTCTGCAAATAGAAAGAAGATATAGATGATATTAATTATAAGAGGATGGTATGAAAGAAAATAATGGGAAAATGAGAAATAAAGAGTGTAAACATAGAGGAAAAAGCTGAATTTAGAAAGATTTTGTAAACAAAATATTGAAGCAGTTAGTTTCCTCATTTGCAAAATGGGGAATAACAAACTCATAATGTTGTTCACAGAATATCTTAAGAGAGTGCTTGTAAAATCCCAAGCTTAAAGTCTGGTAATTGCAAGTACTCAATAAATGATAATTATTGTTGATATCACAGATGGATATAGAATTTGAATATACTACAGTATATTAATATATTGCAAATACTGTACCTTCCTATAAATATATGTATGAGTGTGTGCACACAGATGTATTTACATACACATTATCTATTGTTGTTCAGATGCTAAGTCATGTCCCACTCTTTTTGACCCCTTAGGTGGCAATATGCCTGGCTCCCTTGTAAATACATGCACACATATGTGCAGTCTGTATATCTCCATAAATGTGTGGCCATGTACATGCATATACAACACACACACACACACCCCACACATGATTTTCCCACCAAGGGACATGCTACACTTCTGAAACTATAGAGGTTAGATGTTATTATGCACTGACTTGCTAACAAGTGCATTTATTAAACTGAAATTCTTTGAGATAACTCTCAAATAGTTATTCCCAAAGAACTTTTATTTTCCTTAAGTGTGAAAGGAGTATAAATGTCCTTTTCTAAGACATTTGTGGTGGTGGTATCTGAAAATCAGTGGTGCTCAATCGTGTCTGACTCCATGTGACCCTATGGGTTGTAGCTTGCCAGGCTCCTCTATCTATGAGATTTTCCAGGCAGGAATACTGGAGTGCTTGCCACTTCCTAATCCAGGGGATCTTCCTGACCCCGGGATTGAACCCACATCTCTTGTTTCTCCTGAATTGGCAGGCAGATTCTTTACCACTAGCACCATCTGGGAAGCCCTGGAATCAAGTCTAAATCCAGTAGTTGAAGTGAAAGAACCTGATCAGGTAATCACAAGGCTATTCATTTTAGTTTAACAATTGCAAAGGAAGAGACCAAATAGCTCTCGGGTCTCCAGGCCCTTAGCCGTGGTAACTGTGAGTTACCCTGTGACTGTTATAAACTCAGGTTGGTACTCAGGACCAATCTGCCTTTGTTGTTGTTGCTAGTTATGCTCCTTTTTGGCTTTGATGGCTCTCTTTAGGTAGACGTCCATCCTTAGTGGCAAAGATAAAAGGAACAAAGGGAAGAAAGGAAATGAGAGGGGAGGAGCTTGCTGGAATCAAACTCACAGTTAGAAAGCAAACTCATTGAAACCACCAGAGCAGATGCATACCATGAAGGAAATTAATGATGTTAACCCACTGAACTTGGTGAAAGCCTGTGTCACAAAATAGAATACCACACAGAGGAGGTAATTAGTCAAACATGCAATTGGCTGAGTGACATTGATGATCTATATGATCTGGGTACTTCAATATATGGAAACTTAAATCAGCCTGGAGACACTTGAGGATAGAAGATCATTTTTGATATCATTTTAGCTTTTCCTTCATAATTGTCTTTATTGAGCACTTACTATATAACAATGACCCTAGACACTATGTGGGATAAGTATATGGGTAAATCTTTTAGGCAGATGCCATATCTTTGTATCTTTTTATTGAAAACATCCAGCATATGGTATAGCTCATACTTCATTCTCAAAAACTGTTTGTTATATTCACATAAAAGGTAAATTAGAGTTACTGTCTCTGTGAGCAGGCAATCAGATAGCAGAATGAAACATATGTAAGAAGTAGTAAACAAAGTAATATTTATAAAAGTTGAAGACAATAAATGCCAGTGTTGGGATACTCATCTGAACCTGAAGATAAGAGAGAATATAAAGGTAACCAGATTGTGGAGGGAGGAAGAACAGATGTTCGAAGGAAAGAGTGTGTGGTTTGTGTTTAAGAGACATTTCAAGAGATTAGCTGGGGGCTTCCCTGCTGACTCAGTGGCAAAGAATCTGCTTGCCAATGAGGGAGACATGGGTTCAATTACTGGTCTAGGAAGATCCTACTTGCTGTGGATCAGCTAAGTCTGTGCACCGCAACTGTTGAGCCTGTGTTCTAGAGCCCAGAAGCCACAGCTGCTGAGTCCATATGATGCAACTACTGAAGCCTGAGTGCCCTAGAATCCATGCTCTGCAACAAAAGAAGCTACCACAATGAGAAGCCTGCACACTGCAATTAGAAATTAACCCCTCTTTTTCTTAACTAGAGAAAAGCCCATGCAGCAACAAAGACCCAGCATAGCCATAAATAAATAAATGAATAAACAAATAAATATATATATATATATATATGTATTTTTTAAGAGAGATCAGGTGGGTATGAGATGGTCGTAGCAAGACAAGGAAGATAAAATTAATTAGCTGCACTGGGACTGATTTGGACTTTTGGATTTTATCTTTTTGGGAACTGGGAACATTTAAATTTGGAAAGAGAAAAAGGTTGAAACATAAGAATATTAGTGGCAAATAGGAGGTTCTTCAGTAATTTTGCAATTCGTAACAATTAGGGCTACTTGATGTGATATCTGTGAAACAGGAGGGAAGAGGGCAGGTCATAACCGCTAAAAGACTGACAGAGCCATTGAGAATAGGACGTATACTGGTTAGGACCAACAAGGCCCCAGATGGTGGAAGATCCCACTTCCAGAAGACCTCATGCCTCATTACATGCTCATTGGAATACATTAGCTAAATGACATACCCATAGGCACCATGACAGTTCTGAGGCCACCATAAAAGACAAAAATGTGGGTGGCAATCCAATTCCTAGAAATCTCCACTCCTTCCCCAAAATAGTTGGAATACTCCTTCCACTTGTTAGCCAAAGAAATTACCTAAACTGTGAAAAGTAACAAGCTCTCACCCTGGGGCCTCTCACCTTCTGATGGCCCACACTGTCTCTGGAGTGTGTGTCTCTCTAAATAAATCTCTTCCACTTTACTATGGCTCTGTCTGGAATTCTTCCCTGTGTAAAACCAAGGACCCTTCTGTTGAGTTTAATGATGAGGGAATCTTCTCATACAACAAAATACCTTCTTCCTTTAGCCTTGTAAAGCAGAGAAGGTGGGTGATTTCTTCGGGCTGCTTAATTCTCAGTGCAGCTGAAGAGTCAAGTTCAAGGTGTACTCGACTATGATTCCAACAGGGTCATAATAAGGCTGAGATCCACACCATTCCAAGCCTGCCCCTATCTTAGGACCTTTTTCACTTTCCTCTCTTCTACTTTCCATGAATCTGTCTTTCAGGAATTTCCCATCATTTGGCTGTATGTTGGATTCATGACCAAACATGGGGGAGAAGGTGCTACCAGGACATTTGCTCCAGCTTGAGTTACACTATGTCTAAATTTAGCTGAAAATTTGTCATATTGGACTCAGCTGTGAGGTCCCCTCTAAGCTCAGGGACCTCAACAAATGCTTCAGAATCATCAGCTTTGTTCATAGTTTGAAACTTATCTAAAATGTGAATTTTCCATAAATTCTTGTGGCCTTCTCTAATGCTCTGTTACCTCTCATCATAAAATTGTGGATTAGGATAATCATAGGATTTCTTTAGAAGAGTCATCACTATGCTTCCTTCAAAATATATACAACATAATAGAGTTAAAGTGAAACTTTGCTTTAAAATATCAACTGATCCATCATGTAATTCACTATTTAATAGGCAACAATAACAGACATAGAAATCTTTATTATAGGCATAATATTGCCAAGTTTTGTACTCAAGAAATTTTTTTTCCATTTATTTTTATTAGTTGGAGGCTAATTACTTTACAATATTGTAGTGGTTTTTGCCATACATTGACATGAATCAGCCATGGATTTACATGCATTCCCCATCCTGAATCCCCCTCCCACCCCCCTTCCCATCCCATCCCATCCCTCTGGGTCATCCCAGTGCACCAGCCCCGAGCTCTTGTCTCATGCATCCAACCTGAACTGGCGATCTGTTTCACACTTGATAATATACATGTTTCGATGCTGTTCTGTCAGATCATCCCACCCTCACCTCCTCCCATAGAGTCCAAAAGTCTGTTCTATACATCTGTGTCTCTTTTTCTGTCTTGCATATAGGGTTATCATTACCATCTTTCTAAAAATCAAGAAAATTGAGAAATTGCACTCCACATATTGGCAGTATTTCACAATGTTCAAGAATGAAGTTTCTGGAATCAAACTACCACTATTTGAAAACTAGCACTGCCATTTATGAACTGTGTGGTCTTGGACAACTTTTCTAAAGTCTGTGAGTCCTCTCCCTTATCTATAAAATATGCATAATTATAGAACCTACCTCATTGGATGTTTGTTATTGTTAAATGAATTAATGCAATAAAGACCTTAAAAGTGTCTGTTCTAAGGCAGTTATTGAGTATACCCTTAATAAATGCTAAGTATTCTTGTTTCTGCACTGCTTCTTTCCATAGCTTTGTTTCTAGAATCTAGGTCTCATGTTTTCTTTTTTAACATCACACTTGCCCTATCCAAATTTCCTGCCTCCTCCGATGGAATACCCTCTATCTGAGCTTCTATTTTTTTTCACTTTTTAAAATTAACTTTTATTGGAGTATAATTGCTTTACAATATTGTGTTAGTTTCTACTGAACAGCAAAGTAAATCAGCTATATATATATATATATTATGTATATATATATATATATATATACACATACATATTCAGGTCACCACAGTGCATTAAGTAGAGTTCCTTGACCTACAGTATCTTCTAATTGTTTAATCTATTTTATATATAGTATCAATAGTATATGTATGTCAATATCAATCCTATTTGCAAAGCAGAAATTGAGACTCAGATATAGACAACAAATGTATGGATACCAAGGGGCAAACATGAGGTGAGGGGTTGGTGGGAGAAATTGGAAGATAAGTCTAAACTTAGATCTTATCTATTGCTTACATTTCCAAAAAATTCTTTCCCCTGGAGACTAGCCTTGGGGTAGAATTTACCACATCTCTTTCTACCCAAATAGCAAGCTACATTAAAGAATGATTAATCAAAGAAGTTGCTGGCATCTGGGGTTCCTACCTGCAGTAATGGCTGACCCAACAGTTAGAGGGGAGGTACTTGGGGGGATCTAAGATGAACATTCATCATTCTCGGCTGGAAGTCAATGGCAGGAAAGTCTGAAAACAGTAGGCGAGATGGCCTCAGGTAATGCACTGAGGCTCAGCAACAGGACTTCAGGTTCTGCCTGGGGAGAAATCCACAGGAATAAACCACTCTCTTCATTTGGAAAGATTAATGGGAACTGGGATACAACCAGTTGTAGAACCAAGGAAGCTTGCTTTTCGTATAACTAGCTATGAGGCAGAAACAGAGAGAGGCCAAATTCTCATTTATTGAAAGGTGATTCATGAGGTTGTCCTGATTGAGAAATCTACTATCTACATAGGCTTCTAGATTTGGTGGGAATAAGATAGAAGAAGATAGGAGAATTGCATTGATTGTAAAACCCACAAGGAAAGGCTGAGTAAGGGATGTATAGGCTGCCTGAGGATGGATCAATGTGCCTGGCTAAAAAGGCTTAGGCAATGATAAATTTAGGGTCTGAATTTGAAGAGCATTAGGGGGGCAGTTCGGAGAAGGCAATGGCACCCCACTCCTGTATTCTTGGCTGGAAAATCCCATGGACGGAGGAGCCTGGTGGGCTGCAGTCCATGGGGTCGTGGAGAGTCGGACACGACTGAGCGACTTCACTTTCAATTTCCACTTTCCTGCTTTGGAAAATGAAATGGCAACCCACTCCAGTGTTCTTGCCTGGAGAATCCCAGGGACAGGGGAGCCTGGTGAGCTGCCGTCTATGGGGTCACACAGAGTTGGACACGACTGAAGCGACTTAGCAGCAGCAGCAGCAGAAGGGGGCAGTTAAGGGATTAATATTTCCTTTTTTGGGAGGTAGAAAGCCATTAAAAATTTGAGCAGAGGGCAGGCAGGGGTTTAGGAATGTTAACTGCTTGAGTATGTAACATATGTTAAAGGTACAAAGGACTATGATATCAATTAAGAAATAATTATCTTAATTTGAGAAAAAAGTCCGTTTTGGATAGTTGATGTGAAAATGAAATGTCTTGAAGATACACTTAGATTTTAGCTTTTATTCAGGATTTATTTATATACAAACATGCCTCTATTAGTTTTTATCAATAAAGAAGTCCTTGAGAAGTATATAAATTCCACTCTTCTGAGATTATTTAAGTTTTCAAATAACTCATTTTAAAATATATAAAATGAATGGACCTGGAGATTATCATTCTAAGTGAAGCAAGTCAGACTGAGACAGATTCAAACGATATCACTTATTTGTGGAATCTAAAAAAAATGATACAAATGAACTGATTTACAAAACAGAAACAGACTGACAGAAAACTGAACTGTTGGGGTTAGCAGCAGGAAAGGTCATGGGGAAGGATAATTAGGGAGTTCCGGATGGACATGTACACACTACTATATTTAAAATGGATAACTGACAAGGACCTATTGTTTAGCACAGAGAACTCTGCTCAATACGCCATAACAACTTAAATGGGAAAAGAATTTGAAAAAGAATAGATACATATTTATAGCACTGTAACACTCTGCTGTACACTTGAAACTATCACGATATTGTTAATCAGCTATACTCCGATATAAAATAAAAATTAAAAAAATAACGAAACATAAAACTTTGTGTAATGATGAAACAGGCAACAAGGGTAAACAGAAAATGGAAAAGTTAAGATATGCTAAATTACAATTACTATGATATGCCATGAAGCATTAAAAAAACTAAGACAATGGGAGTGAGCTATGCTTTTGCCTCTGTTAGTGACCCATGAATGAATGGTTACTGAGTGGTGTGACTCTCCATTCCTGTAACTCCAGCCTGACAAATAAAGGAATATTGATTTTTGTAACTGTTCTATTCTCTGTGCTCTAAACCCTGTAAAATGAGGTTTTCCCCTTCATGTTGGTATTTTTCAAAAGTAAACCTGATAATCCCAAATACCTTGAAAAAATATATATTACTTTCAGCAGAAAAATTTTTAAAATACAATATAATAAGAAGACACTATGCATTAGATGGTCTTCCCTAGCAGCTCAGTCAGTAAAGAATCTGCCTGCAATGCGGGAGACCTGAGTTTGATCCCTGGGTTGGGAAGATCCCTTGGAGGAAGGCAATGCAACCCACTCCAGTATTCATGCCGGTAGAATGCCCATGGACAGAAGAGCCTGGCGGGCTGCAGTCCATGGGGTTGCAAAGAGTCAGACACGACTGAGCGACTAAGCAGAACAAGTGTGTTAGATAAGAGTGGGCCTCCCTTTTAAGCATTATAGAATGCCAGGTTCTCTCTCAACAGTTCCTTTAAGAAAACTATTCTTGGCCTCCAGGCAAAGAAAAGTATTGAGAAATCAAGTACAGGCTTTAAGAAGTAAGTGATCCGTTTGCTTTAGGCAGTTGGACAAGTTTTAGATTGGCCACTGTCATTACCATGATAACGAGCTTCAGCAGCACACAGAGGGGAAACCAGTAGTTCCATTCTGTGATCATCCAATAATGGAAGAGGCCAGGACACTGTTTTGCAAAATGGACATACTGATGACCTCAGAGAGTTTCTTAAAATGGATTAGACCCTCTGGGATTGGCACCTGCACTTTAATAAGATCCCAAAATGATTTGAATCTGTGCTTAAATTTGGAAACTGTTAGCATATTGTTGTCTTACATATATCTCCCTTTTCTCCTAGGACTCATTAACAGTGATGTTTTCTTCCCCAACTATAAATAATGAGTTACTAGAGTGGAAGCTCCATCTGAGACATTCAAAACATTAGATGCCAGATTATTAATATATATTTGTGTGTAGACGTGTGCACATTATGTGTATGGAAAATATTATGTGTATGCTAAATATTATGTTGTGCCTTGCTATATGTTACACTGTGCCTTTCTAAAGTTGAGCTGTATCGTGCCACTTTTTAGGTAATATTTTAAGCATTCATAAATGTATAAGTCAAATATGGACTACATTTCCCAGCCTCTCTTGCAGGAAACTGAGACCTCCAAGTAGGTTCTGGGCCAGTGGAACAGAGCAGGCGTTAATGTACCATGGCTAACCCTGGTTCATAAAATATCTTTAGAACTTTGCCTCTGGGTTTCAGAAACTGTCAGTAGAGGGCGCCAATACAGAGGAGCTTCACAATCTGTTACTTATATTTCTTTTTATTTTTTTTAGGTTCATGAAATTGACAAACTTAAAAAGAAATTTTATCATTATTTTTGTGGGAGTAGAGTTGATGTACAATATTACATAGTTATAGATGTACCATGTAGTGATTCACCTTTTTTAAATGTTACACTCTTTTTATAATTATTATAAAATATTGGCTGCATTTCCTGTTGTACGTTATATCCTTGTAGCTTATTTTATATCTAATAGTTTGTATCTCTTAATGCCCTACCCTTGTCTTGTCCTTCCCCCTCTTCCCTCTCCTCTCTTGTAACCATTAGTTCGTTTTCAATATCTATGAATCTGCTTCTCTTTCTTTTCAAGTCTTTGAAGTTCTTGGGTATTCCTAGAATACAAAGAAACTTAACTTTTCCATATAAAACATTATTCGCTGACTCTTTCCATCAATGCCACCTTCCTTGTTCAGGGTGTAATTAACGTGGTTAAATTTGTTCCTGTCCTTGTTTATCAAGGTAAGGGCTAACTAGACTGATAAGCCTAATGGGCAATGAGAGGTAATGGCTTAATTATCTCTCATCATTTAATTAATATGTCAATTAATTAAATAATAAGTGGATTTAAACTTAACTCTATAACCTGAGGCTCTTTGGATTCTTCTCCTGACTTCCTTTTTAGCCCTATCTCCCATTAATGATCTAGACACACTTTTTGTTCCAACCATATGAATGAGTCTTCTCTGCCTATCTTACCCACATTGCCTGTTAACCACACTAGGATTTCTTCTTGCTGGTTTGATTGCTCACTAAAACTGTTCCCCAAATATAATTACTCCTCAGACTTCATGGTCCACCTGCATTCTTTGAATATTCCTTGGTAATCCCTGATCAAAATTATTTCTCTCTCTTGCTACATGGTGACTCTAGTAATCTTTATTCAACAAATATATGTATGTATTAAATGTGACAGATAACAGGGATACAAAAAGAATTGAATTGAATCCCCATCTTCCAGAAATAAGGTGTCATGACACTGGTATAAATTAATGACTATAATGAAAAAAAAGATAGATAGTAATTATGACAGTTCAGTGAAGTACAATCTCTACTAATCAATGAACATGTAAGATATATGACTTTGTTATGCTAGTATCTATTATGCATGATTATTTTGTTTAGAATGGCTATGTGTAAAGACTCTAGGTTGTACATTGTTAGATATGCCTAGAAATCTGTTATGAAGCTGATGAGAACCAGAAAAGAAGATAGGGAATGTCTCAAGACTAAAGAATACTAAGAGTAAGCATTAGGAAAGAAGGAGCTACTATGGGGAAGTGATATTATGCCAGCTATGAGCTTAGAATTCAAGGGACTTTGCCCATTTCCATCAACCCTTTAGGAACTGCCTCCATCGTGTGAAGAAGCCCAAACTAGCCTGCTGGATAATGATACAGGGGGCTCAGTAATCACTGTCATCCCCCATGAGAGCCTGTCTTCAGATCCTCTGTCAGCTGATAGAGGATACAAGAGCAAGCCCAGCTTAGATCAGGGAAGCCTGGCATATAGCCACAGAACTACCCAGCTGACCCATGGATTTATAAATAATAGCAAATCATTTTTGATTTAAGCCATTAAGTATTGAAGTGTTATATTATTTAGCAAACAGTAAACACTAGCATAGTATACACTTGACTAATATTTAAAAGGACTTAAAGTGGCAAGGGATAATGTAAAAGTTATTACTATTTTTTATTTATTCGTGTATTTGTTTTTGCCACACTGCACAGCTTGTGAGATCTTAGTTCCTCAACCAGGGATTGGACCCAGGCCCTTGTCTATAAGAGCACGCAGTCTTAACTACTGGACAGCTAAGGATTTCACTGTAATAATTATTAACAATAGTTCACATCTGATAGCTCAGTTGGTAAAGAATCCGTCTGCAATGCAGGAGACTTGGGTTTGACCCCCGGGTGGGGAAGATCCCCTGGAGAAGGGAAAGGCTACCCACTCCAGTGTTCTGGCCTGGAGAATTCCATGGACTAGAGTCCATGGGGTCACAAAGAGTCAGACATGACTGAGCGACATTCACTTTCACCTTCACTGAGCACTTACTCTGTTCGAGTTACTGTAGATATATGTACTGAATGGGCTTCCCAGGTGGCACTGGTGGTAAAGAAGAAGCCTGCCAGTGTGGGAGACATAGGAGACATGGGTTTGATCTCTGGGTTGAGAAGATCCCTTGGAGGAGGGCATGGAAGCCCATTATAGTATTCTTGCCTGCAGAATCCCATGGACAGAGTAGCCTGGCAGGCAATAGTCCTTAGAGTCAGACATGACTGAGGTAGCTTATCAGGAAGGCATGTGCTAAATGCTACATGGATGTGTGTATATGTCCTCTAAAGATCACCTTGAATTATCAGTAATTTTATCCTTTTTCCAGATGAGGAAATTGAGGCCTGAAGCAGTTAAGGAATCTGACTAACATGGCAGAGCTCTAAGGGACAGAGTCAGCACTTAAAATTCCCCTTCTTAGTCACGTCTGTGTCACTTCTAACTTATATTGCTTTTCAGTGAAAAGAAGAGATCAGAACCAGGACAGATATGTATTAGAATGTTCCTTTAATGTGCATCTTCTGGAAGGCCTCATTAATTCTCATGGCTTCCTAATGAGGCACGTTAGCCATGATATCATTCATAAAAATTTCCATCCCAGTTTCTTGTTCTAATATCTTAATCCGAAAGAGAGATACTGATGAAGGTCTCATGTTCAGTGCCCAACCACGGGAGAAGAGTTTGAGCAGGTTGGACTTGATGCTCTTGCATACATGGTCATACAGGTGAACAATTTTGCCTCTGCCCAGGTAGCCCTTTGTGTCCATTAAGGTAGTTCTGGAGTTCTGAGACAGCCAAGTAATAAGTGACATTTCTCACAAGTAGAAACTAGTATATCATATGGGTCAGGCAGATCCCCTAGGGAAATGAATGGCAACTCACTCCAGTATTCTTGCCTGGAGAATTCCAGGGACAGAGGAGCCTGGCAGGCTACAGTTCATGGGGTTGCAAAGAGTTGGACACGACTGAGCAACTAACACACATACACACACACACACGGGTCATCCTAACTCTCAAAAATTAATGTTCCATTTACTTTTCAATGAGTAAACATTTTACTGGGCTGACAGTTGATATCTGTTCAAAGGAGTTTTCCATGGGCATCCTTTGATTATGTTAGTTTGGGTTTTTTTCTTTAAATGTGAGCTTTCTGAGACACAATTTTATATAGATGTATAGTTCCATGTATTTTGATACATGTTCATAGTTGTAAAACCACCAGCATGATATAAGATATAGAATATTTTCATCAGCTCTAAATTTCCTAAATGTGCTTTTGTGGCCTAGACCCTCCCCTAATCCCAGCCACTGGTCACCATTGATTGGTTTCTGTCCCTATAGTCCCATAAACAGAATCATACAGTAGTTGCTTCTCTGTCTGCCTTTTTTTTTTCACTTAGCACAGTGATTTTGAAATACACTCACATTATTAGATAAATCAATAGTTTGCTGTTTTCACTGCTGATTAGTATTTTATTTTATGGTGGGATCACAAATAGTTCACCTCTTTCCCAGCTGAAGAAATTTTGGGTTGTTCTCATTATAAAGCTGCTATAAACACTCATGTGTAAATCTTTGTAGGGATATAAAATTTCTTTTCTTTGCATATACATTTTGTCTTGAGATTGTTGTGTTGCATGGTGTTATGAACTGAATGTTTGTATTCTCTTAAAATTTATATTAAAAACCCTAATCCCCATTGTGATGGTATTATGAGTTGAGCCTTTTGGAGGTAATTAAGTTTGAATGACGGTTGACTATGTATGATAAAATCACTTCTCTTATCGGAAGGAAAAAAAAAAATCAGAGCCTTTTCTCCTTCCATGTGAGGATACAACCAAAGGCTGGCCATTTGAAAGTTAGGAAGAAGACCCACACCAAGAATTGAATCTGTCAGTATCTTGATCTAGAACTTCCCAGCCTCTAGACCCATGAGAAATGGATGTCTGTTATTTAAGTCACCCAGTCTATGGTATTTTGTTATAGCATCCTGAGCTGACTAAGACATACATTAAATATATATTTCATTTAGATTTTTGAAATATTTACTTTTCAGTGTATATTCATTGGAAGGACTGATGTTGAAGCTGAAATTCCAACACTTTGGCCACGTGATGTAAAGAGCCAGCTTATTGGAAAGGACCCTGATGCTGTTCCCAGATGGAAGGTAGAAGGAGAGGGGAGCAGCTGAGGGTGAGATGGTTACATAGCATTACCGACTCAATGGACATGAATTTGAGCAAACTTCAGGAGATAGTGGAGGGCAGAGAAGCCTGGCATGCTGACATCCATAGGGCTGCAGAGTCAGATACGACTCAGTGACTCAACGACAACAACCTTTCAGTGTTTCTGTGGGACTAATTCTTTTATCAGCTATGTTTTATTTGTACCTTAAATTTTAAATCTTTGGAAAATTAAGCTAACTGTACTTTTGATATATTTTAATTTCCTTCCTTGCTTTGTTAATGCTCAAAATGATTCCTTTAAACTTAAATATCTATTCTTCCCCAGAGATCAAATATGTGACAGATTCTGTTTTTCAAGAAACAATAATAAAGTGTTTTATTTTCTCTCAAATATTTAATTTATAAATTGAAACACATGCTTTATGCCCTGAAAGCCAAGTAAACATCTTATGAAAGAGAGTGGCAGGCAGAATTAGTGGATAAAGAAACTTAAATAAATTGAAAATTCATTCAGCTCTTCCTCATGAGGGCCTAATTTGATCAATGCACCTGCACCTGATTGCTACCTTTTACTGTGTATATCATCCATCACATAGAGAGGGTGGAGGAGGCACTCACTGTTGCATTTTGAAATAGGAATAATGAGATAAAAATAAGAAAGAAAAAAAGGAAGGGGTTAGAAGTTGGATTACAGCATTTTGCAGGAAGCTGGCCAGACAGGCTTTACATATATTTTAGACCTATTGAATTAAACCATGAATGAGTCATTGTCTGGGAAATAATTTATATTAAAGTATCAACCTGCACCTTGTTGGCATGAAAATCAACTATATAATGCATCCTATGCACCAAGACGGTTTTCCTGGTGGCTCAGCAGTAACAGTAAAGAATAAAAAGATAAACTAAAAAAAAAAGTAAAGCAGACACAGTAAAGACGTCACCTGTCAATGCAGGGAGATGCAGGAGGCAAGGATTCAGTCCCTGGGTCAGTAAGATCTCCTGAAGTAGGAAATGGCAACCTACTCCAGTATTCTCACCTGGGAAATCCCATAGGACTGACCAGCTTTGGTCCATGGGAAACAAGGAGTCAGACACGACTGAATGACTGAGCACACACATACACCTAGCACTAAGAACAGAAAATTTTTGGAGGACATTTATATTCTGTAATGGGAGGTAGGGAGCATTTTTGAAGGGAAGAATAACAGATGGGTATCATTGGAATACACTTCACAGATTTAAAACTGCTTTAAACAATACTAGTAAATGTATCAGCTAAGAGACAGTCGATAATTAATTTGCCCTGAAATAAGAGGAAACCCAATTGAAATCATATTTAAAATACACATTATGTGTGTGTGTGTGTGTGTGTGTGTGTGCATTGGTGGTGCTGTGCGGTTAGCTCAGAAGAACTGCCTAAGAAAATTGTCATATTGTGTTGTCTTGTTTAGTTTTGGGTCCACAGAAGATATTGAAACTCTGCATCCCTTCATCCCAGGCAGGATGGAGAGCTTGGATGGTGGCTGGCATTATTATAGCCAGGGCCCCGAGTCCCTGACTTCTCTCTGAAGTGATGTCTGCTTGTGCTAGATCTATATAGCTAACTTCTAAATGCTGGTCTCAGTAGATTCCGATGAACGTCTTTACAATGTAATTAGGCATATTCTAGACAGTGACATTGGTTTTTCCTTGACATAAATTTGCTCTCCTAGCTGTGTGAATGCAATCAGAGACTCCATATTACATTTTATGACACTAGTAACAAAAACTATTAATGTCTTCTTCTCACTACCTTTTTTGAGCAAACACTTTTGTACCTCATATGTGTCAGATTCTCTGTTGAACGGTACCCATACATTATCTTCCATTGTCACAACCATACCAAGAGGAAGGAATTGTAATTCCTTTTTTGCAGATGAAAAATGAGTTTTAGGAGTTTAAAATTTGCCATAGGTCAGTCAAGTTATTATTACATGGCTTGTTTGAATTATGTATTTGGGTCTGTCTTGTTATTTCTGGTGGATCTTGTTAATTATACACAAGGGATAATTTTCCCCTTCTTTCTCAATAACAAATATTATTTAAGAGCTCATTTTTCTTCAACTGATAGTAATCCAGAAAGAGAGTCCTATAATTTTAAAGCTTTTGGAGAATGATATTCCTCTGGCTATTTGTAATGGATAGGAAATTGACTAAGGTAGGCTCAATCAGATCAAAGAAAAAGATTAATATCCAATGCTGAGGGCTTTTTTAGTTATTATAAAAATTGCAAATTCACTTCAATTGCTCTGGGGCAGATATCTTGTGACAATAAAGAAAACTAGCTTGAGGATGATATCAACAAGTTCCAAGAATGATGGAGAAGAAAAAAACTGGAAAGAAACATGATCCTGGATATCACCATTTGGCCACTGCTTCAGTGAGCCCTAGGACACACCCTTCCCCTGGGCTTTTTGTTAAATGATATAATAGATTTATTAGTATTGAAAGCCTTTTTGTCTAGTTGCTTGAATTTAAAGTGCCAACTTATGTTCAGAGACTTCCTAGGTGGCTTAATGCTAAAGAATCTGCCTGCCAATGCCAGAGATATAGGAGAATTGACTTGATCCCTGGGTTTGGAAGAGCCCCTGGGGAAAGAAATGGTAACTGGTATTCTTGCCTAGGAAATCCCATGGACAGAGGAACCTGGCGTGCTACAGTCCATGGGGTCAAAAAAGAGCTGGACACAATTAGCCACTAAACAATTTATGTACACCACAGCATCTTCCCCTTGATAACTAATGCATACCTGTCTCCATTTCCTGCATAAAAACATGGTAACTCTCAGTAATGTTTCTGTGTATCTCTATGAAAAAGAGCTAAAAATCTAGATATAGCATGTGGCCTCTCTCAATAGTAAAGCAGCTCAAATAATGATTGCCTGCACAGGATTCTCATTTTATGACACAAGCTAAAGCTATATACACATGTTTAGGGCCATAGCCATACATTACACTTTATCCCTGCACACAGATGTGTGTAATTTGAAAGCAGTAGCAGAGAAATGATGAAGATTGCTCTCCTGGAGCATAACTGCAAGGAAGATATCCAGTTTCTAAGCCTCAGTCACCAGTGGACCACCTAAGGTGAAAACCTTATAAATTAATTCATTTTGTAGCAGAGGGTGCCATTCCTTGCCTCTAAATATATTCAGTTTATCTGTCATCATCTGTGGGAATGGATCACTGGGCAACAAGCTATCCCCAGAAACATTTTCAGATGAGATGATGATTTTTCTCTAAAAATTGTATTTTTATGTAAACCACAGCCCAAAGATAGTCGAATTGCAGTCAGGGAACACATTCATCTCCAAATTATGCATCAAGATGCATCTGATAACCTTGAAAGTATATCTCTTTGGAAAGGTTTAGTGCCTCTCCTAAATAGGTCTATATTTTTAAATATATTCTGTTTCTATGTAAAATATAACAAAATATGTGTGGCTATTAAAAACATAAAATCAATGCTTCAAGTTTAATACCATAAAAAATGAATTTCCATAAAATATGCATAATAGAGATATGGATGCTGAAGTTAGAAAAGCGGATAGTTTTTTTTTTTGGTAAAATCTAAAATGCTTATCATTCTGAGCTCTCTCTCTCTCTTTTTTTTTTTTTTGGTATATGAAACCTTTTTTTCTCTTAAAGCTACTGAGGCAGCAGCATATTTTTGTTACTGTTTCTTACTTTTGAAAGGAATCACAATGTTGTAGACAGTCTTGGCAAATAAACTGAGCTCCTCTTCTGATTATCATAAGTAGACGAATTAATTTTTTTTCCCAACTCAAGAAAGCTGTGGGTTTTAGCCCTCATCATAGCTATGTATATGCTGGTTGACAATGTCATCAACAATTAAATTCACATAAACAACAGGTAGTTTTAAAGCGGCATTAAATAGAACATTGATTGTTGCCATTTTCTTTGTAAAGGTTTTCTGAAGCAGCTTGAAAATGGAGTTAGTCTTATGAATTAAGCACTTGCTGTAAGCACTAGGGAAATTAAACTCTATTATTTCCTTTCATTTGTCAGGAGAAGAAAATTAACTGGATTATATTCTTAAATCCCTGGATTGTGAAGATGTCTCTAAATCCTTTGAGAGTATGTTGAGTTCAGTCCTTCAAGAACATTTTTAAGGACCATTCAGTAAAAGTGTTCTCTCTAGAGAACTAAAGGAGACATTTTTTACAATTACTCTCACAGACAAGAAAGCTTTGGAGACAGCTCAGAGTGCACCAACCCCATGAATTACCATTTATTGCCAAATGCCCATTAAAGGATTTATTCTGTAATTAGAAAACACAACTCCGTATATGGGACTGGTATACAAAGAATCTGAGATAGATGTTGGCCATAAAATTTTAGAAAAGTTTATTTATTTTACCAATCAAACATTCCCAGGGTGGTGATATTGATAGTTTTTGGGTTTTTTTTGGAAATAGAAATATTCCATTGAGCAGACCAAACATCTGTTCTGTCTGATTCTGAACAATTTTAATGTGGAATTTATTTTTGTCCTTAGTGAGCACTCTACATGTTTCAATAGATCTTTTTCCACTTCAGAACTGTGAAATTTTAGGATCTTTGCCCTGAACTCTTTATCCACATCAACCATTTATTCTTGTCCACCCTTTATTCACATTCAATCTTAGCATGGCTTGTATGCTATTAACAGGGAACTCACTGGAACCAAGCAAAGGAAAGAAAAGGAGACATTCTCTTTTGGAATTGGGAAACTTTCTCCTGAAGGCATCCTATGGTTTAGGGATTTCTCTAACGCTTGAGAAGGGTTTGCTCTGTGCTTCCCTCTGCTGTTAGCATTTTGAATATATTAACTCAGTTAAGTGTTTGATGAGTTAGAGTTCATTAGTTTACTTCTACCATCTATTATAGCCCATGGCGCAGGTAAACAAATTGAGCACGGAGACCTCAGGCAAATTGCTAACCACAAAATCAGGATTCAGATTCCAACAGGTCACTTCTCAAGTCTATGGATTTAATCTGACTCAATCTGATTACTCAAATTGCCCTCCACAAGTCTTCCTCTACAAGTAACACTTGACGTATTACGTAAACAAAACTAGAAAAATTATATTTGTCCTTTTAATTCTTTCACGGTCTGGGTTCTTTTTTTTTTTTTTTTTTAAGCCTTCTTTGCTTACTATAATTTTAGAGTTGTTAGATACATCCCATGAGTTGAAGAAGATTCTATTGCCTAGTTCATCTTAGATGACATGGAAATACTCTTCTCAGAATTTCGTCTTGAGGTTAAAGAAAATGGATGAAATACACAAACTCTCCTACCAGGTCAACAAAGGATACACAGTAGGCAGAGGGACATTTAGTGAGGAGTTTAAATCATACTGACTACCAAATGCAAGGTAAATCTTTGTCATAGGTATCATTTTTTTGGCTATCATTTTAAAGTTATGATTAAAAACCAAAGCTGATCCTATTACCACTTCAGAATTCTGATCCATTTAACTGAAAATTTGTTGTGAACAAATTATACGACATTACATTTATGGAAGCAAAGGATGCTGCCAATAAATGTGCCATGGCTGTTGCCCATGTGGATCTTATAGCTCAGTTAAAGATGGAAATATTCCACACCTGCAGAAATGAGAGCATATGTAGCATGAATTTATTCATCTCTAGATGCTAAAAGCTGGTCCAGGAAGAAAATGAATGTATGTGAATTAAGGTTGTGAAGCAGAGAGTGGGCATGAGTAGGAGCAAAGTTGATATCAAAGGGGATAAAACTTCAAGGAGGGGAAAGACTAAAGTCAGTAAGAGTAGTTTTAGAAATAGCACATTTTTTGTTGGTGCTAAAAAGCATGAAGAAGGTTATGGAAATGAAAAAGACAGCTATGGAAATAAGTATGCTTGGGGCATGTTTCTGGAAGTAGAGGATGTAAGACTAGATAGAGAATTGTGCAGCTAGAGTGAGGTAAGTCAATGGATAATTATTAGCTCAGGACTTTGGCGGGACTAATAATTCTATTGCCAACAAATTAGCCTTCCCTGAACACACTAAATACACAAAAACACCTCTGCACCTTTGATCAAACTATTCCTTCAGACTGCAATTATCTTTTCTCCATTCCCCGATTATTAAAAGTTATATACCTTTCAAGTTCCCTCAAACTTTTCTCTATGAGTCGGTTGCTAATAGTCTCCCAATTAAACTAATTATCCCATCACCTGCATTCTACAGTAAGTGAAAGTTGCTATAGTTAGGCTGCTCTGTCATGTTGAACGGGGTTAGCAGTTTGCAAAATGCCTCTCCTGGAGAGCAGAGTTGGGGTCTCTGCATCACGCCTCGGCAGAGGCACGTACTTTGGGATAGAGTTTTCTTGATAATGTATGCTGGACTGAGAGGAAACAGTTTCAAAAAAAGCCCTGGGGTAGGGTACACAGCTCCTGAAGGTAGAATTTATCCAAAAAGAAAGTGAAAGGAAGATATTTCATCTAGGGTCGGCCCATTGGTACACATGTAAAGATAGAGACATCATGGGCCTGAGGCCACAGATTTGATCCTTGTGTGATCTGTTAGCTCGGCCCTGCTCCACAGTGACAGACAAGACCTTCTTCTTTGCCTCTGATTCTTTCATGTGTTTGTTTTCAATGGAGGAGTGGCTATACATTTCCACAGATGAAAACCAAAGCATAAAACTAAAAATGAGAGTCCATCTCCTGCACATAAAAATGGGAGAACATAAATGTCTATTGTAGTTACAAAAGGGTATTAATCACTGGGGGCTTCCCAGGTGGTGCTACTGGTAAAGAACCGCCTGCCAATGCAGGAGGCATAAGAGACGTGGGTTGGATCCCTAGGTTGGGAAGATCACCTGGTGGAAGGCATGGCAACCCACTCCAGTATTCTTGATGGAGAATCCCATGGACAGAGGAGCCTGGAGGGCTATAGTTCACAGGGTCACAAAGAGTCCCAGGTGGCTGAAGCAACCTAGCACAACACATCCATCATTAAAATTCAGTTTTGCTTTTAACTTTGGATTTCTTTAAATGTTAGCTGATTTAAAATATTTATATAAAAGAGAGAGGCTATGAAAGAACTTTCATTAAATATACACTTATTTATTTAAGTATATATGAAGTCACTTTTCACCCACTCTATAAATAGATCAAAAGGTGGCTAAGGATAGACACTTTCTACCTTTACTTCAGGCACTGGAAAACTAACACTGAAAGATACTGAAGGGAGTCTTTAGTCCTAATAAACTGCAAATACTTCTTGAGCCCAACACAAGCCACAGTCACCCTCATCTGTGACATATTTGGTAGGAATGCAATGCAGTATAAACTTATCCCCCCTTTTTGTATATTTAATAAGATATACAGAAGAAACTATATTATGTAAAATCATTTCCTTTTTTCACCACACAGCTACACTCCAAGTCTGACTCTCTTGCAATTAAATGAGGTCTTGTGATTGAGTTTCAACTAAGGGGATGTAAGTGGATAATTTATGCTCCAGTTTCATGTTAAGCTGGCTTCTCAATGGCTCAGTGGGTAAAGAATCCACCTGCCATGCAGGGGCACAGGAGACAAGGGTTCCATCCCTGGGACAGGAAGATCCCTTGGAGGAGGAAATGACAACCCACCCCAGTATTCTTGCTTGGGCAATCCCATGGGCAGCGGGGGCTGGGGACTCCAAACAGTCAGACAGGACTGAGCACATCACAGCTTCAGGCCAAGCTGGTGGAAGTCTCCCACACATGGTCCTTCTGAGTCTTTTTCCATCTGCTAACTGTATCAAGTCAGGGAAACCTTACAGTTGGCAGAGGTACCAGAAACCTGGGTCACCGGATGAGAGAAGCCCTGCCCCTCATTCCTTCCCAAGCCAGACTCACATGAACCTGTCTCAAAACAAGAAAGAATCTACCCCACTGGAATTGTGGGGTTTGTTTTTGTTTGCTTTTAAAGCAGTACTTAACAGAACAGACTTTTGAACTCTGTGGGAGAAGGCGAGGGTGGGATGTTTCGAAAGAACAGCATGTATATTATCTGTGGTGAAACAGACCACCAGCCCAGGTGGGAGGCATGAGTCAAGTGCTCGGGCCTGGTGGGCTGGGAAGACCCAGAGGAATCGGGTGGAGAGGGAGGTGGGATGGGGGACCGGGATGGGGAATACGTGTAAATCTATGGCTGATTCATATCAATGTATGACAAAACCCACTGAAAAATTAAAAAAAAAATAAAATAAAAAAAAAATAAAATTTTCAAAAAAAAATAAATAAATAAATAAAGCAGTACTTAGCCTGCCTTACATATCAGAACATCAAAAACACTGCTGTTATGACGGTGACTCTCCACCAGAGACAGTTTTATTCCCCGAGGAACATTTGGCAAGGTGCAGAGACAGTTTTGATTGCATGTCTAAGTATGCAGTGCACAGGATGTCCCCTCCCGCACATTCACAGCGAAGAATGATCTGGCCCAAAATGTAAATGCAAATGGTGCCCAGGTTGAGAAGCTTTGCGTTATGGGGGTAAGCAGTTAAAGAAATTGTCAGTCTCGTCATTAACTGTTCACTGTTGAAAAACACAGTATCTTTAACATGACGTCTATTGCAAATATGCTATATTAGTAATTAAGGATCTTGACCTAGTAGAATTTGAAAATTTAGAGCATTCTTTATGGTATTAGTCCCTAATATACCATAACGATTGCTAAGTCAAACCAAATAATTTTGGGTTTGTCATCAGAGCACTTCCCACCCCTGCCCCTGTTGTTTTTCTTCCTTTCAGTCCTACTTTTCATAGCATCACACATGCATGTGTGCAAGCACACAAAAAATGCTTGGGGACTTAATGTCTTTATGTTGACTCCTGACAACCTGTGGCATCTCCATGAGGAGTCATAATTGAGAAAATGGTCAGGTAATTTATCTACATTTTCTATCATCTAGTCTGTCACTTCTTATACATCTGATTATCCATGCCTTATTTTCTCAAGGCCTTGTACTCTAATCACAAAATAAACAAAATATAATACATATTAATGACTTCATATTATTTTTCAGCTCTGAGAATACACTAACTTTTTAACAGTCTCTATTATTCCAGGGGGGCAATACTGAGTTATGAAAACAACCATGAATTGAGAAACTCCGACCTGTAGTCTTAGCTAGACAATGAGTTAACTGCCAAGCTAAAAGTTAGTTACTGACTTTTCCATACATCATTTTTATGGCTTGTCATATATGGAACTTTAACTGCATTATTTCTAAGCTTCTTTTTAATCAATTTGTTTGAGCATGTATTCATTCCATAAATATTTATTGGGCACTGTTTCCTATAGGAATTGAGCTGGTGCTGGATGCTAGATGATGAAAAAGGGACACATGGCACTTTCCAGATGGAACTTGAGGTCCTCCCCTCCTGTGTTCAGAGCCCAGTTCAAGGTACTCTGAAGGCTCACGGTGTGTTAGACAAGCTGCTTTTCTTCCAGGGTTGGAATTTCCCTGGGGAAGATGATAAGCACATGATTACAGTATGTGTTGCTGTGGTAGTTATTTCACTAGACTTACAGATAAATTGCCAGTGGTGGCCAGAAGAAGGATGATCTTTACATTCAGGAATCTAGGATATCTTGTAGAAAAAAGGAACATTTGCGCTAAGTATTAAAGATAACAAGTCTGGGGATAAGGCAAGATAATTTTCTTGTTTCTTTGCTTATTTATTTGGCTGCGTTGGGTTTTACTTGCATCATACAGGTCTTTCTTTGCAGCACACAGACTCTCTGATAGTGGCATGTGGGCTCTGAAGCATGCAGGCTCTGCAGTTGTTTGTGGGGGGTTAGCTGCCCCACAGCTTGTGGGATCTTCGCTCTCTGACCAGGAATCGAAACCAGGTCCCCTGTCTTGCAAGGCAGATTCTTAGTCACTGGGCCACCAGGGCCATCCTGAGGCCAGACATTAAATATCAAAAAGAATGTGCAAAATGTTGAGTGAGGAATGTTGGAGTGATGGTTCTGTAAGTGGAGAATAGTGTGGGCTTTTGTTGGACTAATTTTAACATGTGTGTCTTAGCTTGCTCAGGCTGCCATAACAAAACACTGAAGACTGGGTGGCTTAAACAACAGAAATCTATTTTCTCTCGGTTCTAGAGGCCTCAGATCTAGAGGCTGACACCCAAGATCAGGGTGTCAGCACGTGTTGTTTCTCCTCAGGCTTCCTTGGCTTGCCAGATGACCGCCTTCTTTCTTTGTTCTCACGTGGCCTTTCCTCTGTGGGAGCATGTGTTTGTGGCCAAATTTCCCCTGCTTATAAGGACACCAGTCAATTGGGTTAGGACCCACTCTGTTGACCTCTTTATCACGTAATCATCTTTTCGTAGGTTTTATCTCCAAATACAATCACCTCCTGAAGTACTGGGAATATGAATTTGGAGAGGGGGCACCTTGATCCAGCCTATAATAGTATGTGAGGGCTGTAGTGATAGATAAGCTTGGAAACTGGTGAGATAGGAGTTTAATAACATTTCACAGTGGACTTTCTTTGTGGGTCCCATTCAAGGGATTTAGAGCAGATGGTAGCAGAACTATCATTGAGTTCTACCTTAGAAAGCTAAATCAGATGAAGGGAAGCAGCATTAATCACCCCAAAATGTTCCTCTTTGGCATAAGGATTATTTTGGCTGATAAGTTTTAAAAAACAGTAGACACAGGAGAAGTTCTGAAAATTGAATAGAAATAACTCTTCTGTGACAGCAAAGAGATCAAACCAGTCAATCCTAAAATAAATCAACTCTGAATATTCATTGGAAGGACTGATGCTGAAGCTGAAACTCCAGTACTTTGGCCACCTGATGCGAACAGCCAACTCATTAGAAAATACCCTGATGCTGGGAAAGACCCTAGTTCAAGAGGAGAAGGGGGCGACAGAGGATGAATGGTTGGATGGCATCACTAACTCAATGGACATGAGCCAACTCCAGGAGACAGTATAGAACAGGGAAGCTGCAGTCCATGGGGTGGAAAAGAGTCAGACATGACTTTGTGACTGAACAACAACGCTCTTGTAAGAGACATTTGCATGTATAAGAGAAATCTGCATTTTTAAGGGTATACCAGGAAGAGGGGGATGACCAAATCTCTAGAAACTCTTATCAATGGAGAAGGTACCCACAAATCTGCAAACCAAACCCTTGTTTTCTATGCTTTCCTGGTAACCTCACATAAGCGGCTCACCATTGTACAACATGTCACCTCCTAACACCTTTCTTTTGTCTTTAGCTGGTGACAGTATGTAAGGTGATGGCTCAGGCCATTTGAGGGAGTTACTTTTCCTGGGTATCGCCCATGTATGCAGGAGGTAATCATATCATTAAACATCTATTCTACTCCTATTGATCTGTTTATGACAGAAGTGTCTCAGCCAAAAATCTAGAAGGGTAGGGGAAATTATTTTTCCTCTACCACACAGGCAATGGGAGAATAGTGGAGATAAAAATGAAATAATTTTCTTTAATGGTAAAACTGGAAGACATTGAAAACTTATTAGATATGAGTCATAGAAGAGAAAAATATTGCACATTTTCCTGAGTCTGTCAACAGCAAATGGGAGGTCAGAAGGTGATTGATTTTGTGTGGCATGTGATACCTTGGGTTTTAGGTGCATTGAGATGGAGGTTGTCAAGAAAGGTGACCAGGAGACAGTTGGTACATGCATTGGAGCTGTGGGTAGCAAAGGTGGGCCATCAGTTTAGAGGTGATAAGAGCAACATCTGGATGAGTCATGTTGCCAATAGTTTCAGAGCATAAGAAGAAAAATAAATCTGGATGGGGCGTAAAATGATGGTGTGAGAAGTTCTGACATTATCATAGAGGGTTTTTACAAAAGAAGATGATGTTTTGAGTCCTTCAAACTCCCTATGTAGGCAGCTGCCATCTCTGCTCGTAAGATAGAGAGTGGACTTGCCAAGACTCTATGCATTGCAGTGGAGCCCTGGGGTCTGATAAGTCCCAAGAAGTCTAACATTTGGCAGAAAAAATGGCCCATCTCAGTGTCTATTTGGAGGTTTTGTTTTAGTCAAGCATTTCATTTCGCATTCCTATCTGGTGGCCTTGAAGGCAGGCAGACACCCTTCTGAACTCTGTTTCCTGACTTCCATATGGGTAGGTCACATTTGCAAGGAAAGTTCTTCTACCTGACCCCATTAACGTTATCCGAGTAGATCTGGCATCAATAAATTATTGTTTTAGTCTGCTAAAGGATACATATTGTAGTCCATTTAAATTCTGAAAGGTTTAGACTTTGGCCTTAGTCCCTGAAACTCTATTACATTAATTGTCTCACTCACTCTGCCCTACTTGTTACCATGTACACAATGGGAAGCCAATGTTGTAATGCAAAGGTATGTGACATTATCCCTCCATCTTCTCACTCAGCATCCAGTGTCTCTTTTCCCCTTCCCTTTACTGCTTTTGAATGCAATTTATTCTAAGTACCCTGAAGAGAGGCTTCAACATTTGTTGATACTAACTAGTTCTGATCTTCCCTGTCCCCTCCACATGCTCAGTGGAAAAATTCCAATTGCAAAATAGCAAATAAAAACATTACCAAATCTCTCAGGGAAGCTAAATAAAGGATCAGATGCTCAGGCAGCAAACTAAAATACCAGAATCCTCTCAGGCATATGTCTGACTTTGACAACCTTCCTATTTCTCTGATTCTCCTATTGAACTGACCTCTGAACACCAAGTCAAATTTGTGTCTTTTCACATAGAATCAGTATACGTCATTATCACCGGATGTCCCAGACTTGGATTACCAGAAAACCTGAAAAACAGTGTTCAACACTCAATTACAAGTGTAAGTGCCACGTAGACACCCTCAGGATTTAAGATCATCGACTGTGCCGAAATGAACATTGACAACGTCTTCATTGCTGTATTTGCATTTATTGCTTTGGAGTACTGAGTTACATGATAAAATCATCCAGCAGGTAAATAGATGGAAACTACTGAAATAGAACAAAGGGTAAGGATTATGTATGGAAGGATGCGACTCTGCAAACAAGCAAAAATCCGTGTTTACTGACAGGACTGAGGTGAACATTTCACAGGCTGATTAAGATTTGGAGGGCATCAGAAAACAGTTCATTCATGACAATTCAAGTTAAAATTTTAAAAGCCAGCAAATAGAAGAAAAGCATCCTAACAGGACCAAGGCATATAAGTAGCCAACATGTTTTCCCTTAATAGAAATAAATTGACAAGCCAGGACAGAGCATCTCTTCTCTTTCAAATTGGACCGTAGCTTCCTAAACACTTTTCAAAAATGATATTCCCCACCCACCAACACTAGAACAGAGAAAACCGAGTTGGCTTGCTATCTAAATGAACTGACCTCAGGAATTGGAAAAGCTATTCACATCTAACAGGGCAGCCTAGAAACAAATTCCTGCATGGGAAAACTTTGGAAGCAGGATGAATGGAAATGTTTCCATGATCTTTTACTTCACTGGGGTTGAATCCTTTTCATCTTTTACTTTTAACTGGCTATAAGAATCTGGACTATTGGTCAGCCACAGTAAGTTGCTTGGTTAAAAGCAAACAAACAGAACACCAAACAGAAACGATTACTCAGAGCAAATCCAAGTTCTCTGTAGGGAGGAAAAAGGGTTGTGGAACATGAAATTCTAAATAAAAATCGCTGTAATTTGTCTCGGATGTTGAAGTGGGGGGAGTTCAGCAAGTGGAGTCTGTGTGCTTTGCAAGCAGTTTCTGAAAATGACAATGCCTAGCCTATTTAGCTCTTATAATTACCTGTCACCATGTGATTCCAGGGACTGGCAGGAGAAAAGGGAGTGGCATGCCTCACAGTGCAGTGCTGACGGAGAGATAAAAATTGGGGATGTGCCTGCAGCTTGCTCATCCTGACTGCGCTGAGTGGGGAGATCTGCCTGCTAACATAGTCCCCTGATAGATAAAGCCGTTAAGTGGCCCTAAGCAATAGCATCTGTGCTCCAAGGTCAAAAGAAAATGTCAAGCAAGTTAGACTGCACTGCCAAGACCAGGAATCAGAGACACTTCTATTTTTAGGTTCATTCAATTCTTTTTTAATATATGAATCTCATACATTGATTCAGTTGACTTATTAATTTGTATTGATTGTCTTTTTGTTGTAATGGTCAGTTCTACTTTAGATTTGGGGACTCTCATGCCACCCTACCTTTACTCCTTGACTGCCAGCCCAGTTTTCTCATGCAAACAAATATGAATGATTTCTTGGGGTGCTATATCTCACTCCTTAGATATATTGGGCCATTTTCATAGCTCAATGTTAGGTCCAATTTTTGGTCTTGAGCACATCTACTTTTATTTATTTATATATTTTTAAACATTTTATTTTATATTAGCGTGTACTCAATTAACAATATTGTGATAGTTGAGGTGAAGAGCGAAGGGACTCAACCATACATATGCATGTATTCCTTCTCCCCCAAACTCCCCTCCCATCCAGGCTGCACGTACCATTGAGCAGAGTGATATACAGTATGTCTTCGTTGTTATCCACGTTAAATATAGCAGTGTGTATACATCTACTGTTAAAGATATCATTCTTGCAAATGGAAGGGGCGGTAGGGCACTCCAGAGCTGTCCAAGCCCAGCAAATTTGTCCTTTAGCTCTTTGACAATAGTATAAATTAGGTGAAAGGCAGTAAGAATCAGAAGACTTGATTTTTGTATACAGTTTCCATCTTAATAGGATGAGTTCAGGAAAAAAAAAAGTTCTCTCAGTTTCTTCATTTGTAAAATATGAAGGGTAATATAATGCCTCTCTTTCTGAAATTGGTTGTCAAGCATAAATGAGATACCATAAGTGAAATCACATTTTGATCTCTAAAGAGCTATGCAAGATATAACATAACAACAATAGCAGGGACACACAAACTGATTCACAGCAAACAGAAAGAACCAGGATACCAGGGAGGTTTGCATAGGTTTTATTGTTCTGCTGGCTTGTCTTTGTCTATGTTCTTTCATTCAAAATTAAAAGTCATATGTATGTGCTTAGTCACTAAGTCATATCCACATCTTTGTGACCCCATGGACTATAGTCCACCAGGCTCCCCTGTCCATAGGGGATTTCCCTGGCAAGAACACTAACCCAGGGATCAAACCCATGTCTCCTGTGGCTCCTTCATTGGCAGGCAGATTCTTTACAAGTAAGCCACCTGGGAAGCCCAAAATTAAAAGTTAAGGTGGATTATTGCTGTGTTTGAGAAATAGTTAATCTAGTGTATAACTGGCTAAGACTATTCACGTGTGTTCATTCATGCACTTATTTGTTCATTTATTTATTTGTTCTCTAATGGATTTTTAGTCCTCTAGGAACCTCAAATCCCTCACTCAAGTCTCTTTCACACCACCAGGTCTTTGTTGAAAATTACATGAAAATTTAGCTTCTGAATAAAGACACTAACTACATTGGACAGGAGGATAGATAAGACATCTGTCTGTTGTACTGAATGATAGCCACTTTGAAGAAGGGATTTATACTAAGGTACAAGGAAATGGGATTTGTAGAGGGTAGTTTTGAATCTGTATATTTAAAAAAGAACAAATAAGAGAAGGCATGTCAACACACAGGTTAAGACCTTAGTGCAGAGAAGAGAAGCCCAAGTCTCATGTTCCTTCCACAAGTATTGACTGGTAAAACTGAAAACTGATGGGTTCACAAGATCAGCATATTTTCAGCAGGATGGAATATAGATAACGCTGCCAATGTAAAATGACACTTCGAGCCAAGTTAATTACTGTCTATGAAGTATTGATGTGGCTGAAACTTGACAAGTATATACAACTTGATCAGAATTTATATTGGCTTCTTAAAGAGTTGTATGCACTTTTATTGTACACTAGAGATAAAATAATAAAATAAAATCATAACCCAGAAATTACTAAATATAACCAGTTAAGTGGCCTGAAAATAAAATAATGACCGCAGCAGGCATCTATTCTGTAAGATGGAAGGAAAGAAACATTCTTTTACTTCCACACTAGATTTTTATGTCAGTAAGATGAAATGACTAACAACTGGAATTAGAAGGACCAGGTTAAATCCAAATGATGCTCACCTTGAGATGGGATGTATGCATCAACAGGATGTGTGATAGCATTCTACAGAAATTACAGCCAAATTCTAATTCTTCAGATTTTGACATGAATCGTGATGCCATAGTGCAGTTTCATTTAAGAGGATTTGCTGAGGCTGTGATGTTTCAACAGAGATGGAGGGAATTGGGAGGAGCCATTCTGGATAAAGAGCTTCCCTGGTGCCTCAGACAGTAAAAGCGTCTGCCTGCAATGTGGGAGACCTGGGTTCAATCCCTGGGTTGGGAAGATCCCCTGGAGAAGGAAATGGCAACCCACTCCAGTACTCTTGCCTGGAAAATCCCATGGATGGAGGAGCCTGGCAGGCTACAGTCCATGGGGTCGCAAAGAGTCAGACATGACTGAGTGACTTCACTTTCACTTTCATTCTGGATTAAAGATACCACAAGGTTATGAATAATAAGAATTATTTTTAATCTGCCGTGTTAATAATAACCATAGATTTTTTTAATGCCAAAAAATATTTTCTTTTTATAGAGAAATTAGCTTAAGCATAATTCTTTCTCTGCCTCTATCTCTCTCCCTCTCTGTAAAAAATGTGGATGTAACTACATCATGTTTGACGTTAAGGACCAAACCTGCCACACTGTAGTGTTAGTAAGCACTGTCTTTGCTCTCATTCACATTGCCTTTGTACTCTGTAATCTACATCATCTGTTAGTATTGACCAGAATTTGTAGCCAAGTGATATGAGTTACTAAATCTACCCAACTCTCCAAGTACTGATCCCAGTCCTAATGAACATACACTGACTTTCTAGCATTTGGTATGGTAGTAGTCATTCAATATGTATTCCAAAAATCAATATTTCACCTTCATCTATCTTTGTACATCAGATTTTACATTTCTTTGCATTAGAATACTAATCATAAAACTTTTTTTTTTTTTTGTCCACTACTGTATGGATGCATCCAAAATTCAGGATTTCAAATACAGGAGTTTTATGGCCCCAAATCATATTCTTGAATTGCTTCTAATGCCACAACTGGGTATTTTCACTTCTTTTTTGCTATATCAGATTCTGGGCAGCACAGAATATATCGGCCATTTCACTTTCCTTCAGAGTGATAATAATGTGTAAAAGGTCCTCTGCCTATAAACACCTGTAAATGATGGATGCAATTGCAGAAGAAAAATTGATTGTCGTCAACTTCTAGGCTGAGAGTTAACTGGACCATGTCTCTATTGCCCCCCATTAAGTGATCTCTCAGCTGCTGCCGCTGGGGTTAAAACCTGTTCCTTTGCAAACAAATACTCCTTTCTCAGGGTATTGCTGTTTATCTATTTTGTATGCTTTACATGTTGATGATAATAGAAAAATTTCAGTGTCAAATGATCCTGGGCATGAGACACAGACCTTCTTTTCTTTATACGGCTTCTCTCTCTCTCTTACTTTGGCACCTCTTGTTCATTTTGCAAAAGACTTCTATTTTCCTGCCAAGTTATATTCTTCTGTGACTCTTCTGTTTATTGGTGTGGCTTGTTTTCAGTTTGTTACAAATAGAAAGTCATCATGCTGATGGGTAGGTATTACTTTGCTCATGAATAGGGTTACTGTGTGAGGAGGACAGAGTAAAAGAGAATGAGGCAACAGAAGGGAAAAATACTGTCTCTGGGTGTTTATGTTTTCCTCTGCTGATTACTTTCAAAGCTTTGCAGTTCACATTATGACCTTTGGTTTAGGCATGTTTTTGTGGCTCTGCATTGATTGGGACACTGCCTGATTGGGTTGATTTTTCTTCTAGCTGAGAAGGTAAGGTACAGCCAGACAATAGCATAGAATTGAAATTAGGCAGCATGCAAATCGTGTTAAGTCAGGTCCACAGCCAGACAATAGCCCTTCACTCTGGCTATAGTTGATAACCTCCTGAAGGAAAGCTGTCCCTTGATTGGATAAAACCTGCTATTGCACATGCACAAAAGGCCAAAATTAAACAGAATTGTCTATGAAACAAAAGGAGAGTCTCTGAAAATAGCTAGAGAAAAAAGCACATTTTTCTCCAAAACCTTCTGCAAGGGAGAGTATGGCTCTTAAAAGAGCTTGCAGGGTCACTGGAATATATAATTGACAATGGGTTTGTTCTTTGACCAGCAATAAATTGATGAGGTGAACTTTGATCAAACAATGGGGAAAAATATCCCATAAGGAAAAAAGACACTATTCTATAAGGGAAAGGAGCTTGATAGCTTAGTAACGTAACAAACTGAAATAGCATAAGAAGCTCTGCAGAGTCACTTTCCCCAAGGGTATTTCAAAATTCACCTCGGTAGAGCCTTTCCTGGTGGCTTAGACAGTAAGACTCCATCTGCAATGCAGGAGACCCCGGGTTTGATCCTCCCTGGGTTGGGAAGGTCCCCTGAAGAAGGGAATGGCTACCCACTCCAGCATTCTTGCCTGGAGAATTCCATGGATGTAGGAGCCTGGCAGGCTACAGCCCATGGGGTCACAAAGGGTCAGACCTGAATGAGTGACTGATACTTTTACTTTCACAGAGTCCTTTGATTTGGGCTTGATTCATAATACTCTTGTAGCTTAGATACTTTCTGAGGCCCTTTAAAACAGGGCTAGACTTATGGGAAAAGAAATAGATTACCATAGAAGGGTAAATTGAAGAATGCTTGAGTAGAAAAGAAAGTTAATAGCCAGCAATAAATAATACTGAGATGATCTATAACGCAAATCAATTCAATTTTGTTTTAATTAGTAATGCTTTAAATATTTGGCATTATGACAAATATTTCACATATGTTATTATATCTGGCCCTTAAAATATAATCATGTAGTTATTTTTCTTTCCATTTTACAAATTAGGAATCTGATTAGAGCTATATTAAAGCTTGGTTCAGTGATGTCTATTAATTCATATATGTGTGTGTGTGTGTGTGTGTGTGTGTGTGCGCGCGCACGTGTGCTAAGTCGCTTCAGTCATGTTGGGCTCTTTGCGACCCTATGGATTGTAGCCCACCAGGCTCTTCTATACATGGGATTCTCCAGGCAAGAATACTGGAGTGGGTTGCTGTGCTCTCCTCCCGGGGATCTTCCCGACTCAGGGATGGAACCTGCGTCTTGTATGTGGGTTCTTTGCCAATAGTGCCACCTGGAAAACCCATTCGTGTGTGTGTGTGTGTGTGTTTAGGATTCCACAGCCAGTAAATGGCAGAGACGAAGGTCTAAAACAGCCCATACTTGAAAAGTCCATACTCTTGACAACTGCACTAGCATTTCCCAAAATGAAGTCTGCAATACTAGGTCTTTAGAAGCAGTTTGCAGAAATATCTCTAATAAATTAGAGAAAGACTATAAGGTATAATGCATACTCTCCCTCACACTTCACTTCTGTGAGCCTCATAAGATATTCATCTTATTAAGGCACTGAAAGTTCTGAAGTTTAAGCACTTATTATATCTTTTAAATATAACACTTCACCAATATAATAAATAATAACACTCGGTTCTCTGTAATACCAAACTGAAGCACCCTCATCTTGCTGTGCTGTTTGCCAATGACTCCCAGTTTAAAGGAATAATAATCAAGACCTACTGAGTCAAAGTCACTATGCTAGGCTTTGCTCACAAATACAGCCTCTGCCCTTAAAGAGTGTACAGCCAAGTGAGGGGTTAAGAGTGCAGAGTGTGAGTGCGTGCAAACATGTAACGATGATTGTAATTGATAGAAACTAATAGCAATGAGGGAAATGATGAAAAGGCATTTCAGTGGTTTTTTAGTTGCTTTACACTGATAGTGGGTGACAATTTATGCATATGTGTCAATGCAGTATCTATAGCGTAAGTGTAAATTTTAATCGCCAATGGCTTTGATATTTTCTAATAAAGAGGAAAAATTTTTAACTTTGTTCAGTTGAATGGCTTATGACTGGTCATGGAGCATGATAATTATATGGTTTCCAATCAGAGATTAATGTTGGGAACATGATTGCTGCTATTAATATGTTAGATTCAGATCATGAGATGTACACTGACTATGTCAGTGCTTTCTTCTGAGTTTAATAAAGAAAATCAAACCCAGGCCAGACATTATGTGCACTCTCTCTCCACACACACACACACACACACACACACACACACACACACACACACATTTTTAAGTGGAATGCAGTTTCCCTGGGATTGGTAGAATAAAATAGTTCAGAATCATTATGTGCCATATGTGTGTGTGTATTGATCTAAAGGGGCACTTGAATACATGCTTGGATTACACTAGACAATGTGATAATTATAAAGCTCTCTTATTAAAATATTTTTTAAAATGTGATTAAAATAGATGGCTTTCTCAAGAATTTGTAGCTGAGGTCAAATAGATTTGAGAATTGAAAACCAAAGCCCTAAATAAGTGAACTAAGTCAGATATCATATAAAGTGTAACTCCAAAAGGAAAACTTAAGTCGTGAATGGAGGAGAGAATTGAGTGAGTCAGATGTTATGTCACAGAGCAGAATTCTTTATCCAAACTTAAACATTCACACCCTAAGAATCAGTTTTTGGCAAAATCTGTGAATAATTTGCAGTGTCAGTCATGATGAGCTCCAGGATTTTACAGTGTTCTCAACACACAGGTATGGATTCATGGCAAAAGAAGTGTTGGAGCTTTTATTAATTTTTTTTCAACACTAGATTTCCTGTCACTAAGGACACACTTTTTCCAGTCTTTAGAGCTGTATGTCTTTCCACTAAAGGGTAATTGCTGAGAATTCAGGTCTTACCTGAGAAAATTCTGGGATGGTCGATGAATGGCATACATTCCGTTGACCTTTGAACCACTAGCCAATGGAACAACTAGCTGATAGTTTTGGGCTTCAATTCAGCATATACAAAAAGATCAGGTAAACCTTACTGTGTTCTTTCTAGAGCTCAGGCCTGTTAAAGAACTTTCAGTATTTGGGTCCTATACAGGAAGTCAGTATTTATACTTGTCTTTTACTATAGGTTCCTTGTGGAAGGAAGTCACTTTCAAGTAGGATTGGAATTCTTTTAACGTCTTCCCATTCCTTATCCAAATTGGACTTTCTAATCACATGTCCATAGCAAGCTGAAATGACCACAGGAAACAAGTTGGGACATCTTTGAAAGCGATTTACAAAGGTCAGTCTGAAACTATCAAGGAAACTCTGTTGCTCCAGCCAACATAACCTATCCTATAATAGATACAAGAATGAAGATCTGAAGAGATCTTACAGCAATGTCTCCCTGAGAGTGGTCCGAACTTTTGGCCATTCAATAAAAATTGAGGAAAAGATACAGGTGTTCTTATTCAGTGCCATTTCATTCCATATAGAAATGAGTACTTGAAACTACCATACTTGTATTAGAATGAACTGACATAGACTGAGGAAGGAATGGTATATTTACCACAGTCCTTCTCAAGCTATCTGCTTAATGGATGAAATTAAAGTCTCTTAACATTGAGGCTTAGAAGTAGGGGTTTACTTATTAGGGATAAAATTTAAAAATAGAAAGTAGTGGCACTGTAAAATTGAGGAGTTTTATGGTTAGAAATCCCAGAAACATAACTCAAACTGACTTCAGATTAAGAATGATATTTACTTGCCAACATATTCAGAAAATCTAAGGGATGGTCATATTCTCTATTAGAATTCAGGGCTGAAATAAAGATGTTTGGATCCTGTCTACCCAATTTTTCCATTTCTGTCTTTGTTAGCTTGGCTTATATCCATTTCACTTTGTTGTTAATCTCATTTTAGCCCTCCGCAGTCAGGCTTGAGTCACAGATTAAGAATAATAGCCATGAAATAGTTCCAAACCAAGTTTAACATTAGATAACCCCAAGAGAGGAAAATATTTTCTTTTCCAGAAAGAATAATCCAATTATGTCCAAGGACCCTAATTAACTCCCCTTGGGGTTCCTATTTAACTTTTGGGCGAATCACTTTAGCAGAAGGTTAAGAAGTATCATGATTAGTAGGGTTAGGTCATGTGTCTGTCCATCTGGCCAAGGGATTTGTGTAAACTTAAGAATTCTCAGTTTTTCAAGAAATAATAGGAAAGGAACAGGTATAAAAAGTGTATAAAAAGGAATTGGGCAGAAAAACACAACAGATGCTTACTTTTGGTGCCAGTTTATGATTTTCCCATTTCTGTGACCATTGGATGTAAGGTAATATATTCTCGCAACAATGAATTTACCTGCTAAAGGATATATCAATAAATAAAACTTTTGAATCTTGCCCTGGCTGTTGCTAAGATCCCTTCCAACTTGGCTGCTTGTTTAAGAGACAGCTGAAAAGTCAAACAGGGTCTCAAGCATCACTGAAAGCAACAAAGACATATATAGCATCTGCCCCAGCCTGTGACCAAGTTTCAGTCCTGCCGAGAAGTTTTCCTTCAGATCCATTCTCCAGGGGTGGCTCCTTGTTCCTTTATCTCCCCTAAAACTGATGCATTGAATCAAAGTTTTATTTCACATTGATCTGACTCTTCTATCTTTCTTAGGATAGTTAAATTTAGCAGCTAGAGCAACTAACACATTTTTTTTTTCTGGTAGACAGCAAAGATTACAAGATAGCTACAACTGTTTTCTGATTATTAAACTTGCAATTCTAGAAACTACTCAATGCTCATGCTCCTTTATTTATCAAGGTAAGATATCACAGGTAGAATCCTGACCAATTTTGGACACACATGCTCTTTGCCAGTAGATTTCATATCTTCTTTTCTACTGTCTATGATACAGAAATTGTGTGATGTATTTTGATTTTATGTAAAGTTAACCCAAATACTTAAAAAATAAGCTTGAAGTTATACTGAAATGTCAAGTCTACTTTGATTGTTGATGTGCATTTACAGATCTGTTAATTAACTGTGGGTATTTCAAAATTTTTGACTCAATGTACAAAATATCCCTCAGTTCTCTGTATGCCCTTTGAGTGTTTCTTCTTTGATATTTTCCTTTTCAATTCTACATTTCATTGGAAAGTAAACTAGAGCGCAAGAAGCAGGATAATTGGAATAAACGTCCCCTTTGTCCCCTAATGTCTGTTAGAGCATGTTTAAAAGTGTCCTTGGCTACAGCGAGAGACCTACAAATTGCTTTCTTTTTACTTCTACAATTAAATTTGTAAAGAGTTGGGAGAATGTATGTAATGCAGTTAGATGAGAAGGCAGTCTTATTTAACTGACTGCTATTTGCAAACAATTCTAAATACAGTGACTTTCCCACAGCTTTAATTCTTCTTCACTGGACCAAAACTTTAGAACTTCTTTCCATCAGCATAAGAAACAAGAACATTCTAGGATAACATATCTGGGAAGAAGCTCAGAGGATTTGTTTAATAACAAGAGAATATCCAAGACATCATAGACGATATCTTGGATATATATATATATATGTATATTTTAATCAGCAATAAGAACATTTTGGACATCTATGAGAAAAATTTTTTAAGACCTAAGTTAAACACACAGTCCTCTGTACTTGGCATTTTGAAAACTGCAGTTTGCATAGCCAGCTGAGATGTATGATGAGTAATACATGCTGGGCAGCCTGTATGCACTAAATTTTAAATTTTGTCTTTTTTAACATGGGCATTATCAGGATGACTCCTTTCTCTTCTACTTCTGGGTGACATCTGTGTGATAGATCTGAAATGAACTTCACATGTCTCCTACTCCAAATACCAGCTCTCAGGGTTTCCTAAACAGTTATCACAATAGATCCTATTTCATTTCGTTATATATTGCATGACAGTCAACATACATCAGAATCTCAGTTAATATTATTGACAAAATGTGTTGAGTGTATAAACCAAAAATTTCAAAATACCAACTACCTGTAGTCTTGTACTGGAGCATTTTGGGGGGTCTGATTCCAGGGTCCAGTATTTATTTTCTTCTCATAAATCCCTCAAAGTTAGTTTGCTAGCCAGTTTTGTAATGATGTCTCCCTCAGTGATACCACTTTACAGTTAATATTAATTCTTACCCTTCTGATAATGGGGCCTAGGTTTACCTAGTGTGAAATGAAGGAATGAACGTTTTCTTTCGAAAACTGTGAAACTTGTTTGTGAATCCAACATAGCTCCTCTCAATGGAAGTTCCTGGTGTCGGTTAAGATGATGATTTTAAATTAGTTTCTCTCCAAGGGGCAGTGTTGTGACAGTTGCAAGCCACTGTTCACACACTATGCTTACTATAATGTTACAATAATAGTTGTCTTTTTTAATATTGCTATTCACTGCATCTTTGTTATTGCTCATGCACCTGGAGGCTTCTTGGCCATGAGTGCACACATACAAAACAAGAAACCAGCAAACTCCATGCACAATCACCGTCTAGGAAAGGCAGACACTGTGATGTAAATGGCTCCTGCTGTATGCCTCGACTTTCCCCTGAAATGCACATGCTCACATTCACAAATCAAGCTTTTAGGACAAACACAGCCCTCTGCCGTCTCAAAGGAAAAACAGTCAGAAAACCTAAGACAGTGTCCGACTCTGCAATTCCATGGACTGTGTCACCCACCAGGCTCCTCTGTCCATGGGATTCTCCAGGCAGCAATACTGAAGTGTTGCCTTGCCCTCTCCTCCAGAGGATTTTCCTGACCTAGGAATTGAACCCACACCTCCTCTGGCTCCTGAATTGCAGGCGGATTCTTTACCACTGAGCCACCAGGGAAGCTTGTGCATGCAGTAAATATGCTCAGTTCATTCCGTTGTAATCAAGGGGAATGTTGACTGTACTCCAGCCATGGAGCATACTACATGCTCAGTTCTCTGCATGCTCATCATACTACAATTTAACTCAGTTCTTCAAACTGTGGCACTGAGTGTGTGGGTGTGTATGTGTGCAGGCTTGTGCCTCTGTGTGTATCTACAACTGCTGGAAAATAAATAAAATCACCCTTTAAAGGCAGACCTGAAATTCCCCTGGCTCACCTTAGAAGAGTTACTGAGAAAAACTAATGATTAATCATCCCACTTAATTTTTCCATGATCAACTAAACACTTTGTTTCTTTTGTATTCTCATTTTGCTCATTGATTGATGGTATCTGGCTCCATATTCAAACTCTATAATACAATGCACAGACTGGGTTTTTGTTGCTGTTTTTTCAGACTGGGTTTTGGCATCTTACTGACCTGAAGAGGAAAATGAAGCCAATGTATGCCACAGTTTTCTTAAGAGATGCTACAGATAAGCAAAGCATAAAGTTTTGTACTCCATATGATGAAATCAAAGATTGAAACACAATTACCAATAGTATGAAAAGTGTTTATCAAGAAGAACCAAACAAGCCAATTTCTGGGAGAGTTTATTGTTGATCTTTTTGTTTACTCTTTCTGATTATATGAATTGAACTTAATTTCTACCATGAATTCTCATAGGATAAACACTGTATAATGTGTGAGACAGTGTTTCTTATAACATTTACATTATGTAAGATGATCTGTCTTTAGGGCTGTTTCTTTTAGCTCATTTAATTTCTATAAGCATTTGTGAGTAACCAATCTATGCCAGACACAGTGCCCAGGATTAGAAATATAATATTGGTTTAGCTGCCAATTTCAAAGAACAAAAAGTTCAGTCTGAGTGATGAACAGATTATATCAATAACATGGTTTAGGTGTAATGATGTAAGAAAATAAAGGGCATAATGGATCATGGTGAATGGGGAAACTGGATGGATGGTGGATTAAAATTTAAGGGTAGGTTAGGGAAGGATTTCTGAAGAGTATGTGTTGGGTCCTAAGGAATTAATAGGAAACATTTAATAATACAAATAATTCAATCTAGTGGAACAAATGGAATTCCATGTATTCTTGGCAATATTCCGTGAATATTATTACATATAACTAACTTTGAAACACAATTTGCCATTAGAGAGTTTGATATTTTATTTCCTGATAAAAAAATGGAGTCAAAATAATTGTTTTACCTAGATACCCTTTTCTTGCATCAAAATTGAATAGGCCAAGAGTTCTTTCATGTCTACCTATTTTTAGGGAATAGGCTATGGAAAATATACTCACTCAACCATTCAGGTACTTATTCTACAGATATTTGCTGAACACCATGGGGTGTTGTGATTGTTCTCTATTTGTATACATAAAACCAAATGCATAAATTAAAAGTGTAAATAGAAAAATATGTGATCTATACATGAAAATAACTGCCATAATTGAACAATTCTATATTGTAAGCACCAAAATTTTAACTATATTTTGTATTCATCTCATCACTGAATTATAATTCATTTGAAAGAAAAATGAAAAAAAGATAGAACATATTTAAAATTAAGCAACCAGCATCATTACAGGAGAGGAAAAGAACATCCCTTCCATTTAATATGCTCAAAAATAAACTTTTAATTTAAAATGTACCTAACCGATTCTTTCTCTGATTGACTACCTCACTAGGTGGATAGTGGATTCTACCATTTGATCAGGCTAAAAATCTTGTGATCATTAAATGGCTACTCACTCTCACATTTGAGGCTGATCTGTCATTAAATATGCCTTTGAATTGTACACAAATGTGACTTCCTTTCGTCTTTATGTTTCACATGGTTCTTTGCAGTAGCCTCTCAAATAGTTTCCCTAATCCACCCCTAAATCCTCCTATTATCTCTTCTGTCCACCTCACCTAAAGTAATGCTAACACAATACACATGAGACCTTACCACTTCCTTCTCAAATTTTAATTCACACTATTCTTCTCCCTCTATGTTTCAGCTTCCAGCCTATTTTCTGACCCCCTTAGCACATCGTTCCTTGATCATTGGCTTTCAGCCACATCATTCTTGTTTGCCCTTAAACACACTCACCTCAAGCCCTTTGAACACTCAATACTCTGGCTAGCAAACTCTCCCCAAGGCTTACTCATTGTCTCTTCCTCAGTTTCTGTAGATCTCTGTACAATTATCCCCTTAATCAAGAAGCCTTTCCTGACCACACCATATAAAAGAGCATACTTTGCTTTTACTCTCTGTCCAATTATTATCATTAAGGATTTTTATGAATTTATTTATCTCTGTCTCCCCCTGCCAGAAGGTAAGGTCCGTGAAAGTAAGCAACTGGATTTTATTTTCTATTGTTGTTCCAACACCCAGAAGAGTACATTAAGAAAAACAAGGAAAGAAAAAACCCAAGTAAGCACTAAAAACAAAACAGAACTTACTTGTTGAATAAATGAATTAATAAAGTGTATTGAAGCTTAGGACAGTCATTATCTGACTCATTTCATTGCCTTTTAGCCAGATTAGTCTCATATGAAAGTATTTTTGATTTCTAGAATATAATTGGGATGGGAGGGATAAAGGTATCTTCATTTCTGATCTGAAAGAAGTGATGTGATACAGTGTTAGCAGATTATGGCTTACTATTTGGGGTAGAAACTTCATGGGGTGAAAACCCACACTGACAAAACCCCAGCAATGATTAATGTGGCTCACCTGTAACTCATAACCAGCAATTTCTCATAGTTCTCATGAGCAATTCTGCTGACTCTCAGAAATTATCCTAGTAAGCAATAAATCACAAAAGTAATTAAAATGCCCCCTTAGAGTTCAGTAGACTTCTTATATTCAACTCCACACTCAGTTATCTGAGAGACATTTTATTGATTCAGATTTAGGACCAGAAAATAATACAAAGTCATTTGCATAGAGTATTGTTAAGATTTGTTATTTGCCATTTTTCTCTGCCTTTGTTTGGTTCCTATATTCAAGGGTACGACCTTGACACAGAATGACTTAGATGAGTTTTGGGCATAGAACGGCCAGGAAATAATCTACTCCTTGAAGGTATAAATCTGTCTTCATAGAACTGGAAAATAAAACTTGATCTGAATATCAGACTTATAATTGAGCCCAATGTCACCTTAGCCACAAATAAGACACTGGAAAGGAAGCACATTAACAGAGTTGATTTGTTTCATAACGTTGGCTTCAACAAAGTCTGTGAAGCCAGGTGGTTCACCAGAATTCCAAAAGAGGAGGAATGCCTTTTAAATTTCTTCCCCCTTCTTCCTCTGCCTCTCTTTTTCTCCCTGTCCAGTTTTCTCCACACAAGCATTGCAAAATTCCAGGAGTTACACCTCTCCCCTTCCATCAGCAGACCAGACCAACTGCCCTTTTAGGATACATACTTGCCTTGAATAATAAAAATAAATGAAAAAAAAAAAAAAAAGATACGCACTTGCCTTGAAAAGCCTTCTTTTCCTTCGCTATGGGGGATTTGTGAGGGTGTTTTTTATTTTCCTGTGTCTATTTCACATATGCCCTCTAAGATGCATCTTTCTTTTGTTCCAGGACCAAGGATTTGCTTGAGAGTAGGGCAGGGCATGGGGAGAAGAAAGCCAAAGGAACTGACCATTACAAGGATACTGGACTCCTGCATGTTGTATGATACAGGAGGCTTTCTTCTGGAATCCTGGGAGTTAGGAATTTTGTTGGAACCTCACTGGTTGAAGCCCTTGTTTATTGCATCTCTCACTGCTCTCAGTTTTTCAAGATGTCAAGATGCCTGGAATTATAATACATTCTTCCCTGCCCCAGAGGAAGTTACTGGGCACTGAACTGTTGATCAATTGCCTTTTCTTTCTCCCATCCATATTCATCCTCCCCACCCTTCTACACAGGAGTGAGGGGAAAATTAGGGGAAATCTTTTATCATATCAGAGTCTCATTATAAAAATTGTGAAAGGATCAACTGAATAATAAATGAAACATGACTCTTTGAGATACCAAAGAAAAGTGCTTTATCTATAAAAAGAACCATGTCATGATTTTCCCTTACAAAACACTCCCTGCTGTCATAAAACACCCCAAGACTTTAGTAAATGTGTTTATTATTTCTGTACACCTCCCCAGGAATAGTTTTAGCTGCTTCAAACCTCCTCTTTTGCTCTTTTCTTCTTCCTTCTTCTTTCTAGCTTGGTTATTTTAATTTCCACCTTTAGAATTCTCACTAGAAGAATTTTCTTTCCCAGTTTGCAGTTTAACAACTAGGTCAATCAGATACTGTAAGGGTTAGAAAAGACTTTAGAGGTCACCAAATGCAGACAAGAGGGAAAGCAATAGATGAATCTTGGAAGGCAAAACTTATTGTGCAGTTACTTATTATTCATACTGCAAAAAATATGGTAAAATGGCTAGAAGAAAATCCTAGGGACCTCATTGTGTGTGTGCACATACTTTAAACAAAACAGCTGGAAACAGCCACATTGAAACAGCTATGGAGTTTCTAAGTATATTATTTTTCTTCCCTAAAGAAATTGTTTCAAGAATTTTCTGCCTATTTTGGGTCTGCTCATTTTCTGGTTCTACAGGGAAGTTCATGGCCTGAGTGGGCATGGAGGAAATGACCTGTGGGACAGAGTTGCTCATCTAATTGATGTGAGCATTGAGCTTTAGGGGGTACCACGGTGCCAGTATAGGCAGAGAAGACGTGATTTATTAAATAGATCCTGGTGTTGTGTCTTTGCCTCACACCAGGAGCTTTTGCTTTCAAAATTTATCATAACATATTCTCCTGGTTCACAAGAACTGTGTGTGGGGGAGGTAGCAAAACTTGGTGAGTCAGGTCGCTCAGAGCATGATATGGAAAAGGAGAAGTGAAAAGAAAATCGTGAGGAGGTTTCTTTTAGTGTTCATTAGTCTTGACATTTCCTGTGAGCCAACATATTGTTGCTGATGTTCAGTTGCTAAAGTCTTGTCTGACTCTTTGTGAACTCATGTACTGTAGCACATAAGACTCCCCTGTTCATCACTATCTCCTGGAGCTTGCTCAAACTCATGCCCATTGAATCAGTGATGCCATCCAACCATCTCATCCTCTGTCATCCCCTTCTCCCTCTGCCCTCAATCTTTCCCAGCATCAGGGTCTTTTCCAATGAGTTGGCTCTTTGCATCAGGTGACCAAAGTATTGGAGCTTCCGCTGAAGCATCAGTCCTTCCAATGAACATTCAGGGTTGATTTCCTTCAGGATTGACTGGTTTGATCTCCTTGCTGTCCAACAGACTCTCAAGAGTCTTCTCCAGCACCAGAGTTCAAAGCATCAATTCTTTGGCTCTCAGCCTTCTTTACTGTCCAACTTTCACCATACATGACTATTGGAAAACCATAGCTTTGACTAAATGGATCTTTGTTGCAAAGTGATGTCTCTGCTTTTTAATATGCTATCTGGGTTTGTCATAGCTTTTTTCCCAAGTAGCAAGTGTCTTTTAATTTCATGGCTGAAGTCACCAACAGCAGTGATTTTGGAGCCCAAGAAAATAAAATCTGCCGTTGTTTCCACTTTTTCTGCATCTATTTGTTGTGAAGTCATCAGACTTGATGCCATGATCTTCATTTTTTTTTTTTTTCATTTATTTTTATTAGTTGGAGGCTAATCACTTTACAATACCGCAGTGGGTCTTGTCATACACTGACATGAATCAGCCATGGATTTACATGTATTCCCCATCCCGATCCCCCCTCCCACCTCCCTCTCAACCCAATCCCTCTGGGTCTTAATGTTGAGTTTCAAGCCAGTTTTTCACTCTCCTCTTTCACCCTCATCAAGAGGCTCTTTAATTCCTCTTTACTTTCTGCCATGAGTGGTATCGTCTGCATATCTGATGTTGTTGATGTTTTTCTCTTGGCAATCTTCATTCCAGCCAATATATACCCATATCCTAACCTATACTTCAAACTCTAACAGTGATCTCTTTATGTTTATAAGTCTAACAGGCCTTTTTGTTTACTCAGACTCTGAAAACTAAATTAAAAATTAATTTACATTATACCTAATATGTTTGTATGTTATCTGTGATAAATAGCATTATACATTATATTAATCATTCTCTTAGTGGGGGACCATGTATGTAATATTATCTCATAATATTATATAATAAATAGTAATTTCTGATTAGTAGAGTACTTTTGAGCACTTCAGTGCTCCCATAGTTGGACATCTAAGATCACATGTGAAAAAATGTTTTTAGACTGTTCCTAATTATTGCCAGAATTTTTATCTTTATTCTGTAGCTGGAGAAGCTGCGATTCACATAGCTCATCAGGGACAAATCTGTAAACTGGTATTTTGACTCCAAATCCAGTGCTATTTCTGCCATATACTTCTATATTTTGAAGTGAAAAGCTAACACAGAATGATGATAGTTAGCAATAATTACTGGGTTGCCGGAGGGTGATTGTAGCAGTTGTTTGTGTTTAAAATACTGCTGTGCCGTGGAATGGATGTACATCAGAATTAATACTGACTCATTTCCTTCTGACGCCTTGCTCTTTCATTTGCAGGCTGTGTGTCAGTGAAAAAAGAATTGCTTCTACTTCCTTGGATTTCTTTTTATACTTTAATAAAAGCTGTAAAGGTGATGGTTTATACCATCGAGTATCAGTGATTTTAGGTACTTGCTGTGGACTGGACACTGCTCTAGGTACTGAGACTAAAATGACAGACAAGGCGTGAAGCCCCATAAAGGCTTAAAATCCTGTTGAAGGAATTAGAGTAGATTAACTCTTAAGTCCCTCCAAGCTTTACATTTCTAGAGTCTAACAGCGTTCAAGGTAATCACAATGTGTGCTGTTCATTATTGGTGATACAGACAGACTTTGGGGACTTCAGAGAAAGTCTGACCAGAGGCATGGCCACCATTGCCATATACACAAATATCCACCTTGCATTGGGATATTTTCTCATGGGCAAATCAAAGCTACTTTAGCAAAGCAGTTAATACAAGAAAGCAAGCTCTAGAAGTGTTGAAAATGAGCTGCGGGGAAGAACTGGAATAAATGCAGAGAGAAGAACATTGGCAGAAGCAACAAGATGACTCAGACCAGTATTCCTTCAGGTTTGTCTTCATTATGAATTGCTCTACTACTGTTCTCCTCTTGCAGTCTAGAAGTATTTAGAGTTGGAAGTGAATCTTTCCCTGAAATCTCAAAATTGGGCCTAAGCTTTCCAGGCACTAGTGGTAAAGAACCTGCCTGCCAATACAGGAGACATAAGAGACATGGGTTCAAGCCCTGGGTTGGGAAGATCCCCTGAAGAAGGGCATGGATACTCACCCCAGTATTCTTGGCTGGAAAATTCCATGGACAGAGGAGCCTGGTGGGCTACATTCCACAGTGTCACAAAGAGTTGGACATGAGTGAAGCTACTTAGCAGTAGTTATTTTGTGTCGCTCCAGAAATTTCTGCCCATGGGGACTGCACAGAATGCAACACCTTTACTGCTGGGAAGACAAAGTCAGATCTGAAGTCCAAGGAGGCTTTTTTTCCCCAAAAACTAGTTAGGAGAAAAAACTTGTATTTATATACACTGCTTACAACATGTGTGTGTCTTTGTTGCTGCAACTTAAGAAAACTGTTTTTTTGAGACAGAGTGCTTTAGAAACTAGAACTGTGAGCATGTATAGTTGTTCTCCCTGCCAAGGGAAGCCCTCCTTTGCCAGATATGAGCTCACTGATTCCTTCCTAGGTACAGAATGGTCTTCCTGGATCACAAAATGTCCAACACTGAAATGCACGCTTAGATTTGGGCAGTGCCAAGATCACAAAATTTCAAATGCAGATGGTAATTCCAAAAGGCAAGATGCATAGGCAGTGAGAACTTAGGCAGTTTTTTTTAAAGGACTGCTGATATGTCCTAGATAGACATATCTAGGAGATATATTTACTTCTATTTAATTTATGAGTATATTTAACAGTATGAGTATAGTAACACTATATGAGTATAGTTAACAGTATACCCTAAACTGTGGGTACAGACACAATTTTCAACCTAATTATAGTTAAGCACATAGGTCTGAGTTAACTTGTTATTTCCTCTGAACATGCACTTAGCAGAAGAGTGTATGCAGTAACCTACTGGTGGAGAGTGTAAGCAGAGCTTCTGAAATGGGAGGCTTTGTGTTGTGAATAAGGGTGGCTGGCTTACGTACCCCAGTGTGAAAGCAGAATAAGTGAATTCTCTCAGTCATGTCTGACTCTTTTTGACCCCATGGACTGTAGCCTACCAGGCTCCTCTGTCCATGGGATTTTCCAGGTAAGAGTACTGTAGTGGGTTGCCATTTCCTTCTCCAGGAGATCTTTCCGACCCAGGGATCAAACCCAGGTCTCCTGCATTGCAGGCAGATGCTTTACCATATAAGCACCAGGGAAGTCCGTGAAAGCAGAAGATTAGAGCTTAAATCAATCTAAAATAAATGTTATATTTAATATATATGTTAGAGAAATAAAACCAATGTCTGGTTAACTATATATGAATATGAAATGAAGACACACTGCATGATAATTCCCAAGTGGTAGGACATTTTATTTTTATATTTTCTGTTGCAATCTTTAGTTTTCCACTGTCAACATCAATACAGCAAGATTTTAAACCACAGTAAGACTAAGAAAAAAAGGAGATTTAGAAATTTACAGTTCTTTTAATTAGAGGATAAAGTCAGTTAATTTAATTTCTAAATATCCATAGTCTTCTTTTGATGGAATTAAAGGGCTTATATGTCTGGTGACCTTGGAGGTGATTATTACTTTTTAAAAAAATATTGAATATGCTAATGCCAAGAATGGCTAAACATTTGCTTAGCCTGAAGATTACTCCTGAAATAAGAGAAGTATGATGATGAGATCTAGGGAAACTTTGGTAAATGCTCTGCCTGCAATGTGGGAGACCCAGGTTCCATCCCTGGGTTGGGAAGATACCTTGGAGAAGGAAATGGCAAACCACTCCAGTACTCTTGTCTGGAAAATTCCATGGATGGAGGAACCTGGTAGGCTACAGTCTATGGGGTCACAAAGATTCAGACATGACTGAACAACTTCACTTCACTTTATATAATCAAGACCTATATGAAAAAAAGTAGCATTGCATTAAGACTTTCAAAGGGTGTCTCTCTTTTACCCCACAGGGAATTTATAGAATCTATTAGGTAAGAATAAGTGCTAGAATAGTAAATATTGTGTTTCAAGATTCATTTTTGCTGATTTTGATAGTTTTACTGTGATTATATAGGATAAGGTCACAAACTGAAGTAGTTAGGGCTGAAGGGGTATGATTTATGCAACTTATCTTCAAAGGGAAAAAATATATGGAGAAAGAAGGATGGAGGGAAGGAAGAAAGAGAAAGGAGGCATAGGGAGGAAGAGAATGAGGAAGAAAAAGAATATACACTATCACATGTAAAACAGTTAATGGGAAGCTGTTATATGTAACACAGGGAGCCCAGCCCATTGCTCTGTGACCACTTAGAGGGGTTTATTGTGTTAACTGGGTATCTCAGCTAACTTTGTTGGACTCATGAACAAATTGGACTTACAAATTCCCTCTTGGAACAGAGCTCATTTGCATGTACAGGACTTACTATATTCCTGAGTCACTATCATGAACACAGTCTGACATTCCTCTAGAATCTGTAGTTTGCACAGTGGATGTGAACTTCACATTGCACAAGAGAAAAGGAAGACCTAATATTTTCAGGGGTGTGTGTGTGTTTGTGTGTGCCCACACACGTGCATAAGCTGCTTTAGAAAATGGTTTGGATTCGGGTACACCAGAAATAACTTTGATTCAGACTTCAAAGACATGGAATTTATGCCTGGTTCTCAGTCAATTTAGCTGAATTACTTGAGCAAATCGTTTAGATTGTCTTGGTTTCCCTAATTGTAAAGTGGTTATGGTTATATAAAGTGGTTATCTAAGTTAGAACTGAGCAAAACAAGTTTCTGCGATGAAGCAAATATTTTATAATATGCCTTGCTCAAAATGATAGCAACTAGGCATGTGGTTATTGAATACTTAAAGAGTGATTAATGTAACTAAGGAAATAAATTTAAATTTAATTTTTATTCAATTTAGTTGTATATAGCTAGTGGCTGACATCCTGGTAAGTACAGAATGATATCAGGTTTCAATTATGTGATGCCGTTTTTTAACATGGTATTGAAAATTGTATGAAGGACTCCATTTTATTTCCAAATTTTGTTAAAATTTTTGGATGCTAAGATTATTCAAGTTGAGGAAGTAGGGTGAGGGGTATTCACAGAAAGTGAGATCCTAAAAGAATCTCATGGAATTGAAATATTATGGAAATTCAAAATGACACAAAATGAGAACAACTTCTGGCCACCTGTGCTCTTAGCCATACAGTGAGGAAAGCTGTTCATTTATTGTCACCGTCCATGTGGTCACAAAGAGTTGGACCTGACTTAGTGACTGAACAGTAAGTTATATTAGTTGCTTTGATAAAGACATGGTATCTATATTTGAACTTGAATTTGGATTCCTAATCTTTTCTTAAGAAACTATGAAAAACATTATTCCTTAATACCATATTAAAAGTCAAAGAGTTACTGTGCTTTAAAAAGATATTCAATTTAAGCCTAACAGTAGCAATGTATATAAGGAGAGATTTCAAGTCACGAGAATAAGTCAAGATAAGACAACAAATTGTGTGTCATGAAGTCCTGACACTTGGTCACTAGATATATTTTTTCAGGTGTTCTATTGGCCAATGACACCACCCTTATGTCAGAAAGTGAAGAGGAACTAAAAAGCCTCTTGGTGAAAGTGAAAGAGTAGAGTGAAAAAGTTGGCTTAAAGCTCAACATTCAGAAAACTAAGATCATGGCATCTGGTCCCATCACTTCATGGCAAATAGATGGGGAAACAGTGGAAACAGTGTCAGACTTTGTTTTTTGGGCTTCCAAATCACTGCAGATGGTGATTGCAGCCATGAAATTAAAAGACGCTTACTCCTTGGAAGGAAAGTTATGACCAACCTAGATAGCATATTAAAAAGCAGAGACATTACATTGCAAACAAAGGCCCATCTAGTCAAGGCTATGGTTTTTCCAGTGGTCATGTATGGATGTGAGAGTTGGACTGTGAAGAAAGTTGAGCACTGAAGAATTGATACTTTTGAACTGTGGTGTTAGAGAAGACTCTTGAGAGTCCCTTGGACTGCAAGGAGATCCAACCCATCCATCCTAAAGGAGATCAGTCCTGGGTGTTCATTAGAAGGACTGATGCTGAAGCTGAAGCTCCAGTACTTTGGCCACCTCATGTAAAGAATTGCCTCTTTGGAAAAGACCCTGATGCTGGGAGGGATTGGGGGCAGGAGGAGAAGGGGACGACAGAGGATGAGATGGCTGGATGGCATCACCGACTCGATGGACATGAGTTTGAGTAAATTCCAGGAGTTGTTGGTGGACAGGGAGGCCTGGCATGCTGTGATTCATGGGGTCACAAAGGGTCGGACATGACTGAGCGACTGAACTGAACTGAACTGAAATGGCTTTCTAGAGAAGCATTTTGAGTTTCAGGGAAGAAAGTGAAACTATGTTTAGTGCATCCCACATTTCTTCTTTGTGGCCCATGGATTCTCTAGCTGTGGAGCATAGGCTCGGCAGCACACGGCTTCGTTGCTCTGGGGGTCTTGGTTCTGTGAGCAGGGATAGAACCTGTGTTGTCTTCACTGCAAGGTGGATACTTAACCAGTGGATCAGCAGGGAAGTTCCAAAAATGAAACTATCATGGAACAGTAAAATTTTCAAACCTGTACTGTCACCTTAAGAATGAAAAAAGAGATAAAAACCATAAGCTTGTGCTATAGCAATCCGTGTCACCATGTTACTCTCTATGGATGCGTGTGACCAGGAGTGACTCAGAGGAAACTATGAGCTCAGATGATGAGTACACAGACTCTGATTACAACATTAAAAAATGGAGGTTATGTGTAATTGTGAACCAAAATATACTCTCTTCTCTGTATTTAATATTCACATATAGTTTGGATTAAAATTTACTATTTGTTGCTTACTGACTTTTCTTGATATTTTCCTTTTCGAATGTTCAATAAAAAGATGTGTTAGCTCACGGTGAGCTTGGTACTGGGCCATGAGTTTTCTCATGAAAAGTACAAAGCTAAACCTTCTTTAATCCTCAAATGTCTCATAAACTTTTTGAATGAATGAATGATGTTATATATAGGGAATAAAAGAAGATGATATGGTTGGGTCACATCACAGATTCTATGGACATGAATTTGAGCAAACTTCAGGAGACAGTGGAGGACAGGGGAGCCTGCTGTGCTACAGTCCGTGGGGTCTCAAAGAGTCAGACATGACTTGGTGACTGAGCAACAGCAATAGGATCTGACTTGTCTAATTAAGATTGTTAAGAGAAGAAAATGGCTATCTTGCATTGCTGTATGATGACTTTCACAATAAACTAGCATTTGAATTTAATTTTAGAAGAAAATTAGAGACAATGTTAAGTAATTTTCTAAACAATTTCTGAGAAATCTAGATGGCTAGGATTAATTTTGTAATAACTAAAGAGAAAGAGACTAGAAGAAATATTATAATATGCTGCTTTATCTTTTAAGGTAATAGTTGTCCAAGTGGAGACTAGCACATATTACTTGTGCCTCAGTGTCTCATATAATTTTCTTAATATTTGTTTATTTGGCTGCAGTGGATTTTAGTTGTGGCACAGGTGTTCTGATTTTCCTTGCAACATGTGAGATCTAAAGATCTAAAACTAAAGATCTAAATCTAAAACTAAAACTAAAGATTTTTTTTTTTTTTTAAAGTATTATTTTATTAGTTGGAGGCCAATCACCTCACAACATTTCAGTGGGTTTTGTCATACATTGACATGAATCAGCCATATAGTTACACGTATTCCCCATCCCGATCCCCCCTCCCACCTCTCTCTCCACCCGACTCCTCAGGGTCCTCCCAGTGCACCAGGCCCGAGCACTTGACTCATGCATCCCACCTGGGCTGGTGGTCTGTTTCACCATAGATAATATACATGCTGTTCTTTCAAAACATCCCACCCTCCCCTTCTCCCACAGAGTTCAAAAGTCTGTTCTGTACTTCTGTGCCTCTTTTTCTGTTTTGCATATAGGGTTATCGCTACCATCTATCTAAATTCCATATATATGTGTTAGTATACTGTAATGTTCTTTATCTTTCTGGCTTACTTCACTCTGTATAATGGGCTCCAGTTTCATCCATCTCATTAGAACTGATTCAAATGAATTCTTTATAACGGCTGAGTAATATTCCATGGTGTATATGTACCATAGCTTCCTTAGCCATTCATCTGCTGATGGGCATCTAGGTTGCTTCCATGTCCTGGCTATTATAAACAGTGCTGCGATGAACATTGGGGTGCACGTGTCTCTTTCAGATCTGGATTCCTCAGTGTGTATGCCCAGAAGTGGTATTGCTGGGTCATATGGCAGTTCTATTTCCAGTTTTTTAAGAAATCTCCACACTGTTCTCCATAGTGGCTGTACTAGTTTGCATTCCCACCAACAGTGTAAGAGGGTTCCCTTTTCTCCACACCCTCTCCAGCATTTATTGCTTGTAGACTTTTGGATAGCAGCCATCCTGACTGGCGTGTAATGGTACCTCATTGTGGTTTTGATTTGCATTTCTCTGATAATGAGTGATGTTGAGCATCTTTTCATGTGTTTGTTAGCCATCTGTATGTCTTCTTTGGAGAAATGTCTGTTTAGTTCTTTGGCCCATTTTTTGATTGGGTCGTTTATTTTTCTGGAATTGAGCTTCAGGAGTTGCTTGTATATTTTTGAGATTAATCCTTTGTCTGTTTCCTCATTTGTTATTATTTTCTCCCAATCTGAGGGCTGTCTTTTCACCTTACTCATAGTTTCCTTTGTTGTGCAAAAGCTTTTAATTTTCATTAGGTCCCATTTGTTTATTTTTGCTTTTATTTCCAATATTCTGGGAGGTGGGTCATAGAAGATCTTGCTGTGATTTATGTCGGAGAGTGTTTTGCCTATGTTCTCCTCTAGGATTTTTATAGTTTCTGGTCTTACATTTAGATCTTTAATCCATTTTGAGTTTATTTTTGTGTATGGTGTTAGGAAGTGTTCTAGTTTCATTCTTTTACAAGTGGTTGACCAGTTTTCCCAGCACCACTTGTTAAAGAGATTGTCTTTTTTCCATTGTATATCCTTGCCTCCTTTGTCAAAGATAAGCTGTCCATAGGTTTGTGGATTTATCTCTGGGCTTTCTATTCTATTCCATTGATCTATATTTCTGTCTTTGTGCCAGTACCATACTGTCTTGATGACTGTGGCTTTGTAGTAGAGTCTGAAGTCAGGCAGGTTGATTCCTCCAGTTCCATTCTTCTTTCTCAAGATTACTTTGTCTATTCGAGGTTTTTTGTATTTCCATACAAATTGTGAAATTATTTGTTCTAGTTCTGTGAAAAATACCGTTGGTAGCTTGATAGGGCTTGCATTGAATCTATAGATTGCTTTGGGTAGAATAGCCATTTTGACAATATTGATTCTTCCAATCCATGAACACGGTATAAAACTAAAGATCTTAAACTAAAACCTGTGTGCTTGCCTACTCAGTCGTGTCTGACTCTTTGTGACCCCATAGACTATAGCCCACTAGGCTCCTATGTCCATGGGATTTTCTAAGCGAATACTGGAGTGAGTTGCCATTTCCTACTCCAGGGGATCTTCCTGACATAAGGATCAAACCCACATATCTTGGCTCTCCTGCATTGGCAGGTAGATTCTTTACCACTGTGTCACCTGGGAAGACCCCTTGTAAATAATTGTATTCTGTGAAACAGCTCCCCAGTAAGAAAACAGCTAATAACCTGTTGTAACCAAAGTTGGGTATCCACTAAGAGTTCAGAGTAGTAATCTTTACTGGAGGAAGCTGACACTAGTGAGAAATACATTGTTAACATCCCAGCATCTAGGACTTACCTAGTGGTCCAGTGGTTGAGAATCTACCTGCCAATGCACAGGACACAGGCTCAATCCCTGGTCCAAGAAGATTCTATATGTCATAGGGCAACTAAGCCCATGCGCCACAGCAGAAGCCCTGTGCCTAGAGCCCCTGCTCTGGAACAACAGAAGCCACAACAATGAGAAGCCCGTGCACCACACCTAGAGAGTAGCCCCAGCTCACCACAACTAGAGAAAGCTTGAAAGCTCATGCACAACAGCAAAGATCCAACACAGACATAAATAAATAAATAAAAACATACCAGCACCTTGATGACCGTTATAATAAATGGATAAGGCAGAGAAGTGAGTGACATGTGTCCTGTAAACTCAGAGATTGGGAAAATATTTGGAACATGGAGTAATTTATCTAGGAAAAAAATACAGATTTTTGAACCTAGGAAGACAACTAGGCTTTGGGATGCAAAAAGACATTGTGTGTGCGCATGTTCAGTTGTGTCCAACTCTTTGTGACCTATGAACTGTAGCCCGTCAGCCTCCTCCGTCCATGGAATTCTCCAGGCAAGAATACTGGAGTCGGTTGCCATTCCCTTCTCCAGGGGAATCTTCCCGACCCAGGGACTGAACCTATGTCTCCTGTCTCCTGTGTTGCAGGTGGGTTCTTTACTGCTGAGCGAACAGGGAAGCCCAAAAGAGACAGTATCATTGAGAAAGTCAGTCAATTAAATTCATATGTTTTAAAGCTCCTTTTGTAAAATGCATTTTTATCCTTTAAGTTAAACATTGATTGATTATCGAAAATAATTGTGTAACAGTAACTTAAAATAAATCTTCATTAGGCTATGAATGTGTTGAAAATAGAGCATGTATATTTTAACAACATTATTTCCATAAAAATGTTATCCATGAAGCAATAAATCATTGTTTTGAAGAGTTTACTTTATAAATAATCATCAGTTGAAAATTTCCTTGAAACTTCTCCTAGAAATGTCTTATTTCAAAAGAATAGTGTGAAGATACTTGTTAAAATGCAGTTTTTATTCTTAAGGAGAGGGAAAGAATATGTTTAGTATAGTGCTGTGTATATACTAATTGCACTGCTAATTCAGTAAATAAGTGAATAAATTATTCAATTTTTCAACAAATTAGTTAAACAAATGCTTATTAAACTCCTGCTGTTTGAGCAAAGATGTGTTAGATTCTGCAGGGGAATGTAATTGAATTAAGTGAAACTCTCTGTCCTCAGGAAGTTTTAAATGTTTGGTGGGGTCATCATACACAGAGAAAAGTAAGTTTACCAAAAAAGAAAGAAAAAGAATAGTCATAGGAGTAAACACTAAAGCACCAAATTGAACAGTATTGGTACCAAAATACAGAATATATGACATGATTACTGGAAGTCACCACAAATGGAGAGATCAACATTGAACCTAAATATCAACTCCATTTGTTTCTTGAAAAGGGTCACATTCTATTTTAACGTTTTCCTCTGTTTCTAATGTTGTGATTGTCATGCTTCTGACAAATTCTAAATTATAAGAAATGTGATACCTTGGGATCCCTAACTGGAATATGAAAAGATTATGAAATATTTTTAAAAGTTCCTAGCCTATCAAGTTTTGGTCATTCCCTATGAAAAAAAAAAATAAAACTTTAAAATATTCAAACTGTTTACTTGCTGATCTGAGTTGATTTTTTACTTCTGTCATGACTAACCTGACGTTTAAAGCAGAAGAAAGCACTGCAATAATAAAATTATAATGTATGTTTGAGAATTCAACTAATATAGAGATGGTGAAGATTATATTTTTTTTCTGATGCTGCATGTATTGTGACCACTTTACTTTGTATTCCAACATGAAGCTTAATGGTCTGGTAGTGGTTTATGTTTGCATTTTCCAAATTAACATCACCCAGTTCACCCTCACAACTCTGAATCTCACCAAAATTATTGCAAATAGCATCTTTCTAACATGGGTGCTTTTACGCTACAAATGCTGATATAGTATGTGCATAGTTTTGCATAATACAAATATGCTGTAGAAAGAAAAGTAGCTTGAAAAATAGATTAGTCAGTTTATAATCTTAAATATGTTGTGCGTTGCTTTCCCAATTCTCTTTAATCACAATATTTAGCAAATCATGAAGTAAAGAAGAAAAAAACATGAATTTGATTTCAGTTTCACTATTACCATTTAATGTGAGTAAAAACATTCATTGGCCAAAAATGCATAAACATTAGTATTTATTGATTTATTCAAGAAACATTTGCTGGGCATCTTTGCAGTCAAGAGCACGTCTCTGATTCCCTACATGAGTATCCTTAGACAGGTGGCTTTGGCTACGACAGGTGGGTTGGTTGAGAGAAGTTGTTTAGAAAAATTGGCATTGCAATGCAAAATTATCATTCCAATGTCTTTATGGATTGACCTGCACTGATCTCTCCAGTCCTTTAACCTTAGCTACCATCCTCATAGACTTTTGGTGGAAAGAGATCAAAGAAACACATTCTGAATGCCTCAAAAAGATCCTATGATCTCTCCAAAAAACTAAGTCAGAGTGCAGATTGTTCTGAGATTTACAGTTATTCCAAATACTTCTAAAAGGTTAAAGCTGGTAATTGAGGAGAAGAATGAGGAGATTGAAAAGACAGTGTTGCTGGACTAGCAATTTTTGCAATACAGCCTTGGGTGAAAACTGGAGTTAAGCGTAAAATACTGAGCCTTAAAAAAAATTATCTGTACTGTGAAGGGTGGTTGGCAGGAAAGGGTGAGGGTGAGTTCAGAGAGTGAATGGAACTGAGACTGTGTTAGAAAAAACACTTGAACAGTCAGAACATTTTTATTTTAGGGCATGGTCCGCAGTCACCTTTAGGTGCACCTCGTATATCTGATCCCATATGAGGAGAGGATGGCATCGTTGAAAGGTTGAAATCAAGGGAGATTGATCGAGGCAGAATGGAAAGATAAAGATGCCTCCTGCATCTACCCTGACTGTCTAACTTCACCTTGTGTTTTACAGTTAAACATTAAAATTGTCTTATATAAACTCCATTCTCTCTTTCTGTTTCAGTTTGCATCCTAAGATCATGAGCAAAAAATAACTGATAAAATTAGCTCTCATGTTCAGGAGGGTAAGGACATGGTGTGGAAAATAAGACTCAAAAAGAAAATGAGAGTTTTTCTATCTCACGGTGTGAAAGAATCAAATGTTTTTAAATAATCAAAGTAGGCCAAAGCATGAAATGGCACAGAAGAAACATGCTTATGGCAATGAAATTAACAAAAATGCTCATTTGTGCTACAGTGAATGGATTATTTAATAAGAACTGAATCAACTGGCAAATGAGCTCAGTCAGATAGTCTATTTGATTAATCTTTCACTTACAAACATTTATCATAATGAATTACATAAAGTAAGAATGAAATAATTCTACATTTGTTGAAGAAGAATCAATTTTTTAAATAAATCCAAAGAATAACTGGTGATTTTGAGCTCATAAAAATAGATCCCAAGTAAAAGGATTTTTTTTCCAAAAGTTATTTGGAGTCCTCTTTTTAAAATGTAAGTAATTAAAAAAAAAAGTAAGTAATTTTTCATTTCCTAATTGAATGATTATCTCTTAATAGTTTACACCCTTAAAGGGAATTCCAAATGCAGATTGCTTTAGGGATGTCAGATGCCATCTGTATGTAATTATTTTCATGACTATTTTGCCTATTGGTAGCCAATGCATATGTGTGTGTAGGGGAGGGAGAGATGCAAGGAGTTGGATATGAGGAAGTGTTTGATGAAAAGAGATTCTTGGTTTAGAGAATCTGGCTACTCAAAGCAATTAGGCTTTCCCAGTGTAGAAAACAAAACAAAAACAATGAAAAATGAAAAGTATTGCTGACATCTGAAATCAGGAGACTTTATCTCCATGGCTGGCCAGAGCTTAGTTGCTGTTGTTAACCTTTGAAAAGGCATGCGATCGCCTGCCCTTTTATTTCTGTCATCTTCTTGGTCTCTAGACATTTGAGTTTGCAACTCTTGATATTAGTTTTGGAAAAGATCTTAGCAAATATTATTAAAGGGGTGATTTATGTGCAGTTAGAAATGAAATCAGTGATCGCTATTAAGTGTAAGTCATGCCAGATTAAACTAATTTCTTCTTATGATTGAGAAGCTAGTCTGAGGGATCAGAAATAATCATTCAGCAAACAGCATTTACTTATTTTATTCTATTTTCCATCAATATGTTTTGGTAGCATGCATAGATAATCACATTTTTAATAAGAATATGTTCTCTTACTTTTGGTTCAAGAAATGGATTTGTGGAGTTTTATTATATTTTTATTATATTTGTTATTATTTTTCTTTGTCAGTCACATAAAAAGTAGTTGTATTGCACAGTTATATATGATACTCATTGTGACAAATAGCTTATTGAATGGCTTTTCTCCATTTTATAAATTTCCAGAGATTAAATTTTAGTAGTTTCTCATTATTTCCCACATCATTTTCTGAAAGGAAAGTGGACTTATACAACCCACGTTTATTTTTATACTCAGAGGTAGTCCATATTTTCTTAATAACTGTATTTTCCTGTCACTGATTTACTATTAATCACATATTACCAAAGATACTAACCTAAGATATGAGCATTCAGTACTTTTTTGCTTCATTAATTAAACTAGTAAGTATGATGTAGAAGTTTCCATGCTTAGTCTAATTAGCATATATTTGTTTATTAGTAAAACTTATAATAATCCATAGACTTAGCTGTTAGTGGGCAATTTCTATATTAGGTTTTACAACAAGTATGATTTATCCACTTTTTCAAATGTCATACTTCAGTGACATCAGTACAATAGTTATTAAACCTTGATGTTCTTAAGAGTATACTAGTAGTTATGAAAGCATATTATCTTTTTACTAAAATTTAATGCCATAATTTTGGTGGTTTAGGAGACACAAATTATCAATAATGTATGTTTAGAAATTTAGCAGCTTTTCCTGGTAAGTTGAATTTCAAGGAAATGCAGAAATTTTTTGCTGCTCTACCTTGCCATTTCATTGTCATTTTTACAGTATGGATGTATGATTTTATAATTTACATAAAAATATATTTCCATACCTTGGGGGAAAAAATGAAGGCAGAAATATTTTCTAATGGTATTTAGGAAAGAGAAAGGAAACCTTGGATCAGAGTACTTTAATAAACAGAAGTAAACAAACCTGAGTGAATTTTTAAATTATGAAATATAAAACCTTTATGAATGTGGAGAGAAAATGAGAAAGGGGTTAAAGATGAATCCACAGATTTGCACTTGGACAGTCAACAAAGGTCTATACTATAGACATGATTGGCTATACATGATCAACAGCAAATGGAGGAAATAAATGGAGGATCTTTATGTCCAGATTGTCAGTTAGTGAGATATATGAAAGGTGAATTCACATACAGTCACTCATAGACACTTAGAGAGCCTCAGATAGGTTGTAAGGTCCTGGAAGGCAATGTTCATGAGTGTTTTATTTACCATTTATTTAATGAGAGCTCAATGTATGTGGCTTCAGTAAATATTTGTTTGATGAATGAAGGTCATACTAATGCACACACACTCCAAACTACAGGTAGAAGTAGGTTGGTATCCTGATTAGCAATTAATGGACTTCAGATTATTAATTAGTAGGAGATGGTTTGAGAAAATTGTTCTGGGGGCTGGTTTGGTCTAAGGATGATAATATCAAGTACAGTCATTGCTATCTGATTGTGGCTACTGAGCATTTGGATGTGAGTTGGACTATAAAGAAAGCTGAGCACTGAAGAATTGATGCTTTTGAACTGTGGTGTTGGAGAAGACTCTTGAGAATTCCTTGGACTGCAAGGAGATCAAACCAGTCCATCCTGAAGGAAATCATTCCTGAATATTCATTTGGAGGGACTGATGCTAAAGCTGAAACTCTATTACTCTAGCCTCCTGATGCGAAGAACTGACTCATTGGAAAAGACCCTGATGCTGGGAAAGATTGTAGGTGGGAGGAGAAGGGGATGACAGAGGATGAGATGGTTGGATGGCATCACCGACTCGAAACGAAAGACAAGCTCCAGCAGTTGGTGATGGACAGAGAAACCTGGCATGCTACAGCCCATGGGATCGCAAAGAGTAGGACACAACTGAGCAACTGAACTGGACTGAATTGAGCATTTGAACTCAAGCTCATCAGAATTGAAATGTGCTATTAATAGCTATAAAATACACCTGGAAATCTGAAGATCAGGTAACAAAATGTATAATCTCTTATTTTTTATATTTATATTGGTTATTTTATATTAACTAACACACATTTTAAAATTAGTTTCACCTATTTTTGCTTTTTTAATATGGTTATTAGAAAATTTCAAATGTAGCTTGCATCTGTGACTGGCATATTTCTAGTGGAAAGGACAGGCTGAGAAAAGAAGCATCTTGAAGCATCTCTTCTGATATCTAAAACTTCTGTAAATACAAGAATAATTAGAAAACAAATTAGACTAATATGAAGATTTATATTCCCTATTGAGTATTTTTTTTCTATGAAAAGGTGTCTTATTTCTCATTTAAACTTTAAAATTAAAATTCTTTTAACTTGAATTTTCTTCTGTTAGGAAAATACTTTTATTCTGCCATAAAAGTCTAAAGTAAAATATGACAAAATGTTTGCTAGTTTTTCCCTGAAATGGTTTAACTTAAGAAAAGATCAAAGTAGTCTTATAATAATAATAATTTAAGGTTGTCTGGTAAAGAAAAATGCTTTTAAGGGAAGCAATTAATTTAAAGCAACTCATTGCTAATTAAAATCAATTGAATACTGAAAATGCTTAAGATTCTTTGACAGCTCTCACCTTGAAGGGTTTAAAGAATGGATTTAATTTGCCCAGAAGAACATCTGAGAACATTCAAGTGATAACATAATAATATAAAATATTGTTTCCTTATCATGAACACCAATAAACTGGGGGTTATGTAATCTAATAATTATTCATGGCTTAATTTGCTATGACTCATAGTTTCCTCTTAGCACATTTACATTTCTACCCCCAGGTAACCATCTGTGATTCTTAATTTGTATCCATTAGGTCATCCAGGAGTCTAGTTGGATCCATTGAAATACCTACACTTTGTATCCTTTGTACTAGTCACTCCACTGACCCTTTGTGTATTTTATGCATAGAATACTTCCTTCACCTTGTCTTCCAGTTAATTGCAGTGAATGCTTCAGAACTCACATAAGTATCCCTCATTCTGCTCTCCTGTCAGATCTCCCATTGAACATTTTGTTTGTGGGACTTACTGCAATTGCAATGTTTCATACTTGTGTGTGATCTTTTATTACTGTTTGCCTTTTCTACGAGAATGGTTCCAAGGCCAGGGAGGAGGTCTTTGTGGTGCTTAGTATTGTATCTACAGCATCTTGCATGGTGTCTAATGTGTAGATTCAATAAATATTGTGAATGAGGAGAGCATCTGTATTCATAAGCTCTAAAAAATAGTACCTGAATATCTTTTTAAGTTTCTTGCCCAATGGCCACGTTTTGGTAATACATTTTGTTTAGGCAATTAAGAATTTAATTGATGCAGATTGATGAGTGCTGTATTTCTTTATTCCCAAGTATTATTTTATTTTTGCATGCAAGCATGTTTATTTTGAAGGCTAATGAAAGCAATTTACCCCTTCCTAATGGCTAAAAAGGTGAGTGAAAGTCGTTCAGTTGTGTCCGACTCTTTGTGACCCCATGGACTATACAGTCCACGGAATTCTCCAGGCCAGTAAACTTGAGTGGGTAGCCTTTCCCTTCTCAAGGAGATCTTCCTAACTCAGGGATTGAACCCAGGTCTCCCACATTGCAGGCAAATTCTTTACCAGCTGAGCCACAAGGGAAGCCATCCTAATGGCTAACTACTATAAAAATGAATTAATTCTCAAAAAAAAGTTGCAAACATACTAAATGCTATGAAGGCTACAAAGATAATCTAAATAGATGTATTTCTCTCAAGGAGAATAGAGAAATAGGGAAAGGAAGATATGATACAAATGCTGTTTAGACAGTGATATTGTCATAAAAGTGGTATAGAATTTTTCAAATCCAGACCTTGGAAACTAACTCCAACTAAGATAAAAATCAAGAAATACTTCATGAAGGAGGAAGCATTGAAAATAAGTTTTGAAATTTTACAGATGTGTAACAAAGAAATTAGTTTTCTTTGAAAAAAATATAAACAATTGCATGGAAACTGTTAGTATTGAGACACCTATAAGAATGATGAATAGTTCAGCATTTCTCTAAAGTAAAGGGTGGATGAATGCAATATGGTAAAGTTGCCCAAATGTAGATTTAGAAGGCTGGTAGTGATGATTTAAATTCTTAGTCTTGTGATCTAGTGGTCATGGAACTGTACACAAACAATATCAGCAGTCCATGTTCAAGAATTCACCTTCTAATGCAGGCAGTGCAGGTTTGATCCTTGGTCAGGCAGCTAAGATGCCACATGCCTCATGACCAAATAAATCAATACATAAAGCAATATTGTAACAGATTCAATAAAAACTTTAAAAATGGCCCCCATTAAAAAAAGAATCTTTTAAAACATCATCTGAAAAAAAAAAAAAGGAAATCTCCTCACTGAGCCTCAGTTTCTCCAACTGAGAAAAATGAGGGCAATAATATAAGAACTTCTGGGGGGTCATTGGGTGGAGTGAATGAACAAATGCCTATTAAACATTTAGGACAATAAATCCTAAAACAAACAGAGTGTTCTGAAACGTATTTTGGCACAAAGTTATATAGGATCTAAAATGCTTATGGCTTCATACTGTAGTCACTGGGTCTGTGTTGCCTCCATGAGTCATTTTAGTTTAATGGTTGGGGCACAGACTTTTTAACTATCCTATGTGTTTAAACACTGATTTCTGTGTGTGTATGTGTGCTGCTGACTCATGACTCTTTGTGACCCTATGGACTATAGTCCACAGGTTCCTCTGTCCATGGAATTCTCCAGGCAAGAATACTAGAGTGGGTAGCCATTCCCTTCTCCAAGGGATCTTTCTGATCCAGGGATCAAACCTGGGTTTCCTGCATTGGAGGCAGATTTGTTACCATCTGAGCCACTATCCTAGATCAACAATTTTAGGCAATTTACTTATCCTTTTTGTGCCTTACTTCCTCATATATAAAATGTAAATAATAATTCTTGTGAAGATCAGATAAGTTAATAATGCAATGACTATAGGAAAGTACTTGGAAGTCTTATGTATGTATGTAGAAAGTATATTACTGTTAGCGGTTACTACTGGTTAGTCATCAAAAGTGTTTTAGAAGAATGCATCTGAATCTGAGATGTGCTCATGGAGAAAACGATGTGCTAGCCTTAAGATAAATTAGAAAGAGAGGCACATTAGGGAGCTTTTAGAGTTCTTTTAGTTGGAGAAGTGAGGGTATGAGCAAGAATAGAACTAGTGAGAAATGAGATTTGAGGAATATTTAAAAAATAAACCTTAGACTAGAGAGTAACTGGAAACTTGTTGGGATGGGGAAAATGGTTAGTGAGTTGTAGTTGTCAGTGGTGAGATTCTTGTCTGAAGGCTGAGAGATGATGCCACAGACAGAAATAAGAAATTGGGAAAATAAGTAGATCTGAGATGGATGTATTTTGGATGTTTTGTACTTGTGTTGCTTTGAGGACTTCTCACTGGAGATTCTAGGAGGTAAAAATGAAGGCCTAGAGGCTATAGTGCTGAAATACAGATTAATAGATGGTAGCTGAAGTTTGGGAATAAACAAGGAAGAGAGGTTAGAGATATAACACAGTAAGTCTGAGAGGCGTTACACATGAAAAAATGTGTCTAGCAGGAGGGAGGGAAATGTAAGGTACAGCAGGACAGGGTAACAGGAACCTAAAGCCTCATGTTTTTAAACTTTTTTTCTAGCTGTATTGAAGTGTAATTGACAAATACAAATTGTATATATTTAAGGTGTACAATGTGATAATTTGATACATGTATACATTGTGAAATAATTACCACATCAAGTTAACACATCTATCACTTCACAGTTACCATTTTGCTTATGTGTATAGTGGGAGCAATTATGAGTTAAATTAGCAAATTTTAAGTATAAAATACAGAATTATTCATTATAGTTATAATAGAGCACATTGAATCCCAAATGTATTCATCTTATAACTGAAAATTTGTACCTTTTGATGAACATTTCCCCATTTTGCCCACCCCAAAAGCTTAGCAAACGTAGTTCTACTATCTGATTCTGTGCATCTGACATTTTTAGATTTCACACATAAAGGAGACCATACAATATTTGTCTTTCTGTGTCTGGCTTATTTCACTTTGCAAAATCTCCTCCAGTGTCATTTGTGTTGTTGCAAATGGTAATATTTCCTCCTTTTTTATGACTGAATAATATTCTATTGTGTGTGCGGATGTGTGTGTAGCATTTCCTTTAGCCGTTCACCTGAAGGAAAATTATTGACTTGGGCCAGTTTTTTAGCCCATGATGTCTAAGGGTGCAAAGATAATTATTAGAATTGTATAGTTGCCTTGCTTTTGTTAACTGCCCTAGGGTCTTGAAGAATACTGTGACAAATTTAGTTCAGCCAAATATTTACTCAGGGCGTGCTCAGAAAGTCTCATGGCAATATTTAGAACTGTCCCTATATTCTATAGGGAGATTGCAGACCATGCTGAAAGTAAAGCTTAGGATTTCATCATAAGAATGCACAGGAGACTGAACTCTTGCCCTTAACAGGTCCTCTGTGTCAAAGTTAAGGTCCCTAGTAAGGAAGAAGTAGGCACCTATGCCCTGGGTTGGGGGTATATGAATTACTGACCCTGAGAACTTTGAATTTTTAGATACTGATGAACTTTCCAGGCTTGAAGATCCAGATCCCCCTCCCCACTAACTAGATGAGATTGGCTTTCCTTGGCCTGGAGATAATAAAAGACCTTACCTGAATGGATACCTCTCAGAATAGTGCTTATGGTTACTAGGATCACTCCCCCTTACCTTCATTGCTTCAGTTCTCAGCGCAACCTGATTAGGAAAATGCTCTATCTCATATGGAAGAAAACACTGTAGTCCAGGAAGAATTACATGTTCTGACTAAAACAAACCTTCCAAAACCAGGGGATCATTTTATAGGTGGTGCTATATCAAGGTCAGTGAAATATAATGCTAGAGAGGACCTAATTTATCTTTGGTGTTCTCCCACAATGCAGAATTAACATCTTGGTGAGTATACATGGGGATCCCTAGGTGACTCAGTGGTAAACAATCTACGTGTCAATGCAGGAGATGCAGGAGATATAGGTTTGACCCCCGAGTTGGGAAGATTCCCCCTGGAGGAGGAAATGACAACCCACTCCAGTATTATTGCCTGGAAAATCCCATGGACAGAGGAGTTTGGCAAGCTGGAGTCCATGGAGTTGCAGAGTTGGACATGACTGAGTGACTAAACACACGCATGATTTTTCTAGTGGTCATGTAAAGATGTGAGAGTTGGGCCATAAACAAGGCTGAGACCCAAATATTTGATGCTTTTCAATTGTGGTGCTGGAGAAGGTTCTTGAGAGTCCCTTGGAGGGCAAGGAGATCAAAGCAGTCAATTCTAAAGAAAGTCAATCCTGAAAATTTATTGGAAGGAATGAATATTCCTGAAGCTGTAGCTCCAATAATCAGCCAACTCATGCAAAGAGTCAACTCACTGGAAAAGACTTTGATGCTGGTAAAGATGGAAAACAAAAGGAAAAGGGGGCGGCAGAGGATAAGATGGTTAGATAATATCACTAACTCAATGGACTTGAGCAAACTCAGGGGGATAGTGAAGGACAGGGAAGCCTGGTGCTCTGCAGTCCATGGGGTTACAAAGAGTTGGACATGACTTAGCAACTGAACCGCAAAGGATGGATTCTTGAAACTTGGGCACAGTGATGGCCAACATTGTGTTGGAGATATGGAAAAACCATCACTACCCTGGCCAGGTATTGAGGAAGGTGTCAGAAAGCTAGTAGTGGTCAGGTTAAAATCAATGTATATTATGTGAGACCAAAGAATCTGTCATTGACTCTTTTACCAGGAAACCCCCCATTCCCTTCATTGTGTTAATATAGAATGAACTAGTTAAGGAGTACCAACAATATTGAAAACAATAGTAGTGGTTGTTCCCTACTGCTGTGCCATGCTCAGTTACTTGGTTGTGTCTGACTCTTTGCAACCCCATGAACTGTAGCCTGCTAGGCTCCTCTGTTGTTGGAGTTTTCCAGGCAAGAATATTGGATTGGATTGCAATCTCCTCCTAATCAGGATCTTTCCCACCTAGGGGTCCAACCTGCATCTCTTGCTATTCCTGCATTGGCAGGCAGATTCCTTAGCACTGCGCTACCTGGGAAGCCCAATTTTTGTTTACTTATATGGCTGTGCCAGGTCTTAGTTGTGGCATATGGGATATAGTTCCCCAACCAGAAATCCAACTGAGGGCCCCTGCATTGGGAGTGTGGAGTCTTAGACACTGAACCACCAGGGATTCTCTACTAACCAAAGTTAACTTTGGAGATGCTGCTATAGACTTGTACTCTCTAGTGCTAGTGAAACTTCTAGAAGGCCAAAATAGCAAAGCAGGTGAAAGCAGCTAAAAATCAGAGGCAAGACTGGTGTGGTTGCCATACTGAGTCCTAAGCTTGAGTGGAAAATAGGCTACCTTGATCGATAGGTATCTGTACAAAGACCAATAGACAATGGTGTTCCTAGATGTGGGTTAGATGGACGGTCAATTTGGATACTGCCGGCTCAGACGGTAAAGCATCTGCCTACAATTTGGGAGACCTGGGTTCAATCCCTGGGTCAGGAAGATCTCCTGGAGAAGAAAATGGTAACCCACTCCAGTAATTTTGCTTAGAAAATCCCATGGATGGAGGAACCTGGTAGGCTACAGTCCATGGGATTGCAAAGAGTTGGATATGACTGAGCGACTTCACTTTCACTTTGCTTTGTATGACACCAGAAAAAATCTAGGTGTATTGAGTTGGAAGCTTGTCAGTCTATTATTAAATAATCATGATCATCTGGCTAATTTCTTAGTTTTTGCAAGTTCTCAGACTTAAAGCTCATCAATTGAAGGGAAGACTATGTCCCCTGGAGAAGGGACTCTGCTCTATATTATTGTATGCATGTGTGTGCAAAATCACTTCAATCCTGTCCAGCTCTTTGCAACTCTATGGACTGTAGCCTGCCAGGCTCCTCTGTCCATGGGATTCTCCAGGCATGAATGCTGGAGTGGGTTGCCATGCCCTCCTCCAGGGGGTCTTCCCGACCCAGGGATTGGACCCATGACTTCTGCATTTGCAGGCTTTTTCTTTACCCACTAAGCCACCTGGGAAGCTGCACATTAGTGTATACAAAAATATATACTTAATCTTTTCTCAAACAGACCTGGGGCCATTTATCAGAATCACTATAAACTGAAGAAGGGAGAATGTTTAGATTTTTCAAGTACTCTTGAATATAGGGTCTCAGCTGAGGCTTAAACTAGAAGATAAAAAGCTCTATCATAACCCATAGGTCTTAAGAGATGTAGAAAATATACAGTGTTTAGGGTGAATACATTTCATATTGATTTCAAGGCTTATCCAGGCCCCCTCCATGGTAATTCCTCTCAGAGTTTCAAATGCATTATGGAGATGGATCCATTTAGTATTTGGCAAAGCACTCATATTGATTTCTTGACCTGTGGCATAAGAGCTATTATGTTAAGAAAAGCAAAGTGGAACATTCTGAAACAACCTACACTTCTAGTCAAAAGAGTAATTCGGAAACATCACAGTCCTGGGTAGAAAAGTAGAGATAAATGATATCCTCAAATATAAAAGGATTCAGGTTAACAATTCCCATCATATCCCCATTTAATAGTCTGTATATTCTTGGCAAAGTGTGATAGATCATGGTAAGTATCAATCAACTACCAGAGATTTAATCAAATGCAATGTTCAGTACCAACTATGGTATCTTTATCACAGGAATGGAAATTATTCCTTCACCATTTTTTAATGCCAAGTCAACAAGAGGGATGAGTTGTCAGATAACATGACTCTTTCAGGAAAAAAGTAGTAGTTAAAGAGAAAGGCTATATCAGATAATAGCAAACGATTATAAACTAGTGAGAAAGTATAATTAATGATGGGCTTCCCAGGTGGTATTAGTGGTAAGGAACCCACCTACCAATGCAGGAGACAAAAGAGATGCAGGATCGATCTTTGGGTTGGGATTAGGAAATGCCAAGGAAATTCCCTTAGAGTAGGAAATGCCAACCCACTCCAGTATTCTTGCCTGAAGAATCCCATGGACAGAGAAAACTGGCAGGCTATGGTCCATAGCGTTGCAAAAAGTTGGACACAAATGAGGCAAATTAGCACAGCACAGCACACATAATTAATGTCATGATAGTCTACAATTAGAATTGGGTTAGCAATGAAAATGATAGAATTGGAGAGTGAGTAGTAGGTATGTTTTTTCTCACACTTTTAGGACAAAGATGATATACAGGCCTTTGAGGTAGAAAAGATAAGAAATAAAGGAAGAGAGTAATTTTCATCCTTACAGTAAAGTTTAAACCCTCTCACACTTAGGCAGACAGCTGCTAATTATTTATCACCAGATTACACTTTCACTTTCATAATATTATATTAAATAGAGATACTTTATTATTTATATTATCTTAGCCATGTAGGAAAGTGTATCTACAACCCCTGTTCTGTATATGATTTTTAAGATAAATAGCTTAACTAAGTTTGTCACTTTCTCCTAGTGTATTTGCCTGACCAACTGCAGAAATAAACAGTGAAAATGGTGAGGTCTCAGAGTTTTAGACTGGCAAAGTAATCATACAGAACAATCACACAGTGAGGGAATAAATTCAGTGAAGTGCCAGAACATAGATGAAATTGTTAAACATGGAAAAAATGCAAAGTAAAGGTGCAAATAATTTAAGAATTCAAATATAATACTCTAAGGGCATTAAAGTACTGAGATAATAAAGGATGTATTGAGGACAGTCAAAGAGAAGGATCCATATAAATAATAGAAATGTAGTCAATGATTATCATTTCAAAATGGGAGCTTTGGGCAGTGGGTCATTGCAAAGAGATGGCAAGATTCAGAGTATAAAGGCAGGATTGCAGGCAGCTGACTGAGGAATAACAAAGGATAAAGTGTTGAGAAAATAAAGAAGCTGCAAGATTGAAGTATTAGAAAATCTCTTGATGAAGATAAGTAACTGTAACCGAGAATGCAATGCCTTATTTCAGAAAGTACTGGAGAAGGCACTCTTGGAAATATGTGGCAGACTACTCATAAATGATGGTTGATTCATTGTGAAATAATAGAAGAGAAAAAAGAGAGGACTCTAAGAGGTTTTGTTTCCCCATATCTCAAAGCAAACTCAGACTTGGTTTTATGAAAATAGTAAGAAATAAAACTATGTTATTTTGACACCATTTCTAATAAATAGTTCTGCTCAGCTGATATAGTTTTTTGTTGTATTCACTGAGAAAGGAGTATCTCATTATTCATATGAGTTTGCTTCTGATGTCAGCATTTTACATATGTGTTGTTTATAGTTACCATCATCATTATTATTGTTGTTGTTGTTATTCTAGTATAAAACATAAAAAATTGTGAATCTAGTGTTTGCAGGATCCCTAATGCACTCCTGTTGAATCCAAGAGTTCAGTGGAATCTAGTTGGAAAACCAATGTCATAAACATTTTCTTAAATACAGTCTAAACAAATTTTATAAATGAGGTATAACTTTTTATAAAAGAAGAATTAAATCCCAGTTAAGCAACTTGCTGAACAATAAGCTGCCAAAAGTAGAAAAGTTGGGGCTTAAATCTAAGACTATGATATCAGATCTTTTCAGTGGTTTGAGAAGTACTTATTGAAGCTATTATTGGAGTCCTTTGGATAGCTCCTACTTTGCTAATTTAGCCTCCTCCCATCTTTTTTTCCCTGTAAATAAAAATACACTGCCTGTTTTGGTCTCTGATCATTTGTATATTGTGCCCAGCCCACACTTGTTGTGTTGACATGAAGTCGTGTTGAATGTTTGCTAATTCAACTTCTGTTGGGCATGCTAGGACTTCAGATTCCCTTCTACAAGCAAGGTCTCCCTCACAGGACTCCTGTGCTTATTATTCTCTGTTTAGGGACATGTGCCTGTCTTTCAAGATAGAATCTCCATAAAGCATTGCTCAGTTGAATTAAGGTAAAGGGTGACATGAGATACTATTAAGAAACAGGTCTACATATGAGGCCTCATTGTGAGTCCTAGGAGTGAGAATGGCTATGAATTTTAACCAGGATCCCCTGGTATATAGAGACATAAGGGAATGAGAGATGCAGTGAAAACAGTCTTTGTCTTCTTTGCTTGTGTGCATGCTAAGTTGCCTCAGTCATTTCCCACTCTTTGTGACTCTGTGAACTGCAGCCCACCAGGCTCCTCTGTCCATGGGATTCTCCGGGCAAGCATCCTGGAGTGAGCTGCCATGCCCTCCCCCAGGGCATCTTCCTGACTCAGGGACTGAACCATCGTCTCTTATGCCTCCTGCACCAGGGCGGGTTTTTACCGCTAGTGCTACCTGGAAGGCCCTTTGTCTACTTTATGTTTCTGCCAATGAATTAGCAGTCTCTTTGCCTAGTACTGTATATTTATATGCATTTTTTGAAATTTATTTATATACTTGGCTGTGCTGAGTCAGATGAGGTATGTGGAATCTTTAGTTGTGTCATGCACATTCTTAACTGTGGCACTAGGAATTTAGCTTGCTGACCAGGGATGGAACCCAAGTGCCCTGAATTAGGAGGGCAGAGTCTTAACCACTGGACCACCAGGGAAGTCCTTTTATATGCATTTGTGTTTGTGCTCTATCTGTCTGCATCTGTCTCTCCACACACACACACACACACACACACACACACACACACACGTGCAAGGATAGAGAGAAAGAGAATCAAGGCATGGGCAAGTCTCCGCAAATAAAAAATAAGCCAAGGGGGATGGAAACTTCTTGAAAAACATAAGATCATGAATTGAAAAGTAGAGACATGAGGTAACCTCTAGGAAAAAGTCTATCCAAGCATCCTTGTAAAATTGACATGTGTGCACCAGCTTAATAGTGAAGGGTAGAAAATAAATGAGAGTATGCATGGTGGCCTGACCCAAAGGTACTTGGAGGCAGCAGCCACTGTAACTGATCACCACTGCATCCTTAGGACAGGTGATGGGATGCGGGCCTGGTTTTCCGATTCCCTCCAGGGCTCCGTGACCTCGGTGTATGAAGTAAAGAGTAAAAGAACTTTTCTTAACAAGGGTGAATCCAGTTGGACCTTGGAGAGAAATGAAGTTGTCTACTTCAGTAGAGTTCTACCATAGGAGGGCAAATTAAAAAAAAAAAGATAAAAATGAAAATCAAACAGCAAATAGTAGAAGAAAAACCTCCAGGTGGTGAGAGGAATCGATTTTGTGGAGTAAAATTTTCACAAGATTTCTCATCATCTAAACAGTTAATTACAATTTTACTTAATCCTCTCAACAATGGGGAGGCATAGTATATCGAAAAATGAACATAATTGCTGTGTCAGGGTGTGGAGATCAGAGTCACCAGAAGTGGAGGGAACACTAGGAGGTTTTTATAGGCTTTCAGAAGAGAGATAATAAAGACCTGGACACTTAGTACTGGATATATATGTTATGTAGTATTTCCTGTTAATTAAAATTCTTAGTATAACGATGGAGGAAGAGAACTTGTTCTATGCTTTATGGCTTTCCAGGAGGTGCTGTGCTATGAAAAGTGGAGAGTACTCCACCCAGCAATAGTCCATTAAAAATTAATTCCTGCAGAAATTCATAAAAACTTGAAAGGATGAAGTAGTTATATATGTACCTTGTATGACCACTCCCTAGTAAATCCCTTTGGATATATGCATCCAGGAGTCTCATGGTAAAATAGGATAAAGTGCAGGTGATATTCACATGATAACAAGTATGGTCAGTTGATAAAATAAAATAAAAGTATTTAGCATTTAAATGATGAGAACAGCTTTCCTCTGTACATAAGCTGCACTATAAAGTACACATACATTTTCTCCTAATGAAGTTGAATATTAACTTCCATGCATGAGTGGACAGATTATTAAACAATTAAATTAAGTGTAATTCAGAGACCAGTAATTTGGGGACATCTGAAATTAATCTGTTAATTATGAGCTGCATCAGAAGAGTCTTTAGAACAGAATAAATAAAGTGGTAAATTAAATTCCACCTTGTTGGAAAGTTGAATTGGGCTGACATAATTTGCAAGTGAAAATGTGGAAGATGTAATTGAATAATAAAATCACACATTTTTCTTTAGCTTTTTCTATGTACCTTGTCAGAGAAAGAAAAAGGGCATTCAGGAAAGGATGGTAAAATAATCATTCAAGTGTTTCTGCGAAAGTTTAAACATGATGTTAGCAAAACATAATATGTAAGAGTGCCTAAAAATAAAGAAATAACTAAATAAAATAACTATTCCACATTTTTTTTTTTTTGCCTGAAGAAAAGGGTTTATATTTCAAACTTGTGTTTGAAAAGATGAATAAAATATTTAAACAATGTTCCTTTATTGCTTCCATTTTAAATAGAATTTAATTATAAGAGCACAAGTACAAAGTTTTTGGGTAAAAACAATATCAAGACATTACAAGCAATACACAAAGAAGATCAGGTGAACCTCTGGTCCATACTTTAAAGGGCATTCATTTTTGCTTCTGTGGAGTCCTGTTTCATAAAGAAATGAAGAATCATGTGATTTCCTTGTTTATAGGATTCTATAAGTTAATGTTGGCTATGAAGCTTGGTGGAGATGTTTTTGTCCTACAAAGCAGATCTCAAAAGATTGATGCTTGAATGGACACTGTTAGTGGCATTCACTTATTCTTTAAGCAGTTAAAATATAGTTTCTTTAAAAAATATTTCCAGGACCCTTCCTTCCTTTTGTAAAATGAGCAAATTTCCATAAATGCTTGATATAATAGAGTCATTCAGTTCAGCAACTATTTTAAAAAATTTGTCTTTTTATATTGAGGATATTTTTGTTCCAAGTTTGGCCTTTTAAAAAAATGAGATAAAAATATGATGAAAGTTCCTAAAAATAAGCAACTCATAGCTCTTTTTATAACTAAATTTAAATAGTTGTGAGTAAATTAAATTAGTATGTATTATTGTCCCAAATGTACCATGTGTCTGTACTCAATAAAGCAAACATCATAGTTTTACAAGCAAAACTATTTATGTGCTGTATATATTTATATACTGAATATAATATGCTTTAAATCAATTTAAAATTTAATTTTGGCATATTAAAGAGCAATAAAATGGGTATATTTGAAACCTCTCAGGAAACTGAAACAAGTATGGTAAATCACATTGTTCAGAAACAACAAAATAAAGGAAGTGTAAAGTATAGAATGTTGTTGTTGCAGTTAAGTTGCTCAGTTGTATCCAACTATTTGTGACCCCATGGACTGTAGCCTGCCAAGCTCCTCTGTCCATGGGATTTCCCAGGCAAGAATACTGTAGTGGGTTGCCATTTCCTTCTCCAAGGGATTGTGCACATTTAAGGATATTGGATCTTGCCTGTGCCAACTCAGATATACAGGCTAGAGAAGGACGACAGAGAATTAGAGAGGGTGACTGAGAGAGAGCGAGCACATTTTGAATACAGTCTTTAAGTCTGTCCTTTCTCTAGTCACCAGGAACAAGTGTGAGAAGAGACATGAATCAATGTCCTCCTCCCTCTGATTTCTCTTAGAAAGTGTAAGGCTCACTGCACAAAGAGTGATTTTAATGCTTCAAAATATCTACCTATTTTTTCTCCATCCTGACTTCTAAACAAAAATCAACTACCCGATCCAGTGCTCAAGAAAAAAACAGTTACTTATCCCAGGTCTATCCTGAGCCAAATATTTTTCAGTCTTGGATTTGAAGGATGCTTTCTAAAGTTAAACATACACTAAATCATCCTCTGCCTATGACTTTAAGACAATTGAGGGGATTCTTAGGCATTACTGGCTATTGCTGTATTTAAACTCCAGGTTATAGGAAACTTGCCCAGCCTTTATATGAACTTATAACTAAAACTCAACAGGCCAAGACTGATAAGCTGGTTTTGTCACCATAGATTCAAAAGGCTTTCATACTCTTCAAAGGACTCTCTTACAAACTCCTGCTTTAAGCCTGCCCATAGGGTCAGGACTTTCCTGGTGGTGCTAGTGGTAAAGAACCCGCCTGCCAATGCAGGAGACATAAGTGACACTGGTTCGATTTCTGGGTCAGGAAGACCCCCCTGGAGAAGGAAATGGCAACCCACTCTAGTACTCTTGCCTGGAGAATTCCATGAACAAAGGAGCCTGGTGGGCTACAGTCCATGGGGTCACAAAAAGTCAGACTTAGCAGGATATCCCACACCTAGAGGAAAAACAAATGGCTGTGTTGGACCCTTGTAATTGTGGCATGACACTTAATCCTCAATGTAGAGTTTCTAGAAGGGATCTGTCTGTTAGTTTGCTTGGGCTGTTGTAACAAAGTATTACAAACTAGTTGTTCAGTCACTCAGTCGTCAAAGTGATGTCTGCTTTTTAATATGCTGTCTAGGTGGGTCATAGCTTTTCTTCCCAGGGGCAAGCATCTTTTAATTTCATGGCTTCAGTCACAGTCCACCATGATTTTGGAGCCCAAGGAGATAGTCTGTCACTGTTTCCATTCCCCCCCCCCCCCCATCTATTTGCCATGAAGTGATAGGACTGGATGCCATGATCTTAGTTTTTTGTATATTGAGTTCTAGGCCAGCTTTTTCACTCTCCGTTTTCACCCTCATTAAGAGGCTCTTTAGCTCTTCGTCACTTTCCATCATTAGGGTGATATCATCTGTGTATCTGAGGTTATTGATATTTCTCCCGGCAATCTTGATTCCAGCTTGTGCTTCATCCAGCCTGGCATTTCACAAAATGTGCTCTGCTCTGTTAAATAAGCAGAGTGACAATATACAGCCTTGACATATTCCTTTCCCAATTTTGAACCAGTCTATTGTTCCATGTCCAGTTCTAAGCTGTTGCTTCTTGACCTGCATACAAGAGGCAGGTAAAGTGATCTGATATTCCCATCTCTTTAAGAATTTTCCACAGTTTGTTGTGATCCACACAGTCATAGGCTTTAGCAATCTTTGAAGCAGTCTTTCTAGTAGTCGATGAAGCAGAAATATGTTTTTCTGGAATTTCCTTGCTTTTTCTGTGATCCAGTGGATGTTGACAATTTGATCTCTGGTTCTTCTGCCGTTTCTAAATCCAACTTCTAAATCACAAACTGGGAGGCTTTAAACAACAGAAATGTATTCTTTTATAGGCATAGGCTAGAAGTCTGAAGTCAAGGCATCAGCAGGGCCATGCGCTCTCTGATGGCTCTGGAGGAGCCAGTCAGTCCCATGTCTTTCTCTTAGCTTCTGGTGTTGCTGGCAGTCTTCAACAGTCTGACATTACTCCAGTCGTCAACCACCGCTTTCACTGTAAGTTGGTGTTCTCACTGTGTCTGTGTGTCTTCTCTTCTTATGAAGACACAAGTCATATTTGACTACAGCCCATCCTAATGATCTCATCTTAACTTGATTACATCTGCAAAGACCATAGTTCCAAATAAAATCACATTTCCAGATATCAGGGATTAGAACAAACATTTTTTTGGAGTGAAGGAGAGTTACAATTCAACCCAAGACAGGATGTTATGGTTAATTTTGAATTTTTTTTCCTTTCTGTACCAACTTTAGACCTGAATGCCCACTTAGGATATGACTCTATGGAATATAAATGTAAAGGTGTCAGAAATATTTCACACTGTTTATAAAATAAAAAGTATTTTTTCTTATGTTAAGTTTCTTTTATAGTAAGAAGTATTGATTCTTATGTGCTGAAAATTCTGAATCATATATTTTCTTAAATATTCAACTGAAACTAGAGATTCCCAGAGAAGCTACTAGAATAATAACCACTTTACTCTTGACATGTCCTTAGGTTTTTAGTTCTTCTGTTAACATTTTTTCTCTCTACATCCAAGCTGACAGTAGAAGGAACAAAGATTAAGGCTATCTCAATCACAATTGTGTTTAATCTGAATATGTAATTATACAGAAGGAAAAAATTAATCCAAATTAATGTCAAGTCACTTTAAAAGAAATAACTTTCCTGAATTTAACTGGCTTCCCTCCTTTGATTTTAGGCAGCTTTAAATTCAATACATCTTGAAAAGATAGAGCAAAATCTCATTAATTTATATGGGAAAGAAGCTATAAGCAGATCCACTTTTAGTCTTGCAAGGAACTGAAATAAATCTAAGGTTCTCTGTAAAGTAAGCATTGTTTAAGAACTGACTCTGGAGTTGAACAGGCTATGTATATATATTAATCTTAGTTGTACTACTTACTAAGACAAATTCCCATCTATAAAATGGGCATAATAACAACATAATTATCACCAGGTATTAAATAGAGTAATTTAAAAAGAAAATTGAGTCAAAAAATAAATGTTCTAATTATTAGTAAAATATTTATATGGAAATAACTATTTGCTCAATGAATATTTGTTTAAAACACAAATTTTTTCAAGTTGCTTCAGGCCATATCTTGAGGTAATTAAGAAAATTCATCAGACATTATTCTTAACTTCAAGGATCTCTTAATTCAACTGGGAAAACTCATAATTAGTTTTAAAAGTCATCAAAGTAAAAATGAGGGCAAATATGGTTAAAAAAATAAAGTATGCGGGCAGAGTCTGGAAATACCTTATTTCCTGAAAGTTTGAAACCAGGCAGGATCCAGCAGGATCTTCTTGGGGACAGGCCCCTGTGTTCCCCCACCTATCTCATTTGTAGACAAGCTTTAGCCTTCTAGGCCTTTCCTAGTTCCAAAGAGCAAATTTAATAAGAGGAGTGAGAAAATGTAGAAACAAAGAAAAACAGTCAGGCAAGACAAAATAATAATAGTGTAGCCATAAAACAAAGTCAAGAACTTTTAGTTCCTTCTTGAGTGCTATAGATAATATCCTGAGCTTCATCCTTGGGTTGTTTTGCAGATACTGAAATCCCCACCAGATGGAAGTAGTTAACTGCATGCTGGTTACCTGCCTGTAGACCTCAGAGTAGTTGGAAACAGAGTTGATTATTAAGATTTCAGAAATATCATCCTGTTACCATTAACCAATCACAGACTTGTGCAAGACTGGTCAGCTACCCTGGAATCCATACCCCTAATATTGCCTTTAAATGTTTTTTTCCTTTTTTTTTTTTAATTTTTTTTTTTTATTTTTCAGTGGGTTTTGTCATACATTGATGTGAATCAGCCATAGAGTTACACGATCCAGAGGAATCGGGTGGAGAGGGAGGTGGGATGGGAGACCGGGATGGGGAATTCGTGTAAAAGTTTTTTTTCTAAAAGCCATTGGGGAATTCAGATCTTTTGATCATAAGCTACCTGTTCTCCTTACTCCTTAAATGCTGTAATATCCTACACCACAACCGAGGGTCAGTAGATTGGTTTTGCAGCATATCAGTTGAACAGACCCGAGTTCAATTTGGTAACAATTTGGAAAGAGCAAGAGATAGATCAGAATCTGAATGCTATTCATAATCACCTCTGAATCTACCATGAGGACAACATCTTGGATGTGTTCTCCAAGAAAACTACACTGGTTTATGTGCTATTTTCAATTTATTTACGCAAAACCATGGGAAATCTCATGGACAGAGGAGCCTGGTGGGCTATAGTCCATGGGGTCACAAAAGTATCAGACATGACTTAGCGACTAAACTAAACTAAATGCATGCTATATATTATGAAAGATTAAATTCCTACAGTGATTTGATTGTACATGATTTTTGCCTAATGCCCTGATATTAAAAATCAATCTTATTGCAGTATATAAAATTCCTGTAAGATAGCCCAGTCTTACTGAAGAATAATTTTACAATTTATAAAAAAAAATTCACATGTAATTCTACTTCTATGAAATTATCTTGAAAATAACAATATGCACAAATATTAGCTATTAGCATGTTTATTCTAGGCTATATGTAATAAAATTGGGGAAAAAACCTACTCAAATGTTTAATTATAGGAGATTTGTTAAATTTGTTTTATTAAAAATCAGTAGATACATGGTCATTTAATAATACTGTAAGTTATATGTAATAAAATGATCTACTTATGATTTAAAGTAATAAGAACAGATTGTAAAATAGCATATACTCTTTAATCCCACTTATAAAAAAATTGATATTAAATCATACACACAGAAAAAAGTCTGTAATATATGCTGAATGTTTTTAATTTTCTTTATTGTGTTTATAATTGGTTCCTATTTTTCTATACATATTTAACCAGCCTAATTTTAAAATCTTATTACAAGAAAATTAAGATGGTTTATAGCCACAATCTGAAACTCTGGATTCATTCAGTAGAATAATTAGGTTTTGCGGTTTTTTAAAAATTTTATGGAAAGCAGAGCACAAATTTTATCCTAAAAATTTAACCCTTTTGTGGTAAAATAAAATATATATATAAAAAATCACACATAATATGTGTGTGTGTGTGTGTGTGTGTGTGTGTGCTCAGCCGTGTCCTACTCTTTGCGGCCCCATGGACTGTAGCCTTCCAGGCTTCTCTGCCCATGGGCCCCTCTGCCCGTGGGAAAGGAGTACGTCAAGTCTGTATATTGTCACTCTGCTTATTTAACTTAAATGCAGAGTATATCATGAGAAATGCTGGGCTGGAAAAGCACAAGCTGGAATCAAGATTGCCAGGAGAAATATCAATAACCTCAGATATGCAGATGACACCACCCTTATGGCAGAAAGTGAAGAGGAACTAAAGAACCTCTTGATGAAATTGAAAGAGGAGAGTGAAACAGTTGGCTTAAAGCTCAACATTCAGAAAACTAAGATCATGGCATCTGGTCCCATCACTTCATGGGAAATAGATGGGGAAACAATGGAAAATAAATAGTGACATACTTTATTTTTTGGGCTCCAAAATCACTGCAGATGGTGATTGCAGCCATGAAATTAAAAGACACTCCTTGGAAGGAAAGTTATGAGCTACCTAGACACCATGTTAAAAAACAGAGACATTACTTTGCCAACAAAGGTCTGTCTAGTCAAAGCTATGGTTTTTCCAGTAGTCATATATGGATGTGAGAGTTGGACTACAAAAAAAGCCGAAGGCTGAAGAATTGATGCTTCTGAACTGTGGTGTTGGAGAAGACTCTTGAGAGTCCCTTGGACTGTAAGGAGATTCAACCAGTCAGTCCTAAAGGAAATCAGTCCTGAATATTCATTGGAAGGACTGATGCTAAAGCTGATACTCCAATACTTTGGCCACCTGATTGGAAGAACTGACTCATTTGAAAAGATCCTGATGATGGGAAAAATTGAAGGTAGGAGGAGAAAGGGACGACAGAGGGTGAGATGGTTGAATGGCATCACCAACTCATTGGACATGAATTTGAGTGCCCCCTGGGATTTGGCGATGGACAGAGAAGCCTGGCATGCTGCAGTCCTTGGGGTCAAAGTCAGACACGACTGAGCAACTGAACTGAACTGGACTGCAGCCTGCCAGGCTCCTCTGCCCATGGAATTTTCGCTGGTCCCTGGCAAGAATACTGAGGTGGGTTTCCATCCCCTTCTCCAGGGGATTTTCCCAACACAGAGATTTAACCCGTGTCTATTATGTTTCCTGCATTGGCAAGCAAGTTCTTTACCACTAGCACCACTTTATGAGTTGTTATTGAGGCAAGCACCTTTACACTTATTAGCCAGATAAACATATAATATTATCAGTGACTCCAGAAGTCCTTCTATGTGTGTGCCCTCACGTCATTTCCTGTCCTCTCCCCAAGAAGTAACCATTATCCTGATGCTCAGCAATCACTTTTTGTATTTGTCTCATAAATGTGCATTTCTAGACTAAATTGCCTAGCCGCGCTCATTCACGTTTTTAGTCCAGGTGCTACCCATTCTATGGGAAAATTTGCTATGTTTCTCGGTGCCCTGTATGTCTCCAGGCTTGGCAACTGGAGCAGGAAGTCTCATCAGGGTCAGGTTTGATACCACAGGCAAGATTATAGGTAGTGCGTGTGTTTTCATCAGGGTTTTCCCTCTTTCTATGTAGTTAGGATGCTACTTATGGCTAATGATCTAATGTTTATTCTTTGGGAGAACAATTGCAATAAAATTGCAAAATGGTGATATTTCAGTTCTGTTCTTTCTCTTTCATACACTGTTTGGACTAGTTTATAAAGAGATGCTTACCCTCATCAAAATTGGGTAACCCAGTGGTGAAGTTCATATCGGGAAGGTCAGATAAATACTTGATTCTTTAACTACATTTACTAGTTTGCTATCATCTCTCAAGGGTGCCCATTAATTATCTGCTTTTTAAATCCTTATTAGTCTATTGATTTAAACATACTTGATTAATTGCAATGAATTTTACTTTATTTTGAAGCTCAAATTGATCCTCTAAGAACCTCTTCAACTTTGTTCTTGAGTGCTTTTGACACAACGCTAGCAGTGTTGGACAGTTCCTCTTTAGCAGTTATGAGAAGTTTCAAGCTGTTCTTGTTCTTCCTTGCTTTGAGTATGAAATTAATCATTTCCTAAAGAAGAAAGCACCATTGTGAAAAATCTTGGAAAAATATTTTAAGACTGCAAATATCTGGACAATAGGGATTCTTATTCATATTGTGATTGGTCATTGTTTTATGCCTTTTTGATGACAAAGCTAGAAAGTATTCTATTCAAATCCAATGAATAGCCAATCTGTTCATCAATGATGAATATCATCAATCTATTCATACATATATACAAGTATATGAAAGTGAAAGTCACCCACTACTGTCTGACTCTTTGGAACCCCATGGTCTATAGAGTCCATGGAATTCTCCAGGCCAGAATACTGGAGTGGGTAGTCTTTCCCTTCTCCAGGGGATTATCCCAACCCAGGGATCAAACCCAGGTCTCCCATGTTGCAGGTGAATTCTTTATCAGCTGAACCACAAGAGAAGCCCAAGGATACTAGAGTGGGTAGCTTATCCCTTCTCCAGGGGATATTCCAAACCCAGGAATCAAACTGGGATCTCTTGCACTGCAGGTGGATTCTTTACCAACTGAGCTATCAGGGAAGCCCATACATACATTTATATGCATATATGCATATATTATGGGCTTCCCCTGTGGCTGTCGTCAGGAATCTGCCTGCAATGCAGGAGACATGAGTTAGATTCCTGTGTTAGGAAGATCCCCTGGAATAGGAAATGGCAACCCACTCCAGTATACTTGTCTGGAGGATCCCATGGACAGAGGAGCCTGGAGGACCATAGTCCATAAGGTCACACAGAGTCAGACACTACTGAAGTGACTTAGCATGCATGCATAAATTATAAACATTTTCATGAGTTTATATGAGTTTATACTACGTCCTTTTAAGTTAAATTTAGAGCTATAAGTTTTTTTAAATGATCTCTATTCCTCCTTTTTTCCACACTAAGAAAACTGCTTTTTAAAGACAAAGGGAATGGTAGAATTAGACCATTCCATAATTATTCTTTTATTTTTTTCCATGTTTTATACACATTAGGCTCAGAATAACTATACTAATATCATTGCCATCAGTATTACATTCTTACTTATTCATTCTCCACTCTTTCCTCATTTTTATAGTTTTACCATAGCCACTCTGGCTGAGCATATAGTCATTTCATATTATGCTCTCATATAGTCTTATAAGTCTTATAAGACTATATGAGACTATAGTCATAAACCTCGTCTAGTCTTACTAGATGAGAAGTCTAGATGAGGGTGCTGAATCCTAACCATTAGACCACCAGGGAGCGTCAGTCTTACCAGATGAGAAGGGAATGGCTACCTATGCCAGTATTCTTGCCTGAGAAATCCTATGGACAGAGGAGCCTGGCGGGCTACAGTACTTGGGGTCTCAAAGAGGCAGACATGACTGAGCAACTAACACATTACTTCTATAAGTAGCTACATCATCATCTATTCTCTTGTCATTTGAGTTATATGAAATTTGATCTCTAATAATTCTCCAGAAAGACTTTGGAAACAATACTCGGTGAGTTTTTGCCTGTTCATACAGTTTGTGTCAGCTATGTTGACCTTAGTTTTGCTGGGTTCAGATTTTCTTTTTCTGACTATTTTAGTTTTGTAGCTCTTTTGAACAAAGCATTGCTGTTGAATAGCTTAATGATAATCTAATTTTTTCTACCACCGTATAAGTACCTAACTATTTTTGCCAGAGAAAGGGATTTTTCTGTCTTTAAAAAATTTTTAGAAAATTTAATAGAGTAGGTCTCTGTATTAGTCTCAGATATGTGATATGATTTTTTAATATGAAGTTTCAATTTTTTAAAAAATCTTTCAGGAATGCTTTCATGATTTTAACTTTTGTTCTGTTCCCTTGCTTCAGTATTCTTTAGAGATTAATATTTCCATATGTGAGATCTGGCATATTGTTAACATTTTTCACTTTTTTTCAGATCTCCTATATAATTTTTCATTTCTTTTTTATTTAAAGAAAACTTTCATCTTATATTTCTCTTAAGACATCATTTTCCATGTTAATTCTTCTTATTCTGCTCTTCTAATTTATTATTCATTTAAAATTATGTTTTCCTTTTCTGGAGTGGGTTGCCATTCCCTTCTCCAGGGGATCTTCCCGACCAAGGGCTTGAACCCGAGTCTCCTGCATCGCAGGCAGGTTCTTTACCATCTGAGCCATAAAAGCTTAGTTTTGTTCTGTTCCTTAGACCTGTCTTTCTGGCGTACAGTTCATGATCTGTAAGGATTTTATTCTGTTCCTTATTCTTTTCCTCCTTTTTACAGCAATGCTGTTCAGATTGACTTCAATACTTTCCTGTTGTTCATTTTTACTTGAGATAAATCTTGACAAAATTTTAGAGGAAAATATGATTCATGATAGCTTTGATCACTTCACAGTGCTCTTCTGTTGTTTTTGTGTAGTGTTCAAAATGATGATGATGGCTTGCTTTTTCAGGTTTTTGGTTCTCTCTTTTCTCCCCAACCAGGCATGTTTATCTGCATTTTCTTTCCTTCTCTATCTGCCCCTTTCCTGCCTGATTTTAATCTTACACCACCAGTTTCTTTTCAGTGTAGATCCTTGTTCTGGAGGAAAGCCTTGGCTAGTCTGTTTCAACAAGTCGTAAAATCTAGACTTCCCTCTCTTTAAGGTTTTATGTTGGGACCATTGTACTCACTGGAGGACGAATTGGGCAAAACCTTTTCTAATTTCAACTGTTGTTTTTAAATTGACCCAGCATGATTTCCAACAACTGCCTGTTACCTAATTTAAGGTCATTCTGTTCTCAGGTGTATCACTCACCCTTTACGTCTCTCTCCTTTCATCCTCACATGTTACTGGTGCAAGTCTTATGGCTGCTGGTGGAGTTCTCTCACCTGCTTAAATATTGTGGTTTGTGAGAATACCTTTTGTGGTACTTACTGTCCATAGATTTTATGTATGTTTATATGTTTAGTCACTCAGTTGCATCCAGCTCTTTGCAACTCTTTGGACAGTAGCCCACCAGGCTCCTCTGTCCATGGGATTTCCCAGGCAAGAATACCAGAGTGGGTTGCTGTTTCCCTCTCCAGGGGATCTTCCTAACCCAGAGATCAAACCCTGTGTCTCTGTGTCTCCTGCATTGCAGGAGAATTCTTCACCCGTTAAGCTTTTTGGGAGATCTTATGTATGTATATAATTGGCATCTTGTTACTTTGTCTTTAAATGGAGATTGGAGGAGATTCACAAATGTGCCCCCACTTCTGCCACTTTCCTCATTTTTTTAAACTCTAAAGATATCATATAGATACAGCCTCAATTAATTGGTTCATTAGATTCATTATTTTCTGATGAGTCCTATATATTACCTGTACTCTGGCAATGGAAGTAAAGTAAGGACTTGCCTTTCTTTTTGGAGTATAGTGAAAATATGAAATCACAGCTTGGAACACAAGAGAAAGAAAAATCTCTGGTTTGTTATAATCAAGAAAATGTCAGGAGCAATTTAGACCATATCCTGGAGGCTAAGGTCTAATTTTATTTGAGCTACATTACTGCTGCACCTGCTCAAGGGCACGCCTACTCTATGAAGTTGTGTCTTAGTGGAGACTGTTCTAAATTGTTGTTTAATTTTAACTTGCTGATGCAAGAGCTCAGCTCTTTCGGTGCGTTTACATCAGTGCCGTAGGCTGCTGCACTGTGGTTTATTCTGCACATAAACACTATTTCAAATTTGCAGTGAGGATGACTGCAATCATTCACACCATGTGTTAATAATATGGTGATTTAATTACTATACAAATTGATTAATAATTAATCAAACAGGTAGGTAGAGATTTAATAGTTGTATGCACGTGAAATATTATCAAGTCTGGTACTGCTCACTCGTGCTGCTCTCACCCAGCCTTATCTCCAGACTCTAGTGGAGCTGACCAGGCCGGCCCTCTTAATGCTACAAACCAGTTTTTAGAGTCATCCCAAGACACTTCCCCAATGGCTCAGATGGTAAAGTCTGCCCACAATGCAGGAGGCCTGAGTTCAATCCCTGGGTCCAGAAGATCCCCTGGAGAAGGAAATGGCAATCCACTCCAGTATTCTTGCTGGAAAATCCCATGGATGGAGGAGCCTGGTGGGTTACAGTCCATGGGATCACAGTCAGGCAGATTGAGTGACTACACTTTCACTTTCAAGATATTTGGTTTTTTTTTTCCTGAAGCAACTGAGAGTGTACTCAAGAGTTTTGGAATCCATACCTTTGCAGGATCACTTGTCTGGGGAGATAGCTTATTGGGCCCCTGTTGTATTGAGTTGGCCAACAGGTTCTTTTGAGCCGATTTTATGGGAAAATCCAAATGAATCTTTTGGCCAACTGAATATATAGCTTACTGTACTATGCTAGAAATAGATAATAGTCAAGGGCTTATTTTCTTCTACATTTTATTGCTTTACTTAGTCTGCTTTGGGATATTATTAGGTTTTTGATCTGCATATCTTAAACCATGATGCTTAATTTTATGTGTCAACTTGGCTAGACCATGGCATATTTTGGATATTTTGTCAAGTATTGTTCTAGATGTTTCTCTGAACTATTTTTGTTTTGTTTTGTTTTTACTTTTGGATGCGATTAACATTCACATCAGTAAACTTTGTGTAAAGCAGATTAGTCCCCATATTACAGGTGAACCTCATACAATCAGCTAAAGGCCTTCAGAAAAAGACTGTTCCCTAAAGAAGAGGCGGTTCTGTTAGTAGACTGCCTTTGTACTTGAACTGAAACTCTTCCCTGTGTTTCTAACCTGTGGCTTATCTGCAGATTTTGGACTTGCCAGTCTCTACAATCCTGTGAGCCAATTCGTAAAAATAGTCTCTCGCATAGATTGCCCCCCTTACACACACACCATATTGGTTCTGTTTCTCTGGAGAAGCCTGACTAATACACAAATTATCTATATATGGTCAGAAATATTATAGAGCTTATACTTTGATATGCATGCATTCTAATTAGTTCTCACAGGTGATTTTTCAGATCAGACATAAAGTTATTCCCTGGCAGGAATCTGTACCTAAGTAAAAGGCCAAATAAGGATAGTTCTGCCCTACCCCTTAAGAAAAGGAATTCTACTTTTCTTTCCCTCATAAATGGAAGGTAGGATGTGAGACCTACCACAAGGTTGAGGTATAAGGGAAAAGTGGCCCTGACTTTAGCTTAGTTTGCAAACAAATGGCAAAAAGAATCATCATGGGTCACTTATGACCAGGATATGCTTATCAGGGTAGAGGCCAAGAACTTTTAGAGAAGAACAGAGGATGTATTTAGACTCAGTATCAATTTATATTTATGTCCATTGATAGATGAATATATACACACATGTACATATGCTTGAACTTCCCTGGTGCTCAGATGGTAAAGAGTTTGCCCGCAATGGGGAAACCCAGGTTCAATCCCTGGATCTGGAACATCCGCTGGAGAAGGAAGTGGCTACAAACGCCAATATTCTTGTCTGGGAAATCCCATGGACAGAGGAGCCTGATGGGGTACAGTCTATGAGGTCGCAAAGAGTCAGACATGATTGAGTGACTAACACACCCATACGTATGCATATTTATGTCAGTAACCAAACGTAAGTAGGTAATTAGTTAAGAGTAGCTTCCCTGGTGGCTCAGCTGGTAAAGAATCTGCCTGCAGTGCAGGGGACCTGGGTTTGATCCCAGGGCTGGGACGATCCCCTGGTGAGGGGAATGATTATCCACTCCAGTATTCTGGCCTGGAGAATTCCAAGAACTATATAGTCCATGGGGTCGCAGAGAGTTGGACATGACTCAGGGTCTTTCACTAGTTGAGAATATTTCAGAATTTTGGTTATTTTCTCCAAGAAGACGAAGTGATAATAATAAGTACTAACAAAATTGCTTGATTTACAACCATATTGCTCTTAATTGTTATTAATGATAAAATGAAAATAGCTGTCTCGGGCAGTCCCTGTGTTGTAATAGCTATAGGAATGAATTCATTTACTCATTACAGGAATTTTTCTGAAGGAAACATTATTGCCAGCATTTTATAAATGAAGCAACTGAGTTTCAAAGAAGTTAATAACCTGCCCAAGGTTATGCGTGATTGTATTTGAAGAATCATCTTGACATTTCTCAAAAATCTTGCATGAGTTTCAACTTCCTTCTATTTTTGTTCTTTGGTAAGGGCAAGAGCATGTAAGTTTCACAACATATCTTTTAAAGAACTCAAGTTTCTAATCATTCTTCTCTGATTCCCTTGGCCTATTTAGTTTGATTGCTGATACATATTTGTGTAATTCACTTCTTATGTGTATTGTGATTTTTCCTGACACTCAGATTGATTGAGCAATTTGCCTAAGACTGCACAGGGTAGTCTTGGCAGGAAAACCATAGTTAATAATGGTAGATCCATAATTAGAATTTCTTTTTCTCTATTCCTTTACTTGACTGGGCTATGTTGCCTTCCTAGAGCTATATTGTGGGCAACAACATACCCTCTCAAGGAAAGGAAACACATATGAAATCCTGGTCTTGAAAATCTAGGTAAGGAATGAGTAGTTCAGTTCAGTTCAGTCACTTAGTTGAGTCCGAATCTTTGCGACCCCATGGACTGCAGCATGCCAGGCTTCCCTGTCCATCACCAACTCCCAGAGCTCAGTCAAACTCATGTCCATTGAGTCGGTGATGTCATCCAACCATCTCATCCCCTGTCATCCTCATCTCTTCCTTCAGTCTTTCCCAGCATCAGGGTCTTTTCCAATGGGTCAACTCTTCGCATGAGGTGGCCAAGTATTGGAGTTTCAGCTTCAACATCAATCCTTCCAAAGAATACCCATGACTGATCTCCTTTAGGATGGACTGTTTGGATCTCCTTGCAGTCCAAGCGACTCTCAAGAGTCTTCTCCAACACCACAGTTCAGAAGCATAAATTGCTTAATGCTCAGCTTTCTTTATAGTCCAAATCTCACATCCACACATGATTACTGGAAAAACCACAGCTTTGAAAGACAGACCTTTGTTGGCAAAGTACTGTTTCTGCTTTTTAATATTCTGTCTAGGTTGGCCACAGCTTTTCTTCCAAGGAAGAAGTGTCTTTTAATCTCATGGCTACATTCACCATCTGCAGTGGTTTTGGAGCCCCTCAAAATAAAGTCTCTCACTATTTCCATTGTTTCCCCATCTATTTGCCATGAAGTGATGGGACTGGATATGATGATCTTAGTTTTCTGAATGTTGAGTCTTAAGTCAACTTTTTCACTCTCCTCTTTCACTTTCACCAAGAGACTCTTTAGTTCTTCACTTTCTGCCATAAAAGTGGTATCATCTGCGTATCTGAGGTTAATGATATTTCTGCCAGCAATCTTGATTCCAGCCTGTGCTTCATCCAGCTCGGCATTTTGAATGATGTATTCTGCATATAAGTTAACCAATCAGGGTGACAATACACAGCCTTGATGTACTCCATTCCCTATTTGGAATCAGTCTGTTGTTCCGTGTTCTGTTCTAGCTGTTGCTTCTTGACCTGAATACAGATTTCTCAGGAGGCAGGTAAGGTGGTCTGGTATTCCCATCTCTTGAAGAATTTTCCACAGTTTGTTGTGATCCACACAGTCAAAGGGTTTGAAGTAGTCAATAAAGCAGAAATAAATGTTTTTCTGGAACTCTTTTGCTTTTTTGATGATCCAACGAATGTTGGCAATCTGATTTCTGGTTCCTGTGCCTTTCCTAAATCTAGTTTGAACATCTGGATGTTCACTGTTCACAGACTGTTGAAGCCTGGCTTGGATAATTTTAAGCATTACTTTGCTAGCATGTGAGATTAGTGCAATTGTGCAGTAGTTTGAACATTCTTTGGCATTGCCTTTCTTTGGGATTAGAATGAAAACTGACCTTTTCTAGTGCTGTGGCCACTGCTGAGTTTTCCAAATTTGCTGGCATATTGAGTGCAGCACTTTCACAGCATCATCTTTTAGGATTTGAAATAGCTCAACTGGAATTCCATCACTTCCACTAGCTTTGTTCGTAGTGATGCTTCCTAAGGCCCACTTGACTTTGCATTCCAGGATGTCTGGCTCTAGATGAGTGATCACACCATCGTAGTTATCTGGGTAATGAAGATCTTTTTTGTGTAGTTCTTCTGTGTATTCTTGCCACCTCTTCTTAACAACTTCTGCTTCTGTTAGGTTCATACTATTTCTGTCCTTTATTGAGCCCAACTTGGCATGAAATGTTCCCTTGATATCTTTAATTTTCTTGAAGAGATCTCTAGTCTTTCCTATTCTATTGTTTTCCCGTATTTCTTTGCACTGATCACTGAGGAAGGCTTTCTTATCTCTCCTTGCTATTCTTTGGAACTCTGCATTCAAATGGGTTTATCTTTCCTTTTCCCCTTTGCCTTTAGCTTCTCAGCTTTTTGTAAGACTTTCTCAGATAATCATTTTGCCATTTTGCATTTCTTTTTTATGGGGATGTTCTTGATCCCTGTCTCCTATACGATGTCATGAACCTCCGTCCATAGTTCTTCAGGAACTCTGTCTACTAGATCAAACCTTTGAGTCTATTTGTCACTTCCACCATATAATCATAAGGGATTTAATTTAGGTCATACATGAATCATCTAGTGGTTTTCTCTACTTCCTTCAATTTAAGTCTGAATTTGGCAATAAGGAGTTCATGATCTGAGCCATAGTCAGCTCCCAGTCTTGTTTTTGCTGACTGTGTAGAGTTTCTCCATCTTTGTCTGCAACGAATTTAATCAATCTGATTTCAGTATTGACCATCTGGTAATGTCCATGTGTAGAGTCGTCTCTTGTATTGTTGGAAGGGAGTGTTTACTATGACCAGTGCGTTGTTTTGGCAAAACTCTGTTAGCTTTTGACCAGCTTCATATTGTACTCTAAGACCAAATTTGCCTGTTACTCCAGGTAGCTCTTGACTTCCTACTTTTGCATTTCAGTCTCCTGTAATGAAAAGGGCATATTTTTTTTGGGTGTTAGTTGCAGAAGATCTTGTAGAACAGAACCATTCAATTTCAGCTTCCTCAGCATTACTGGTTGGGGTACAGACTTGGATTACTGTGATATTGAATGATTTGCCTTAGAAATGAACAGAGATCATTCGTTTTTGAGATTGTATCTCAGTACTGCATTTTGGACTCTTCTGTTGCCTATTGTGGCTACACCAATTCTTCTTAGGAAGTCTTGCCCACAGTAGTAGATATAATGGTCATCTGAGTTAAATTCACCCATTCAAGTCTATTTTAGTTCACTGATTCCTAAAATGTTGACGTTCACTCTGTTTGACCACTTCCAATTTGCCTTGATTCGTGGACCTAACATCAGGGTCTCTATGCAGTATTGCTCTTTACAGCATTGGACTTTACTTCCATCAGCAGTCACTTCCACAACTATTTGTTGTTTTTGCTTTGGCGCTGTCTCTTCATTCTTTCTGGCTTATCCACTGACCTCCAGTAGCATATTGGGCACCTATCAACCTGGGGAGTTAGTCTTTCAGTGTATTATCTTTTTGCTTTTTCTTACTGTTCATGAGGTTCTCAAGGCAAGACTACTGAATTGGTTTGCCATTCCCTTCTTCAGTGGACCCCATTTTGTCAGAACTCTCCACCATGAGCTATCCATCTTGGGTGGTGTCAAGATGGTAGGAGGGGAAAAATTGAATTTAGAATCAAACCTTGTACCTGCCAGAGATGTTCACAGGGCTCAAACAAACCTTGTGAGCACCATGACCCAGAGACCCCACAAAGACTGAGCCAGAACTGTGTTTGAGTGTCTCCTGAGGAGTTATGGATCAGCAGTGGTTGCCGCAGGATCAGGGACTCTGGGTGCAGCAGACCTGGGTATGGCATAAGCCCTCTTGCAGGAGGTCACCATTAACCCCACCAAAGAGCCACTAGAACTTGCACAGGATTGGGGAAACAGACTCTTGGAGGGTAAAAACAAAACCTTGTGCACACCAGGACCCAGGAGAAAGGAGCAGTGACCCCACAAGATACTGACCCAGACTTGCCCATGAGTGTCCAGGAGCCTCCAGCAGAGGCGTGGGTCAGTGGTGGCCTGCTGCAGGGCCAGGGGCACTGAGTTCAGCAGTGTACACGTGGACCTTTTGAGGGAGGTCTCCATTATCTTCATCACCTCCACCATAGTTTGGCCTCAGGTCAAACAACAGGGTGGGCATGCAGCCCCACCCATCAACAGAAAATTTGATTAAAGATTTACTGAATATGGCCCCGCCCATTGGAACAAGACCTGATGTCCCTCTCAGTCAGTCTTTCTCATCAGGAAGCTTCTAAAGCTTCTTATCCTTATCCATCAGAGGGCAGACAGAATGAAAACCACAATCACAGAAAACTAACCAAGCTGATCACATGGACCACAGCCTTGTCTAACTCAATGAAAACTATAAGGAATGAATAGACACCATACATATAACAAAGTTGCTACATTAATATTTTCATGAATATAATTCTCTAAAGAAATTATGTCCATCTTCCCTTGCTAATTCCCCAAGTAATTAGAAGGATATTAATATTAAAGTGAAAGTGAAAGTCTCTCAGTCATGTATATACATGACTATACAGTCCATGGAATTCTCCAGGCCAGAATACTGAAGTGGATAGCTTTTCTATCTCCAGGGGATCTTCCCAACCCAGGGATCAAACCCAGGTCTCCTGCATTGCAGGTGGATTCTTTACCAGCTGAACCACCATGGAAGCCCACAAATACTGGAGCAGGTAGCCTGTCCCTTCTCCAGCAGATCTTCCTGACCCAGGAACTGAACCAGGGTCTCCTGCATTGCAGGAATAATGTTAAAAGATGAAGTATATTATCATATTTGTTGTTGTTTGGTCATTTTGAGTCCAAAGCTTTTGAAACTCCACAGACTGTAGCATGCCATGCTCCTCTGTCCATGGGATTTCACAGGCAAGAATACTGGAGTGGTAGCCATTCCCTTCTCCAGGGGATCTTCCCAACCCAGGGATCAAACCTGTATCTCCTGCTTGACGGGCAGATTCTTTACAACTGAGGCACCACGTTATCATATGCTATATTGTCTAGGGACTGTCACTCATTGCTTTAAAACTTCATTTGAATTACTGCTCAATAGACATTGTAGCTAAAAGAAAAACCCTCAGGCAAAATTAAGCAGGAGATATTTTACATACACAGAAGGAAAGGGTTAATTAAGCCATCACATTTAGAGACACTTTTTCAGAACATTTCCTTTTACAGAGCTATTTTGGCAAATGTATGCAAATTGTGCACAGATTTGGTGGGCAGTAAAAGGATATTGTAAAACTTCATTAATTATAAATTCTACAGAAGAGATAAAATGGACTTTGAATGAACTGAGTCCATTTATTCCATTGTGTACATTTATCTGCATGTATGTGAAATTTACAGAGTTGAAACTCTGCTTTTTGGACACCTGCTGTATGTCATACAAGTCTAAGTGACTTACATTTGCTATCTTTCTTTTTTTTTATTTTTTGCCTTTTTTATTGGGGTATAGTTGCTTTACAATGTTGTATTGGTTTCTCCTGTACAATGAAGTGAACCAGCCATAAAATATACATATATCTCCTCCCTCTCTGAACTCCTTCCCACCCCCACTCCCACCCAATCCATCTAGGTCATCACAGAGCCCTGAACTGTGCTCCCTGTGTTATATAATAGGTTCCCACTAGCTATCTTACACCTGGTAGTGTATATATGTTAATTCCAATCTCCCAGGTCTTTCCCCCTTCCTCTCTATGTCCATTTGTTCATTCTCTATGTCTGCATCTCTACTCCTGCCATGCCAATATGTTCATCTGTACCATTTTTCCAGATTCCATGTATATGCACTAATATATACTTGTTTTTCTCTTTCTGACTCACTTCACTCTGTATGACGGACTCTAGGTGTATCCATGCCTCTATAAATGACCCAATTTTGTTCCTTTTTGTAGCTGAGTAATATTCATTGTTTATATGTAGCACATCTTCTTTATCCACTCATCTTTTTAAAAATTTATTTTAATTGAACCATTCATCTGTTGATGGACATTTAGGTTGCTTCAACATCCTGGATATTCATAACAGTGTTGCAATAAACATTGGGGTGCATGTATCTTTTCGAGTTGTGGTTTCCTCAGGGTATATGTCCAGTAGTGGGATTTCTGGGTCTTATGCTAGTTCTATTTTTGCTTTTTTAAGGATATTTAAAAATACTATTTTTTCCATACTGTTCTCTATGCTAACTGTATCCATTTCTACATCTGTTATGGTATTTAACCCTTATATTTAATTTATGAACTTGCTACCAGTATCACCCATTTTTCGTATTAGTAAGTAAGACTCAGTATCTTGCATGAAGCAATAATCAGGCGTCCTAATCAGGTCTGACTTAATCTCCAGATTTTCAAATTGATATCGTGGCCTGTACACATTCCTTATTTCCATATTCCTTCCATATATATACTCACACATCCAAGGCATTTGTATTTATATATTTAATATTAATGGCAATACCTATTTTATTCTGAATAAATTATTATTGGCCCAATTAATGGAGCAAAATTAACCATTCATCTAGTTCCCTTTTCCTCACACTTGCAATATTATCCCATAAGAAATATATTTGATATATCTTATAGATTCCTCCCATTTCTAAATTATTGAGATTTTTAATGAGACTAGAGGATAAGTTTGACTAAATGCTGTTGTGGCATCTATTGAGTTGAAGTTGTTTTCCTTCCATCTTAAACCTTTATGAAGTGAATAAAATAAAAAGAACTATTACTGTGGTATTATATTATTTTAATGCATTTAGTATCTACAATAGATTTAGTATACAAATATTTTATTTATGAGTTTTTACATTTGTGCAGCTGTCATAAGAAGGAAAGTAACTGACAAAACAATGCAAATGTAGATAAAGGCTCTAAGATCAGCATATGAAAATTGTCCTGAGATTATGAGACTCAGTCACTCTTGCTCTTTGGATGGACCAACTTCTGTGGTCTTCAAATCCCCCCAAAGTGAATTATTGCCTCACTAGAGGTTAAATCTACCGAAGAAGTATACCTTCTGAGAGGACTGTGTGTGTTTGTGGTAGGGGAGGAGTGGTTATATGTATTCCTCTGGCACAATGCCACTTGAAATCTGGCTAAGAGTTCACCTGCTGGTCTGGGAAGTCAAGTATAAAAATACATCAAATGAATCAAGGAATGTTCATTTCTCTTAGTGCCTTTGAATCCATGATTAGGCAATTCAGATACTGAATGGATTCAATCAGTAGACAGTGCCACAGATCTCCTTGGTGTGATGGAATAGTCTTTAAGACTGTGGTTCTCACAGCATTTGTGTTCAATAGTTCATTGATGTTGGTGCACAGTTGTGAACTTTTAAAATCAGTTTTATTGTATCTTCATGAATTATTACAATGGTTTCAAAGATAAAAACCAGCATAGAGAATAATATAATGAATATCTGTTGTAAGAAACAAATCATAACTAATTTGAAACTTCCTTTATTTTCTGTTCCCTTTCTCCAAATTTGGAGATTTAGTGCTAGATTTATTCACAGTGGTTCTTGTCCTTCTCGTTCATGTTTGTATATTAGTGCTACAGTGTCAGTCAAGTGTAAAATCAGTTTAAAATATGGGCTTATAATTCTCTGTTGATGACAGGATGTTATATGCATCTTTTTGCAATTGATTTTCTTACTTAATATAATGTTTTCAAAACTGATCCCTGTTGATTAATTTTGTAGAAATGGTTTATACTCTTTAACTGATGCAGAAATTGTACAGAACATACCACACCATGTTTTATATATTTCATTCCTGGTGGACATTTGGTTGTTCCTATTTTTATATTTTTACAGCAAATGTTGCAGACATATTTATATATGACCTCCTATATCTCCTATGAAAATTTTGCAACCCAAAATAGAACTGTTGATGGACGAATAAGCTCATGTTCAGATTTACTCTATCTTGCCAAATTATTGTCCAATAATGAAGGTGGTCCTATGTTGTGTCAGTTGTGTTGGGAGGCCTGCTTCATAGCGAGTGAAAAAATCGCAGCCTGATCAAATAGAAGTAGCCTCAGGGGACTTCAAAAAGGGTTTGAGGGTAATAAGCAGGTAGGTAAGTGTCACTGAAGAAAAATCTTTTTAATTTTGCAACTCTACAAAGTGTAGACACAGGGCCCATGATGACCATGATAAAATGGAACTGCTCTTTTCTTCATTTTGGTGGGCATTTCTGTAAGTTTCAGTCATGCAGAAGCTTCAATGAAAATTTTTACCATAATTTTAAAAACAAAAGAATAAATTAGCACATGCTTCATTGGAAAAAGATCCATGCAGTTATTGCAAATTATGTTTCTCCTGACCTCTCTCACTTTACTCAGAACTTCAACTCCTAGGATAATCCACCAAAGGAGAGCAGGCGGTTTTAATTTGTAATTGTTATTCAGTCACTAAGTCATGTCCAACTCTTTGTGATCTCATGGACTGCAGCACACCAGGCTTCCCTGTCCTCCACAGTCTCTCAGAATTTGCTCAAATTCATGTCCACTGAGTCAGTGATGCTATCTAACCATCTCATCCTCTGCTGCCCCTTTCTCCTTTTGCCTTCATCTTTCCCAGCATCAGGGTCTTTTCCAAGGAGTCAGCTCTTCGCATCAAGTGGCCAAAATATTGGAGCTTCAGCACCATTTCTTCCAATGAGTGCTAAGGGTTGATTTCCTTTTGGATTGACTGATTTGATACCCTTGCAGTAGAAGGGACTTTCAAGAGTCTTCTCCAGAACCACAAATTCACCACAAAGAAAGTGTCAGTTCTTTCGTGCTCAGCCTTCTTTATGACCCTACTCTCACATCTGTACTTGACTACTGGAAAAATCATAGCTTTGATTATATGGACCTTTGTCAGCAAAGTGATATCTCTGCTTTTTAATATGCTGTCCAGGTTCATCACAGCTTTCCTTCCATGGAGTAAGCATCTTTTAATTTCATGGCTTCAGTTGCATTCACAGTGATTTTGGCATCCAAGAAAATAAAGTCTGTTACTGTTTCCATGTTTTCCCCATCTATTTGCCGTGAAATGATGGGACCAGATGCTATGATCGTACTTTTTTGAATGTTGAGTTTCAAGTTAGCTTTTTCACTCTCTTTTTTACCCTCATCAAGAGGCTCTTTAGTTCAATGACCCAGGTCAAATTTATATCCACAGATCCTGATAGGATGAGCAAAATATCTTTGTCTAAGGAAATTTGAAGTCAGGTATCCAATCAGTCATCTAGACAGTATGATTTTTAGGATAAAAATATAATTACATGTCAAAAAAAGAAAAAAAAAGGCAGAAAAAGAGCATTTGCAGTCAGCTGACATTCAAATCTAAGTAAATTTATTTTAAAACTATTTACTTTTTAATCACAGAACTTATTGGAATTTGGAGCTTTATATGTCTGTATATGTTTAGCTGAAAAAAAAATTAGAAAGACAAAGGAGAAATACAGACATGGGCATTGTTGGGCAGTAGCAATTTCATTAGTCAGTCAATGGGGTTTGAGGCGAGAAGCGACATTTACTCAGAGATCAGAACAGAGCGTATGGATGAAGACTGGGGGATTATCCACTTTCTCTTCAGCTATTTTAGTTATTCAGGGGAGTTGGGAATGTTACTTCTGTTTCTGTTTGTGTATGTGTGTGTTTGATGTAAACATCAAAACATTAAACAAACATTCATTGACCAATTTTCTGGGCTGTATGCTTCACTGGATGCCTGGAGATTTTATCTCAATAGCTACAACCAACTGAGCATTTATTCTGTGTCAGGACATTTACATACATTTTTTCAATGCTCCTAAAATAACACTATAAGGGAAGAATCATTCATCTTTTTCAAAAATAGGTGAGGAAGTTGAAAAACTTGTTTAGGTCTATACCACAGTAAGTAGCAGATCTGATATTCAAAATCAAGACCACTCTGATCCCAAAGTTAGGGATTTTTACATACAGATTTTTCATAGATGCAAATATGCTACTTTCACCTTTCATTCAGGCATTTGAGAGGCCAGTGAGGAGAAAGACATGCAACAAAACTATCACATTGTTGAATGCCTTAGTTGAAGTCCTATTTCTTCCCTTGCATTGATTCAGGTCCATTTTTGACAGAACAAGCAGAAAACTGCTTTAAACAGGAGTTGGATCCTCTGACATCTTCTTATGTCCCTCAGTGGGAGCTCAATTCCACCCACGTAAAAGTCATAGTCCTTACAACGGCCCACTCGTCCTGCAGATCTTTTCACTTTTCCGATCTCATTTCCACCTTTCTTTCCCATTTACTTTTGCAGTCACCCTGCCCACCTTCATGTTCCTTAAACACTTAAGACAGGCTTCTGCTTCTGAAACTTCTTTTCAGCGGAATCTTTTGCTAACAGAATCTTCGCAGTTTTTTTCTTCTTCTCTACCCACATACTCTCCCCACTAACTGTACCAGGGTGTTTATCTGTTTTGTTCACCATTTTAAGTTCAATCCCAGAGAACTGTTAGATACGTAGAAACCTCTGTTTAATTGTATTGAATAAAGGTAAATGAATAAGTGAATGAACAAATGCAAGCAGTAATATCATAAAGATGTATGCACATAGATAGCAGCTTTCCAAATATAACTGAAATCTACAGAGGCTTGACAGAACAGGCACTTTGAACAGCAATCTGAAGAATGAGTTATGGTTACCCTGGTGGACAAGAAAGGAAAGAGATGTCCAGGCAGAATGAGAAACATAAGAAATGGTACGATGGCTTAATAAAGCATGGTTTGGGGAACTGCAAACGCAGTTCGGTATTATATCAACATAACACTTGAAAGAAACTGGGGTGCTAGCAGGGAGCCAGATTATGGTGCCATGTGCACCAACCAAGACCTTAGCTGGCAACAGATGAATATGTACAGTGTATACTCGAAAATACATCAGCTCAGTTCAGTTCAGTCACTCAGTCGTGTCCCACTCTTTGCGACCCCATGAACTGCAGCACGCCAGGCCTCCCTGTCCATCACCAACTCCCGGAGTCCACCCAAACCCATGTCCATTGAGTCAGTGATGCCATCCAACCATCTCATCCTCTGTCGTCCCCTTCTCCTCCTGCCTTCAATCTTTTCCAGCATCAGGGTCTTTTCAAATGAGTCAGCTCTCCGCATCAGGTAGCCAAAGTATTGGAGTTTCAGCTTCAACATCAGTCCTTCCAATGAATACCGAGGACTGATCTCCTTTAGGATGGACTGGTTGGATCTCCTTGCAGTCCAAGGGACTCTCAAAAGTCTTCTCCAACACTACAGTTCAAAAGCATCAATTTTTCAGTGCTTAGCTTTCTTTATAGTCCAACTCTCAAATCCATACATGACCACTGGAAAAACCATAGCCTTGACCAGACGGACCTTTGTTGGGAAAGTAATCTCTCTGCTTTTTAATATGCTGTCTAGTTTGGTCATAAGTTTCCTTCCAAGGAATAAGCATCTGTTAATTTCATGGCTGCAATCACCATCTGCAGTGATTTTGGAGCCCAGAAAAATGAAGTCTGACACTGTTTCCACTGTTTCCCCATCTATTTGCCATGAAGTGATGGGACCAGATGCCATGATCTTAGTTTTCTGAATGTTGAGCTTTAAGTCAACTTTTTCACTCTCCTCTTTCACTTTCATCAAGAGGCTTTTTAGTTCTTCTTCACTTTCTGCCGTAAGGGTGGTGTCATCTGTGTATCTGAGGATATTGATATTTCTCCTGGCAATCTTGATTCCAGAAGGGACTTTTTAAAATTAATTTTTTGATTAATTTATTCACTTTTTAATTGAAGGACAATTGCTTTACAGAATTTTGTTAGTTTCTGCCAAACATCAACATGAATCAGCCATAAGTATACATATGTATACCAATGAAGGGGCTCTTTGAAGAAATGTGAGTAGCGTTAAGGGAAACCAATAAGATATGGTGAAACCTTCCACAGCTAGAAACATCAGGAGTTGTTATCATCCTTAGATCTGGAAGAGATGAAGACAGTAAGTACAGTAAGACAGAGAGAGTAACTGCAACTCTAAGACAGGACTCCCTTTCAGTAGAAAGATGCAACCAACTTGTCAGCTGGGGAAATTAATACCCTAAACTCATTCTTCTTTTACCCCCAATCTCTTACCATTATTTTTGATGCTTAAATCCAACCAGAAGCCAGATGGCAGGGGAGTCAATTAACTATAGCAATATAGTTCAGGTTCCCAGGGGCATACAAACAAGGTGAGGAAGGGTGAAGAGTACATCTAGAGAGAAAGAGAGAATATCCAGGACAGAGATAAAAAATTTTACTTGATGTTGTTGGGGAACCATTCAAAAATTTCACATGCAATAGTTAAAAATCAGATTTGATATGGGAGAATATGGCTCTAGCAACAGAAAATGAATAAATGTAGAAAATAAGTGAGGTAGGAGAGAGAGAATGGCATTAAGTGATATTGAAAGGATCCTGGTGATAAATTATGAGGGTCTGCACAGAGCAGTAACTGCAGACCAGGGGAAGAAAGACCCCAAATTGAAGACATTACTACAATTTACGTCACAGCTAAATATCTCTCAAGATTGCATACAGGAAGAGCTACTATCAATTTCCTTAATTATATATTAGCTTACATGTCTAATATGAAGAATAACTGCTGTTTAGCTTCCATAAGATTTGCAAGGGGCTTTCCAGGTGGATCAATGGTAAATAATTTGCTTACCAATGTAGGACATGTGGGCTTGATCCCTGGGTCAGGAAGATCCCCTGGAGAAGGAAACAGCAACCCACTCCAGTATTCTTGCCTGGGAAATCCCATGGACCGAGGAGCCTGGCAGCCTACAGTCCATGGTGTTGCAAAAGAGTCGGACACGACTAAGCGACTAAACAACAACAGCAAGACTTTACATACAAAGTATACTTGCTCTGAAATTCAAAGATGTTTCTTTACTCATGACCAGTAGTGATTTTAACCAGGATAAAGGGTACCCATTCCAACTAAATATTTGATTTGATTATTGAACTGTAAAAGGAATGCAAGTTCATATAATTTGTAGTGCTTTTTCCTAAGGATAAAGAACATAGAGAATATTAGCTATGCTTGAAACTCTGGCTAGCTTGTTAGCTAGATGTGTAGATAGACTAAAGTTATGTGAACATGGGCTGAGTAAAGTTTATATACTCATTTTCCCCATATAACTGAAAAAACACAGCAAGTCTTCAATAAACTCATAGGTCAAAGGCCTCCAACTGTAGCAAATATTATGCAAATCAAAAAATTCAAATCATGGGTTTAAAAAACCAAGTTAGGTCAGACTGCAAAGGCTGGTCAAGGTTTGAGGATTGTGGAGAGTCATGAGTTGACCTTGGCTGAAGTTACTTTCAATTCCCGTAAATTTAGGACCCAAGCAATGTGAAGGGCATGCATGAAATCACAAATACAGGGTGCAGAGAGGAGAAAAAGATCCCCAGTCTCTTTCTTGTATGCAGTCACTGAGTCATGTGTGACTCTTTTGTGACTGCATGGACTGTAGCCTGCCTGTCTCCTCTGCCCTTGGGATTTCCCAAGCAAGGATTTTGGAATGGGTTGCCACTTCCTACTCCTCTGAAGTGTATCCCAAGGTAAAAATTCCCAGAAGTCCATTTGCCTTGAGAAACCTTCCTGATAAGTCAGATCTAGAACCACAGGATCACAATTCTACTATACCAGGACCATGACATAGGGAGCGACATTTTATCACTTATGAGTCCAACTTACATAAGATAAAATTTTTGCA